>NC_135553.1:26889448-27229448 GCF_964340395.1 Glandiceps talaboti
GAAGGCCTCCAACCGCCATCAACAAATATGTGTATCTAAAATAGAAGTAGAAATCGATGAAATATTGGACGTTGTGAACTCTCGTGATAATAGTCAACAATATGACCGATGAATTGTCCAGTCCAACATCATCAAATATTGACGTTTGTTTTCATAATGTTCCTCGGCTGGTTTCGTTGTTTGCCAATATCGCTACGTATAGTACTAGTGTTATATCTCAGTGAAAGTTGTTGCTTCAACCCACCTAATCTTTGGAATGTTTTAAAAGGAAAGTGGTGTCCACCTGTTTGGAAAATATACATCCATGTAATTAATTTAGTTGAGCTAATTAATAAATGTGACCCTCATGCACAAACTTGCCCACCCCGTCCTGTTTGTATTTTAAAACTCGGGTTATTAGACGACCAACTTTAATAATTTCAATTTCTCACTAGATATATCCTGTGTAGTCCTTTTTATAAACTGATCTAGTTAAAATAACATCTCTAATGTCAGTATACTTTCTATATCATGAAGATCATATCATTTAGTGTTATCTAGCATGTAACAAATCGATAAACCACTTGGGGTATCCTACCGAGTTTTTGCATCGTTCTGGATTCTCGAACACTCTTGGATTTCACCTTTCCACGAAAACTAGGTTTTACATCGATTGGAAAACAACCAGTTGCATACACGGATTCTGACGGAGTTCTCTTCATTGGTCTACGTGTTGGCGTTTCCGTCTGTTTTATAAACATATTGTATCCCCTGAAAATGAAACGAATAATAAACATGGTGGTTGTTAATATATCTAAGCTACCATCTCAGGTATTAAATGAAGGCAACTTTTTAAACATGTTATAATAATAATGGATGACGTACTTTTCCGTGATTGATAACTTTACATAAAGGTAAAACCATAAGTATAGTTTTTCCTTTTTCTTAGTATTATAGGACGTGTCAGACGAAAGACAGATTGGTTTCTACAATCTTAGTCCACTATAGTGCATAGTGGTCTGGGATACAATGCATCGCAAGTTGATTACAGGGATGTGGTAAGAAACTATTGATTACTCACTTGTGGTAGTTTGGTATTGTTCCTTCACTGGGTGTGCCAACTTTAACTTGTTCAGCATACCAGACGCCAATAACACCGTCATGAGCGGTATTAGTAACGTGTAAAATGTCACCGGGTTCAAATGCTAGCGTAAATTCGCCCTCCTCTCCTTTTCCTGGAACATTGGAGAAATTGGCTCTAGAAACAGACAAACAAATCTTGAATTTCTCACATGTTACATTATAATAACAGCAGTCAATGTTTTTTGCCCTCATGACGTCATCTTTAAACAGTACTTGTTTTTGTGTAGTGTAATTGTTTCTGTCTTTTATGTGTATTGTAAATAGTTTCATTTTTATTATTGCGTGTTTTCGATGAACCTGTAATTTAGGCAAAATGTTGGTTCATGAGTAAATAAATAAAACTAAATAAATAAATGCAAATGGGCGTGATCAATGCTACATGTAGTGGAGATGTATCAACTGTGACATGGGATGAAACTAACGCCACCAACGACAAAGAAGCTACCATCGACGCTATGAGACACAAGTATTCAAAGAACGACTCAGCTCTTTGAAATATGGTTTATACAGTGGAATTGATCATGGATATATACTATCTACCAGTGAATATGGAATAGACAGTGGAATTGATCATGGATATATACTATCTGCTAGTAAATATAGAGTAGACAGTGGAATTGATCATGGATATATACTATCTGCTAGTAAATATGGAATAGACAGTGTCCAGAATAGCCTGGCTCCAAATTATCTCAATGTTTTTACAAGTGTTATGAGTCACAGACCTAAATTATATCCATTCAGAATATTTTGGTAATTTTCATCATAAACTCTAAATTGAAGTCAAAAAGCATTTAAACTTTGTACATACAGTGACATTCCGTTAGGTATAAACATAGGTCTTCGACATCTCAACACCGCTATTTCGGAATTGTTTGTACCAGGTACGATTGAACTGTCAGCAAGTTTTAATATGATATGATGTGTTAATTTTAGAACTTCATTATGACTTCATTGTTTTGAAGAAGTATAATTATAATATTACACAACTATTTTATGGTCTTTGAAATACGAACTTGTATTACTAAACTAGAGAAGGTGATTGGATATTAGATCTCAGATGATGTCTTTCATAAGACTTAAGACTCATACTCTATATAGAGATTTATGTAAACTTTGAAATGTATTTAAGTTGGGTTTTTGGGCCCATCTAGTAGGGGAAGGACAGAGTCGGAGACGGAGATTGGTCATTTAATAAAATCAACCAAGCGGATAGCTTGGCGTTCGCTGAACCAGATATGTGTGTTTCGTTGTGACTTCTATTTCTAACAGTCCAAGAAGGTACGGTACCTCATAGAAGAGATGGTTTGAGAAGAAACTAGTTGGCCGGCTAATTGAACGTTATATTTGTAGTCTTAATGGAACAGACTGGCGATTGGAACAGCAGTGCGAGTGAGTACTTCCCCGTTGAACATTAAATATCGATAAACTGCACAGTAAGCCGGTCATCAACGTTTCACTAGTATTCAAGAAATTCATATTCGTATAATACACGTGCTGCAGCCAGGGATGACCTAAACATCCCAAAACACAGAGCATAGATTTTTAAGAAGAGTTTTAGATATAATGGTGTTAAAATATGGAATGATTTAAGTATTGATGTCAAATCCTGCACAACTCTTCAGTCTTTTAAACGTAAATGTAAATGTCATCTTTTAGAAAATCGTTAGTTTTGTAGTCGTTGTTGTTCTTTTGGTTTTTGCCATTTTGCATCCTTTTGTGTTCGTTTTATTGGTTTGTGTTTGTAATACCATGTATTCATTGTTATACTCCTCTCCGACTCTTCCCCATTGTTTCAACTGTGCTCTCAATTTCATTTAGTGGACACCTTTTTTTTAACGGGACACTTTTACACATAGAAGGTATCTGCATATCCTTAATCCATGAAAGAAACTGACCGCTAACACTTTAAACTCATGAAAAAAAAACTGTCCACATCTTGTTAATCATTTCTATGGCACTGTTCCACCTTGTCAACTGTTACAATGCAATCAAGATGTGCTGCCCTGCCTAACACCGTGTGCTACCGCGTTTAATTCTGCACCTGTCATTCTGTAAAGTGTGTGTAAAAATCAATGGTGGGTGTCGAACACAGTACCTCTAGTTCTAGACCTATGTATTCAAGCAAAGGCATGTTCTATAACCAATACACTACAAAATGACTTGTGCTAAAGCAGATCTCCATATATAATTTGTTCATTGACTTGACAATGCCTATGTGCACCACGGTTAATAACAGAACTATACGGATGGGTAAAACGGAAATACTGCTCCGTTTGGGACTCACTGTACAATATCTTACCCACAACTCTCTCTGATTGGTATGCATGGAAGTTCCTTATTTTATAACTTCTTCAATAACCCATATTTGTCAACATTTTAAGCATAGTAATTTTATTTAAATAATATGTAACAAAAGCACGCTTAGGAATCAAACATAAAGTTATACATTTTGCATAAAATGTGCTAACAAGTAAATGAAACATGTACTGTGAATAAAACACTTTTCAATGTCAAAGTATCAATAACTTGGGTAGTCAGTGTATATGATGAGTTTTAGTATGTAAATTTCTTTTGTCATACCTATTCAAATAAATCTATATCTTTGGCAAACACATTAACAGGTGCATATATTTTCTTTAGTTTTGTGGAAAATATTTCGCATGTCTTTCAAGAAAATCTGTTGACAAATTTCTAAAATTGCTACTCCTTCTACAATAAAACATTGATACCAGAACCAATGAAAATATATATTCAGAATCTCATCAGTGACAATTCTACGTTTTGAAAATGGCAAAAATATTCTACAAAATCCTGTACACTGGTGAGATTTGTCTGACTTCAAGGTGCTCATGTCCATCATTACAAATCAGAGAGAGTTGTGGGTAAAATCTTGTACAGTGGGACTGTTATTTTGTTACAGAACGAGTTCTGGCCAGGTTCGTTGATTTCACACTAAACTTTTGGGGAAAACATCGGATTAGTTGGTGGAGAAGTGCGGGATGGGAAATCTATAGCGAATTTTGTAATTAACATGATAATGGGTAAGAGATTGGGTAACAGAGCTGTAGATAACAAGGTTGACTTTCTGGTGAAAATCCTAAAAACTCGTCGAATTCGAAGTATAACTTCGTTATAGTACAAGTCCTCGGACATTTATTGTTTTTATTAGGTTGACTTTCTGTTGTTAGGACTGTTTTGGTTAACCAATAAGTCAAACAAAATAACAGATAAGACGATTAACCAAAACAGTAAATGTCCTCTGACGTGTAGTATCAGTCAATATATACCTACCGTACAAAGAATGAATCGTCGCTGGTGGCGATGACTTCTTCTTTGCTTTCTGCCTTTTTCCTACGCAGAGATAACTTTATCCAACCATAGGCTTTCTCTAAAAAATTGTGCGCTTGTTCAAGGGTAAAACCTACCAGAGATTCGATGCGGTGCTTTCCACCAACGTTACCAGTCACCTTAATAAGTATAAAGCCAAGAAGTTAAAAGGAGTAGGGGGCAGGAGTAAACAAGAGAAAGTGAGAGAAAGTGGAAACAACAATAAAGATCTTGAATTGTGAAAATTTGAGAGAGAGAGAGAGAGAGAGAGAGAGAGAGAGAGAGAGAGAGAGAGAGAGAGAGAGAGAGAGAGAGAGAGAGAGAGAGAGAGAGAGAGGGGGGAGAGAGAGAGAGAGAGAGAGAGAGAGAGAGAGAGAGAGAGAGAGAGAGAGAGAGAGAGAGAGAGAGAGAGAGAGAGAGAGAGAGAGAGAGAGAGTAATCCGTTGAAAGAAAACTATTTACCTTGATTAGCTGGTCACCTACTGTAATTTCATGCTTAGCGGCATTAGGTTGTGATTTCACCGCATTGATAAATATTCCCCTGCTGTTTCCTCCTTTAATTGCAAAGTCGGTAAGTAAAGAACTGCCATAGACAAGGACATCGTATTGCTGGCCATCACACATATCAGAAACATAATCACTCGTGGCACTTTGGCGACTGTCGGTACCCGTTGTCCGCAAAGATGGCGATGTATCAGTCGTGTGTGTATTTATAGAACTGGAGGATAAACAAAAATATGATAAATATTGTATTTTCATCTCTACTAAAACAAACATAGACATGGATTTGTCATTCGGTTCCTACACCATTATCATAGCGCAGATTCCCAAACCTTTATTTGAAGTTCTATAATTAGAGTGTTTTCACTTACCTCCGAGCTTCACACGACGAACTATCGGTGAAATTTGGAATCATGTCTTCCAATGTCCGTGTCAACTCGGTACAGGACTGGGAACGACGAATATCCTGACTACCAATCTTCTTGCGTAAACAAACTCTTCCTTTAGAAGTAGCAAAATTCGAAAGAAAAATTAACAAAGAAATATGACACCGGTGGGTTAAACAAGAAAAAAGTACACAATTTCACTATTATTCAACTTCATGGAACATAGACAGTAGTACATACATCGAAATATACATATATCTATATATACATGTATAGATGTTAGTACATACATCGAAATATACATAGATCTATATATACATGTATAGATTATAGTACTTACATCGAAATATACATAGATCTATATATACATGTATAGATTATAGTACTTACATCGAAATATACATACCTCACAGAGTAATACACTTACTTTTGATCGGTTGTGTATCTTCATCATCCGAGGAATCCGAAAGCTGTGATAAGCCACTCAGGGTTGTTGCTCTATCACTGAAAAAAATAGGAAGACATGATTTATGCTCCAAGATGTGATTATGTTACCCTGGTTACAACTAGTGTCTTGCACTCGAGCGCGATCGCAACAAAAATCAATATATTCTTACGAAATTGGTTTCTGTTGGTCGAGATCGTCGTTGTTTTCAAAGCGACAAGGTTACAGCAGATCTGATCTACATGAGGTAGTACAGACCCTTGCAAAGACGCTTATACTGTATATAGAAACGGAGTATGGTGTATGGAGTGGATGTGATAAACACGAAAGGTGTACAATATCAGTAAGTCAAATATTAACAAACCTGAAGACTTTTCTAGAAACAACTTGTCGAGTTATCGAAGATCCCGGATGCACTCGGCATGAATCTGACAGGGGTCTGTGATGTATCGATGACAAAATATCTTCAGTTGAAGTCCATTCTGTGAATGATTCAAACACGTCGTCTGTTTGTTCAGTATTCATTCCCTCTGCACTATTAGATTTTTTAAGAACATGTTGGCTGCGCTTTCGAAAATTACGAGAAAGGATGATGCCATTGTCTTGAAAGGCTTCATCTTCATTTCTGACCTGTTCATTCCTGACCTGTTCGACACGAAAAGGATGCAGAGAATTTAGATGGTGAAGCATCTTCTGAGTAAAATTGTTTCTCAGCCGTGGAAAATGATAGTCTTTGAAAAGTTGAAGATTGTTGGAATTATTCAAATGTAAGAAAGAAACAGAAGAGGAGAGAAGATAATACGAGGGGTGTACAAGATAAAGAAAAGAAACAGATAAGACCATATGTGTTTCTCCCATACATAAAGGGGGTCACAGAAAGACTACAGAGAATTTCAAAAAACATAACATCAGTTTGTATTCTAAAGCTGGGTTTACAATGCGCAATGTCGTTGTCAGCCCCGCTGGATAAAGAAGAAGAATGTGGAGTAGTCTATATGAGTGTGGCTGTAAGGACTGTGGGTTGAAATGAGAAAGAATAGACGAACATACAAAATCACTCAGAGAGAGAGACAGAAAATCAGCTCGAAGTGAACGTCAAGAAAAGATAGGACACACCATTAGTAGGGGTCCACTCATTGATAAGGTAACAATACTGGAAAGAGATCAATACAGAGAAGTACTCATAAATAAGTCAATACATATCAAATTAAGAGGAATGCTGGATCCACTCTACCAGACGTGTACCTACCATTGCTACGGGAGGAGACCCGGGGAAACCGGTTCTAACACACGTACACCACCATAAGTTTAAGGTCGTGACCTTTATATGGTCATGGCCTCATTAACGGATGAAGATGGTTGTCGGTCGTCGAAATATTGGAACACTCATATTTTATTGCATTGGTGATTGATGAAATTGAGTGAATTCTACTCACGAATGAAACTATTTGAACTTATTCAAATGTAATTTTGACAGGAAGAAGTTACCTGTGAAAATGTACGACTTTCATTGGCAAATGTTTGGACAGCTAGTCAGAGGTTAATCAACTCAATACGGATCAGGATTTTAATTTATTTGACATAACAAAATCATTTTGATACGGTCAATTTTCCTTCATCGATTTTTTGAGGTCGGGATTCGCTTTGTTTCTGATGATTTGTAATCTATTTAGGAGTGAAGAAAGTATCCCCTGGAGCGAGGTTGAGTAAAAGGAGCTAAATCTAAATGACAAATTAAATTGTATGGGTTTGGTTGGTACAATTTAGACTCCTTAAAAGTAAGTAGGCGCCAGAGTTTGCCAATGAAATTTACATTTGTATTGGTGAGGAAACTTGTCCCGTGAAGATTTACTGAAATGTAAACTTAAGAGCAAATTACTCGGCAAGATTATTGTTCGTCCATAGTTTAATCAACAATTGCATACATTCATCATACCTCTGTAGAAATTGTCAAAATTCTCCAGAAACAATAGAACATAGCTTTTTTAACTGAATGCATACAAAGGCCACCTGAAAAGATATTGTAAATGTTGTAGGAAGAGTCACTTGAGATCAGACAGACAGACAGACAGACAGACAGACAGACAGACAGACAGACAGACAGACAGACAGATTTGGTTTTCAAGGAAATTGGTTCCGTTGGAACCTTATACCTTTATAACCGTTACATCTTACCTCACTTTCTGATTCAAATAACGACCCTGTCCCGTTGTGTTGTTTAAGCATTCTATGTTGTTGCTCCAATGTATCATATTCATCCTGAAGTCGGTAAAATTTGCGGAATAATTCATCTCGTTCGCCTGCCTTGAGTGCACAGTCCTTTAATGCACAGTCCCTTTCACGTATGGCCTGTAGGCACAATTATGATTGGGGTGATATTAAAAACAGCCTTCTCATTGAACCGTGACAACTTAAATAAAAACTTCTTCCTCCTCCTACAAGTGTGATGACTTCAATGTGTTTCGATTTGTCTTGAGTAAGAGAACGAACAGAATTTAAACATGTTGCAAACGTGCAGGGTAATCGACCGCTCTTGAGGTTTCGTTTGGTTCAAATCATGACCAAAATATTGTATTCCACCTTCAGACCCTTAACATTTTCAGGCCCTCCTCCCCTTCCCATCACTAAATTTGTTCACCCCCCCCCCCCCATTTACCTTCAGCCCACCAACTACGGTAAATTGTGCACGTTCCTTATGCACGTTATAACGACCAGTAACGCTTTTGCCAAGTCATAACGCAGACCACCAATTGTTGGTGGTCTGAGGTCATAAGTACGGTTTATAATTCTAGTGGGTTGGTGTATTGTTTTGTTTTGTCTGTCTGTCTGTCTGTCTGTCTGTCTGTCTGTCTGTCTGTCTGTCTGTCTGTCTGTCTGTCTGTCTGTCTGCCTGCCTGTTTGTTGTTTTTTTGGGGGAGGGGTTATTGAGTCAAACACATGATGTTTCAAATTAGATGTGACGATACCTGTATAAGACTACTAGACTTTCGTTATGCTGAGAATATCATACATACCTTTTTGTAATAATTATTATTGTATATTTGACATGTGGTGATAACTGTTGATCGTAGTTATGATCACCAACGGATTAGATTCAACAATAATTTATTGGTACCCAGTTTTCTGTTGACGTGTCATAGGTGAACTTTGTCTATGTTTATATTCATCCTCATCTCAACAATTTAAATCGGACATACCAATGAGTGACATTATTGTGTATTGCAGTACGACACTTAGATTTCGGTAGACAGACTGTCAGATACGTCGTGTTGTTCAGTCTAATTAGACAGGCACCAGTCTCTTGGTAGATTTTGTCTCATAATCTTCAACTGTTTTCAATTTGTTATTCATTTCAAATTTTGGGAAGGAAAATGTGGTCAACTTTTTATTTTCATTTCAGGACTGGTGTCAGTCAAAAGTGCAGATGTTATCGACGTGCGATATAGTCACTAAATTAAAAAAGAACAAAGAAAATGAAAGACAGGTCCACAGATTACTCTAGCCAATCAGACGAGAGGGAACTTAGACTAAAGTTACTATATGCAAATTAGTCTTAGTACCCTCTCGTCTGATTGGCTAGAGTAATCTGTGAACATGTCTTTCATTCTCTTTTTGTTCATTGTTTAGTGACCATATTTCAGGTCGATGACATCTGAGCGCTACTGACTGACACCAGTCCCTTGGGAGGTAACTAGTAACTGGGGAAAACGTTTTAAAAGTTGACCACATTTTCCTTCGCAAAATTTGAAATGAATTCTAACAAATTCAAAACCTTTGAAGATTATGAGACCGAAAAAACATATCCCAATTGCAAAAGACTGGTGCCAGTCTACTGCCCAATCAGAAACGTCGTGTTGCGCAGCTTATAATCAGACTTCTTTTAGATGTGGAGTTTTTAGGTGTCTTTGAGCTATTATTTTGAATTAGGCCAAGCAATTATGTTTTGAGTGTACGTCAAAAGATCTAGAACAGTGTAAAGATAACATTGTACAATGTACTTTGTACGACTATTCAAGTTATTTGAAGTGTTTATTGTGCGAGCTGACCTGATTTCTCTCCTTCTCTCTCTCTTTCAATTGTTCCCAAAGTTCCTCCTTCCTCTTCTTGTACGTTTCACAGTCGTTTAGCATAATGTCATGTTCCTTCTCCAGTTGTTGTACTCGTATACTGAGCTGTATGGAAAGAAGAAACGAATCAACAACATGAGTGGAGACTAAGTGATGCTAGACGTCTCATCGTAATATAATAATTGGACTGGTCAACATTACATATACATAATCTTAGTTTGAATAATCTCACGTTGACACAGTTTTTTTGTGTTAATGTAACTGTGTCTTTTCCTATCTATCTATCTATCTATCTATCTATCTATCTATCTATCTATCTATCTATCTATCTATCTATCTATCTATCTATCTATCTATCTATCTATCTATCTATCTGCCTCTTCATGCGCCCGCATCCGTCTATATATATATATATATATATATATATATATATATATATATATATATATATATATATATATATATATATATATCGTGTTTATCTGCTACCTGTCTGTCTACCTATCTTTCTATATCTCTATTCATCTATATCTGGCTACCCTTCTGTCTGTATGTCTACATGTTTCTGGTTGTCTGTCTGTCTGTCTGTCTGTCTGGCTGGCTGGCTGGCTGGCTCTCTCCCCCCCCCCTCTCCCTAAAATATATATGTACACACGCTGATGGCCTTAACTTGTCCGTCGTCAATCGCAGAAGGACGAAGACATATTCATGAAACCACCTTGGTTAAAGAAACCTTCACATACGTCTCCCTAAGTGTTAGTATATTAGTATGTGTTTTGTTACCTTCCATGGTTTATGTATTTGTATTTTACCCCAGCTGGTTGATGACGTCTAACAATTATAATCGCTGGTATGCAAATCAATAGATACTGTGCAGTCCAAAATATCAACACTACTCCTACCTCGTCTCTCTTGTGTTCCACTGCATGACACTCTTGTCTACTGGCAAACAACAAGTCCACAGTCTGCTTCAACTCATTCCGGGCTTCCTCACGTTCACTTTCTAATATTGCAATTCGATCATTGTCATCTAGTGACATAGACTGGCGCACTTTCTGCTTACCAACAAAACGGTTGGAACAAAAATTTTAAAAAATCATATTATCCTAGTTACAGAAAATTTTATACATAAATGAGGGTAAAGTTAATAAAATTGCAAGTTTCTTAGACCTCACGCCTAACGCAATGCAAACATCACATCATTACACAAAAATACGATTCAAACGAAACATGTGTAATAGTAAGGGATCTGTCAGTTTCTTCGGCCGGGGGGTGGATTGCTTGGGGGGGGGGGGTTCACCCTGTTTTTGAAAATTTTGGATGGGGGGGGGTCATTTCTATCGTGGCATGACCTTGTCTGAACTGCTGAATTTTTTCTTGTCCCTGTTTCTTATCTATATTCTTTAATATTACTACACTCAAACATAACTATACATATACATGTACATGTACATGTACAAAAATGTATTACCTACCACACTAGTTACAGAACATGCCATGTAAATACTCGGGTATTTCACAATCAATGGCCAATATGCTTCACATATATTGTAATTTGGGGCAACAAATTGGAAGTTCCGTAATGGTAATATTCATAGAAGAAGTTAATCTAAATTGTACTACTCTTCAGTATGAATAGATTAATAGGCATTGTGTACGTCTAGTTCGGACACTACATGTTATCGATCGACACTACAAATCACCACATGTCTCACCAGATTCCAGTTTCAATTATACATAGTAGGTATGAGCACCTAAAGTTCTCTAACATACTGGTGACTTTTATTACTATATCTGCAATAGCAATGCCACTTGCCTAAACAGCCTTGTCCTGAGTATTTTGACTCATATTTTAAGTAACTATGTTCACCACTGTCATAATTATAGAAATAGGTCGAGCAAAAACATCGACTTGTTAGTACCTCGACCTAGAACCTTAGACCCCCCCCCCATAGGTAGACATATCCCAGTCTAAAGCACTCCCCCTACCTCTTATTTTCAAGATGCTATTACCTTTTTGAAATATTTCAACCCTGTGTAGTTGCTTTTTTTTGGATGAGTGACAACGACTTTTCTTGATTCCCTGAACATAGGAAAAGCAACTCAGATAAAGTTATCTTCCCCTTTGTTCCCTTTCAAGTTCTCTTCACATTCTGACTCTAACAGGTGGCTCAGGTTGTCATGGTGGCAATAACAAAACATTTTCATCTTGACTTACCTGGTTGCTCATATGCTGACTCAGTTCAGTTTTAAGAAGGTGGACCTCCTTATTGAGCGCCTCAACTAATTCAGTCTTTGGTTTTTCACTCAGTTCATATCTCAGTCGTTTTGACTGCGAGCGTTCAAACTTACAGTCGCCTTCTGCTCTGTTCAACAATCGCCTTAACTCTTCTGTTTCAATTAGCGCCTATGGTTCAAAAATGTCGGGTTAGATATAGTTTGGGAGTTCGAAACAGACTTTTAATTGTTTTAGTACACAATGTAAAGCTTTGCAAAACGGACCGCATTCACAGTAACATAGACAGTTTCATCGATAACTATGCTTTATGAATGATATACTTACATGTATCTGACTTGAAAGGCCACAAGTTTATGTGACTCACGTGACTAAAGGACCACATGAAATTAGTGTAGCATGTGTAAGGTGGGACGCTTTTACAGGAAGTTAGAAGACATACCAACTTTAGACTCTCCGTACTGCATGTACTACTGACTCGGACTGACTGTCCGTACTGCATGTACTACTGACTCAGACTGACACATTCTTTGATGTATTTTGTTTTGAAATAAACTATTGCATCTAATATTTGATGTGTTTTGTTTTGAAATAAACTATTGCATCTAATTTTCACCAAAAGT
This sequence comes from Glandiceps talaboti, assembly GCF_964340395.1. NCBI lineage: Eukaryota > Metazoa > Hemichordata > Enteropneusta > Spengelidae > Glandiceps > Glandiceps talaboti. The sequence goes on from NC_135553.1 coordinate 26,902,159, forward strand.
TAATTTGCCACATTTCTGGTCAAACGGTTTTATGTAATAGCAAGTAAACACATCAAAGGATGTGTCAATCAGTAACGATAGAACAGCGCCACCTATCATAAGCGTGAACAAGACTGGCAGTTTAGGGAGCCTCCAGTAATTACAAGGGGGACAGGGAAATCAGGCCCGAGCTGTTGTGTAAAATGTTAACCTCCCCCGATTCCGTCGTGCTAAAAAGTGACCCTCCCTCAATTTACATTCTCTATACTGTGACCCTCCCCTGGTTAAAATATTTCAAAAACATGGTTTAAATGCTGTCAGACGTGGAAAAGGACACTAGTCCCAGAATGAGTGGTTTAAAGGAATTAGTCCCACCACTACCACCACGTTGAAAGTGTTAAAGGCATTGACTGTTTCCAACGACTACTACCACCACAGTATATTTACGTGAAGATACCGTTCACTATATACCACATCGTTGTCAGCAGCGATTTGATGACATGGTCTGATATTATGGTACCTAACCCTAACCCTAAGCCATAATTCGAGGCAACTTTGGGCTTGTCATTCCCATGGTTACAATAATGCTATAGTAAAAGTGAAACATGTTTTGAGCACCACCAAAGTACAGTGTCAACAATCAAAATAATATTAATTTTTGAGGGTCACTAAGTGTGCACCTGCAGGCTATATTGTATGGAGTTTGCATACAACAATGCATAGATGCCAAAATAAAAAAAATAGCGCCAATAGCGTTGTAGCACAAATGTACAGTTTTTTAAAAATATTTATCCACATGCTGATCCATGCTAAGTATAGGTGTTCATTTGCTGAATGATTATCCAGTTGCCTATCATGCTAGGCGTGGTCATGTACGTTGCTAGACATATTTGCATACATTTTTTGATTGTTCATTCACGTGTCTATGAATCCATGATGTTATCTTTGCAATAGATGTGATCATTTGGCTGTTGCTATGGGCGAGGTTGCTAGGTATATTTGCAACATTTTCTTGAATGTGTATTAATTTGACTACTAATCCCTGTTTTTATCTTTGCAATATACGTGATCATAAGAGATGGCTGTTGCTATGGGCGTGGTCTTGTTGCTAGGCATATTTACATACATTTAAATATTTTATTAATTTGTCTATTAATCCCTGTTATCTTTGCAATATATGTTATCGTTTGGCTGTTGCTATGTGCGTGGTCTTGTTGCTAGGCACATTTACATACAGTTTGTGGATGTTTATTCACTTGTCAATTAATACCTGTTATCTCTGTGAAATACACCACCGTTTGGCTGTTGCTATGGGCGTGGTCATGGTTGCTATGGATAATTGCATACATTTTTTGAATGTTTACTCACTTGCCTACCAGATGATGTTGTTATTGTAACCAAATATACTGGCATTTAGTTGTTGCTAAGGGCGTGGTCGTACGTCGTGGTTGCTAAGGCCAATTGTGTCAAAATCTTTTGAAGAAAATCTACAGAATAAAACTTCTAGAAACATCTCACCAAGTTTCAGTCTCAATGACCAAGTACCTTTTGAGATATAAGTTTTTGACCAAAATTCACATTTTTACACCTAATTTGCATATCACTGATGAGATCATTAGATGCTTAATATTTCTTTATCTATGCACCCCGAGATGTATCCCCATTAAATTTCAGCAAAATCTGCTGAGTAGGTTTAGAATTAAAATTTTTTGACCAAAAAGACACATTTTTAGCGCTAATTTGCGTATCAATGATGGGATCATCATGTCCTGTATAATTCTTAATGTAAACACCCTTAATTAAGAATGTTCCCACCAAATTTCAGACCGATCTGCTCAGTATTACTATTAGTTTTTGAGTTTAAGTTTTTTGACCAAAAATCACACCCACACACACACACACACACACACGCACGCACGCACGCACGCACGCACGCACGCACGCACGCACGCACGCACGCACACACACACACACCGTAGCGATGCCTATAGCACTACTAAACCTTATCTGGATCTGGATCTGGATAAATAATTGGCACCGCCTCCTTAGGAGTATCACACCAATGGGGTCAAAGGTTAAGATATGTATACTACTGATTTAAATGATCTCTAAGTCTTGTCTTGAATGAATATGTTATCAGTTCAGCTGTGCTCAAAATAATGCTAAGTTAGAGAATACAGTTAGTCAAATTAAAATGTAACCCTCCCCTAACCCCATTTTCTAAAATAAGGCCCTCTCCTGATAAACCCCCCATCGACCCTCCGTAATTCCCCTGGCCCTCACCCTTGTAATTACTGATGGCTCCCTTACAGTCGAAAGCTCCCAAATTACTTGTATGTTGTGTGTATCAGTCAAAATGTTAGTAGTCAATACAACAATTTAAGAGTATGTTGTGACTTGAAATCTTAAAATGCTAAGTACTTTGACCAGAGGTTTGAGTGTCTCAAACATCAAAATGCAAACTGCTTATGACAAGGAATGTATTGTCTTATATTCTCCATATCATCTTGTCGCAAAATAGTGACTTTAAATCTTACAACAAGATTTGACCCCAAGTCACGATATTGGTTTGAGAATTGATTAAAGCATACCTGATGTAGCCTTTCCTGGGCCAATTCTTTCTCATGTTGATAGTTAAGTGACATTGACACAGCGTCACATTTGTCCTCAGTGACTTGGTGTAATTTTTCTTCAAACTCTCTCAAAGTCTTTTTCAGCTTTTTATTAAGCACTTTTTGGTACTGATTCAAGACATTCTTCTTCTTCAACCTGTCATTTTCTTTTAAAACTTCAAGTCTCTTTGAATCGAGTTCCCACACTTTCTCCTGTAATTCAGTCTTTTCTTTCGAAAGAATGTTAACTTTTTTGGCCAGCTTGGCGATAAATTCTGTGCTGTCTGGCGAGTCAGCGCTAGAGAACAACACGCCCTCTGAAAAAATAAAGCAAACACGTCTCAAGTTTGTACGATTTCACACTATCTATCTATCTATCTATCTATCTATCTATCTATCTATCTATCTATCTATCTATCTATCTATCTATCTATCTATCTATCTATATATCTATCTATCTATATGTCTGTCTGTCTGTCTGTCTGTCTGTCTGTCTGTCTATATATCTGTCTGTCTGTCTGTCTATCTATATATCTGTCTGTCTGTCTGTCTGTCTGTCTGTCTATATATCTGTCTGTCTGTCTGTGTATCTATATATCTGTTGTCTGTCTGTCTGTCTGTCTGTCTGTCTGTCTGCTTCACTGTCTTTGTCTGTCAAATCTGTCTATGTAGTATATGGGTCTCTATGATTGTGTGAATATGTTGACATGTGTCTGGGGCAGTTTGTCCATCTCTAGCTACCCATCAATCTATCCAACAAATCCTATATTAGTCTACCCATTTATCTGGCCTAATTATAGTATTTTCATCTACAGCTAAATTATATCTTGAAAACTGTCTGTCTGTCTGTCTGTCTGTCTGTCTGTCTGTCTGTCTGTGTGTGTTATTAACATACATGGACACATATAGTTATTTTGAACATTCTTTTCCTACTCTAGTCAATCCACAACACTTACAGTGATTATAAGACAAGGTGTCTGACATTCTAACATTACATACTTTAATTATGTAGCCACGGTTGATTTACAATAATGCCTGCAAAGATGACACATCACTAACATATACAGATAATACAATATGTCCGTTACTGGGAACTTACATAAATAATAATACTATTTACATATACATATCATATATATTAATACTATATATTACATTATTAATATAATATATCACATATATTAATACCATATATTGCATTATTAATATAATATATTGCATAATCATGTTAATATGTGATGATTATGGAAACTAACAGAAATTACCCATCTAAAGCTGGGAAGCCATCGATTGGAAGAAATACAATTTGTGTATGACATACAACACAGGAATGCAAACAATGATGGAGTTTAACATGTTGATTCAACAATCATGATACAACATTTTTACCTTATCATAGAAATCATTTTGTCGTGCCATAGATTAATAAAGAGGTGATAGATTAGTTTCAAAACCCCATACAATAAATTGTCCGTCTACAATCTTAAATGTCTAGCTGTCGTTCTAAAAAGGAATGAATTTGGATAGACGGAGTTAAGTACCCTGGGCTAGCATACCCTAACGGATAGGAATATTACTGTACCTGCATCGGCTAAATTACGTGGTTCATTGCCGGTGATAATCTTGTAAAGATGTGGGTGTTTTCTCTCAAGAACTTCGCAAAATTTGTTACATGCTATGGGACCCTTTGCCATGAGAATATCAAGAAACTTTCCTGGAAGTAAAGGATAAAAGGAAATATTGATATTGTAAACGAAGTCTGATTTGCGGTTAGCTGACAAAGACAGACTGAAATAACATTATCTACAGCTAGAAATAACTGTTTTGATATCATTTGTGGGGGGGGGAGAGAGAGAGAGAGAGAGAGAGAGAGAGAGAGAGAGAGAGAGAGAGAGAGAGAGAGAGAGAGAGAGAGAGAGAGAGAGAGAGAGAGAGAGAGGGGGGGGGGGAGGGAGGGAGGGAGGAGGGGGGAGAGGGGAGGGAGAGAGAGAGAGGGGGAGAGAGAGAGAGGGAGGGAGAGAGGGGGGAGGGAGAGAGAGAGAGAGAGAGAGAGAGATAAAAGTATGAGATCTTTATTGTGGAAAGCGAGAGAGAGAGAGAGAGAGGGGGGGCGGGCGGGCGGACGGACGGACATACATACATACAGAGTCAAACAGACAGACAAACAGACAGACAGACAGACAGACAGAGATAGGGAATATAGAGACAGACGAACAGAAGGGCACGGGAACAGAAACAAAAGGAGACATTATGTGGGGGGAGTACCATACAGACAACTGACTTACAAAATGTACATACATACATAAATATATACATACATACATACATACATACATACATACATACCTACCTACCTACCTACCTACCTACCTACCTACCTACCTACCTACCTACATACATACATACATACATACATACTGTATAACTAAAGAAATGGATGAAACGATTCCAAAATATGATTGTTCTAATCGTACGCGAAAGAAATTTCGTAGTCATAAACCATACTGGAACGCAGAGTTGTCTACTTTATGGAATGATATGAAGGAAAGGGAAAATGTGTTCGTACGGTACAGGGGTCAAGCGTCGGGTAAACGAAGACTGCACGCGGATTTTAAGAAAGCGCGGTGTCTATTCGACAAAAGACTTCGATTTCATGAAAGACAGTATAGGAGTTCGGTAGTTGATGACATTGAAGCTTCATATCTTCACGATCCTCGTCAATTTTGGGATAAATTAAAACGACTCAGACAAACGAAAAGTAAACCAGTTCCGATGGAAGTATATGATGATCTGGGAAATATTTCATGTTCAACCAAGGACGTTCTCAACATTTGGCGCCAAGAATATTCCACATTGTATAAAAACCCTATTAATGCTAATTTTGACGATAACTTTTTTGAGAGCATGAATGATCATAAACAAGTGTTAGAAGGACATATGGATGATCCATTATATGAATGCAATTATTTATTGAATAGGAATTTTACTTTAGAAGACGTTAGAAAAGTAGTTATGAAGACAAAGAAGGGTAAAACAGTAGGAGTTGACAAAATTCCTTACGAAGTGTTGCAGAACGATGAGGCCATTTCTGTTCTACATCAACTTTTTCAATTGTGTTTTGACTCTGGTAAGATCCCTGATGTGTGGAGAAGGGCCATTATTTCACCCATTCCAAAAGATACAACAAAGGATAACAGAATCCCACTAAATTACAGAGGTATTAGTCTACAATCTTCTGTACCTAAGTTGTATAGCACCTTGTTAAATTCGCGATTGCTATGCTATCTCGAAGACAATAATATCCTGGTTGATGAACAAAATGGATTTCGAAGAAATAGATCATGTCAAGATCATATCTTTGTTCTGTCATCAATCTTAAGGAATAGATTAGTCAATGGTTTATCTACATTTGTTACTTTTATCGATTTAAAGAAAGCTTTTGATTATGTAAACAGGGACTCTTTAATGTATAAACTGTTAGTAAACGGAGTTGATGGTAAGATGTACAACAGTATCAAAGCTATGTATCACAATACTAATGCTTGTGTAAAAATCAACTCTTTATACACGGATTGGTTTGAAACGAATATTGGAGTTCGTCAGGGTGATAACTTGTCCCCCACTTTGTTTAGTTTATTTATAAGGCTGACCAAGAAATATTTTTGTGGGATTTTAGTCTCGGAAATTCTAACTGGTCTTCAGAATTAGGCACTATATTTGATGATTTAAATATAGATACTGAAACTGATTTTCTGTTGCCAATTGATCTAAAAAATGTAGAACGTAAACTAAGAATTAATTTAGAGCAAGCTTGGTCAGAAACGGTGCATCATAAAGCAAAATTAAGAACATATAGAATTTTCAAAACTAGTTACGGTGTTGAACCCTATGTGTCCATGAATTTATCACGAAGTCAACGTTCTTTCATGGCTCAGTTCAGATCAGGTGTATTGCCCCTTCGTATAGAAACTGGACGATTCAGAGGGGAACCGATATCTGAAAGAGTTTGCACCCTCTGCCATGATGATGTCGTCGAAAATGAAGTTCATTTTCTTTTGCACTGTAGTTTTTACAATGACCTGAGACGAGTACACTGACTTACCTGAAAACGAAAAACTAAGGTACTTGGTAGCAAGAAAAGTGCGGAAAATGACCAGATTTATTGAGAAAGCATTTTTAAGGAGAAGGGACAACTTGTACATTAATTCATAACTCTTATTTTTGCCTTGTAAATGATATTTTCATTATTGTAAAAAAGCTCCTCAATCTGTTCCAACTATGTTTTATTTCACTTTAGGTGACATATAAGCCTGTTTGGTTGGGAGGTTGTGTAAATGTAAATTATTTTTTCTGGTAGTCTGTTTACTTCATGTCACTATAATAAATGATTCTACATACATACATACATACATACATACATACATACATACATACATACATACATACATACATACATACATACATACATACATACACACCCACACACACACACACACACACACATACATACATACATACATACATACATACATACATACATACATACATACATACATACATACATACATACATAGGGAAAGACGAAGAGTATTGGATACAAGAAAGGGACAGAGAAGATACAGAAGATTACACATCCAGACGGACAAACATATTCGGGGACACAGGAAAGGATTCGGAGGTGGACGGCACGTCAAAAAGAAGGGAACAAAGACGGAGAGAGGAGGCAACTAAGTAAACGGGTCCAAAACGGTACGAGGATAAGGAATGGGAAGAATAGATACTAGCGGGAAGAATGGAGTAGAAGGGGAGAGACGGCCAGAAACTCAAATATGGAGGCATACAGACATTGGGTTATATAGGGTATATTTTGATTGCTTAATTATTTGATATAGAACAGTCAAGTTTGATGTCAGTAACGTGACGTGACGTGACGTGACGTGACACATAGTTCCTTGTTCGTGTACAGATTGAAACTTGTCTGTCAAAATAACACTTCAGGTTCAATACTTATCGTGACTTTCACCAACATGTAAAAAGCAACTACTTCGGGTTGAAATATTTTTGAAATATACTTTGATAGCATCTTGACAGTAAGAGGTAGGGGAAGAGCTTGAGACTGGGATGTGTACACCTCATGGTGGGGGGGGGGTCCTAGGGTGTCTCCCCCTAGAAGCAGTTGAGGTTTTTAACTCTGAAAAGTCAATTTTTGAGACTATTCAGACCCTTTCAGACAATAATTTCCAAGCTTTACAAGACAGCACCAACATGTAAAAAGCAACTACATAGGGTTGAAATACTTAAATTTGAAATATACTTTGATAGCATCTTGACATGTACAGTAAGTGGGGAAGAGCTTGAAACTGGGATATGTCCACCTCATGTGGGGGGTCCAAGGGGGTCTCCCTCTAGAAGCCCTGGAGGATTTTTACTCTTAAAGCCAATATTTAGGCTATTCAGACACTTTCAAGCAATAACTTAATCCATCCTTTACAAGACAGCACCATCGAGTATCAGAAACTATTCTTTATAACTTACATAGGGTTGACATATGTTCTTAAACAGTTAAATGGCATCATTATATACATGTAGTAAAGGTCAGCACATCTAATGGTAACCGTAGTATCATTGTAGGGGAGATTTGGAGAGTTTAAGGCAATTTTAGACAATCTTGGCAAACATTTCACATCTTTAAAAAACAATATCATCTCAAATTAGAATAGGGTGAAAATATTTAAGAAAAGTTTAATACCATTATGACAATAAAAAGGTTGTTGGTGCATCTGATTGTTGGTTGAATGCATGAGTGACCTCTGGTGGTGAGGGAGTCCCTGGGGTTTTCCCCCTGGCAGATCTGGAGTTTTTTGCTTCTACTAAGGCAATGTTTAGGTTATTCATAGCCTTTGAGCTAATATTTCCATTCTTCGAAAAGCTAACGTAAATGTAACTTTTAAATGAGTTTCCCATGTCACATAAAATGGGTCCGAAACATTGGTCACCGGTCACCAGTATGTTAGAGAACTTTAGGTGGTCATACCTCGTGTATAATAGAAACTGGATCGGAATCTGATGAGATGTGGTGATTTGTAGTGTCAATAACATGTAGTGTCCGAAATAGAAAGTGTATTAATCCCTTCTGACAAGTTCATACCGAAGAGTAGAACAATTTAGATTAACTTCTTTTATAAACTATCTGTGAAGATTACCATTACGAAACCTTCAAGTTCACTTTTGCCCCAAAGTATAATATAAGTGAAGCATTGATTGTGCAACAGCCAAGCATTAATGACATGTTCTGTAACTAGTGTGGTAGCTAGGTAATACATGTATATGTATATGTATAGTTATGTTTGGACTAATAAGTAATATTAAAGAATTCATGTAAGAAACAGGGACAAGAACAAATATTTACATGTACTACATTTCAGACATGGCTATATGCCATTGTAGAAAAGGATTTTTTTCTTCCATTACAATCCAATACACAATGACCCCCCCCCCCTCCATCCACAATTTTCAAAACAGCATGAGCCCCTACTGCCAATTTCAAAAACAGGGTGACCCATCTACAAATCCACCGCCCCCCCCCCCCGGGGGGAAAAAGAAACTGAGCAACTAAGCAATGAATGATGCCTGATACACGCACGCACGCACCCACCCACCCACCCACCCACCCACCCACCCACTCACTCACTCTCTCTCTCTCACTCACTCACTCACTCACTCACTCACTCACTCACTCACTCACTCACACATTATGAAATTGAATATTGTTTGTCAACGTCACTCTGTTGTTGATAAAATACTAGATATCTGACCCATTTTCACCAGTGTATCTAGTAGGTACACGGAGAAGTTTATTATTGGTAAAGGAAATAGTCCGATGTGGAAGAGCAAAAATACTGATAGCTTCTACATGGGCAAATACAAAATCTGAAATTATGACGATATAATATACATTCACCTGCTCGTTTTGTCATGGTAGGATACTTTGACTGGCAGTCTATTTCTTCACAGTCGTCTCCATCAAGTACTCGTTGACTGCGGAGTTCGTCGAACAGTCTCGTTGGATCTAACACTTTTACTATCTCATGTCGTAGGCTCTCCAACTTGTTACGCATATCTTCGAACTCGTCGTCCTCCATTTTGACTACACAACGTAGAATCTAAATAACAACGTGATAAGAAATACAGTTACCAGCCGGAGAACAGGAGAGACGGAAACCAGCACAGTTTACGAAGACATGCGTCTTGAATGAAAAAGTGTAATGACACGTTTACTTCCTTGGTCATTTGTATTTACTTCGAAGGAGGAAGTATTGTCTCAATGTTTTAGCAATGGGGAATTCTTTAAGAGATAATGACTGGGTTAACTTGACACGTGTTTATAAGTATATGTTATATGTATGCATTGGCCATTTTCTTTCATATTGTCAAATCGAGACGTGCACGTGGTCGTTAAATATCCATCGAATAATGCAGGAACGCGGAAATGCTTAAGCTCACGAATAGAGTCATATGATGATTGCAGACTTCGTCTATTTTGGGACTCATGTACTTTCCCTTTCAAGGAAGACTTCCGTCACTGTCAGACACCGGTGACCCGTTCTTTTTTGTTGTCTTAGCGCCTTGTAGGTACAAGGTACAAACAAGGAGAAAGAAACGACGATAAAAGTAGGAGGTAAATAAAGAAATCATACCAAGTTCCCTTCATCAGATTTGACTGAGATTGATTGCACTCATGTTTCCTCTACAAAGTAGGAAGAAACACACTACGTGTATTGTTAAAATTCTAACATCGTTCTTGTCGAGTCACCCTTGCCGTATGCAACGTTTCGTTTCACCCAAGGCATTCATAAACAGGGATTTTTAAACCTTAATAGTCGGTAGGTCCATCTTACTAGTGTGATCTATGGTCTGATCTCATTATGTTGTGGTTTAAATAGCGTTGTAACGTTATTATAACCCTCTCAGTAAAGAGGCACAGTCCATAACTAAACTACGTGCGCTTTGCCCACATAGCGTGAACAGCCGAGTTGTTGTGCCTGTGTTCCTTCCGTGCAGGAGTGGCATTATACAACTATAAGGCTTATAGACCGATCCATTGAATCACCAATATATATATAAATATATATATATAAATATATATATATATAAATATATATATATATAAATATATATATATATATATATATATATATATATATATATATATATATATATATATATATATATATAATTGTGTGTGTGTGTGTGTGTGTATTTAATTTGACATTAATATATAAGATGTATATTTGTATAAAGACTAAGAAAAATGACAAAAACTCACTTACATGACTTTACACTGGAACCTGACACACTAAACTATTGTGTTGGTGATCAGGCGGTATTGCAACGCAACAGTTCCTGGTACAAAGCCTGTTATTCATTTATAGATCTTCGACCAACGCAGAGTAAGCAAATTTAAAAAAAATGTAACTTGCGTATTTAAACGTTCGACTTTGATAATAAACATTGTAAGCATACATATAGCTGATAACACTCGTACAAAAGCAACACTATGCGAGATACCTGTGATGTGAGGCGGATAGCTTAAATGACTAACCAGGTGAACGAAGACACGGACGTAGAGAGGTTTAATATAATTTATAAAGATAGTGATGTGCTTCACACCAGGATACCAATACTAATTGATGGCTAAGTACTCACCTGTTAAACAAAAACTTGTACTAAATATAAGCGATCAGTCAGATAGTACCTTGTGTACCAGGAGATTCTTGCGGTTTACGAGTATACGTAATCCGCACACCAATAATACATGTAGTCAGAACACGGAAGCAAGTTAAAGGGAAATGATTGGTGCACAATGACACAGGACGAAAGGTCATGATATCGAATACCGTTTGGCTAATTTGCATAATAATAGTTTGTTCATTTGTAACCTCATTGTAGCTTATTTTCCTCTGCTGTCCTTCCGCAATGTTCTTAATAATAAGTCGAAGTCACTAGGCAGTTTTGGAGTCAAAACAGTTTATTACTTTGACTTTTGAGTACCAAGACATTTTAATGCACCGGATCACAAATGCTGTTTTGTGTATTTTACGTGATCATTGAATCGGTCAATAACAATATATACAATTAACCCCTGTGAAACTATGAAACTAGGAAAAACCAACCAAATACCTCAACACGAACAAACAGCTATCTGTATGTATGTATGTATGTATGTATGTATGTATGTATGTATGTATGTATGTATGTATGTATGTATGTATGTATGTATGTATGTATGTATGTATGTATGTATGTATGTATGTCTGTCTGTCTGTCTGTCTGTATGTATGCATGCATGTATGTCTGAATGTATGTATGTATGTATGTATGTATGTATGTATGTATGTATGTATGTATGTATGTATGTATGTATGCATGCATGTATGTCTGAATGTATGTATGTATGTATGTATGTATGTATGTATGTATGTATGTATGTATGTATGTATGTCTGAATGTATGTATGTATGTATGTATGTATGTATGTATGTATGTATGTATGTATGTATGTATGTATGTATGTATGTATGTATGTGTGTATGTATGTATGTTGGTATAAAGATATGTATGTATGTATGTATGTATGTATGTCTGAATGTATGTATGTATGTCTGAATGTATGTATGTATGTATGTATGTATGTATGTATGTATGTGTGTGTGTGTGTGTGTGTGTGTGTGTGTGTATGTGTATGTATGTGCGTGTGTGTGTGTGTGTGACGCACGAGCAAGTCCGCATGTGTACTAAGTCTCCCAAGATATCCAGTGGAGGTTGTACACGTCCCTCATAGATTCTTGAATATGTTTACATAAACATGACATCTCAACAAAAAATTAGGACATATGGAGGGCATTAATTTTGATGAGGCTTTTATCAATTTTTTGCAAACTGCCAAAGGTTTACTCTCTGAGTTCGCATGATTGATATGATTTCCAGTCGTAAAAGAGAGTCACCTGCTAGATGTTATTTTATCTTCGGGGATGATGCAGTTGGACTAATGTATACCAAGACGTTTTGTTCTTGAACGAGCAATTGTCACTTGATTTAGCCAAGGCATTTTAGTTGTGCAAATCGTCCTGTGTTGTCAATAAATACTGAAATTGCACAGAATGCGACTACTTTCGCAATATGAGTGTCTAGACAAATGAAGAAACATGAAAAAAATGTATGTATAGGGAGCGATCAGTGTTTACGGCTGGGGGGGGGGGGCTGTACTTAAATTTCCATACAACAAATGTATGTGCATACAATAAACCATAAACACATAAGAAATGAAATACCTTGAAATTTACTGGATGGTCTGACTCTAAAATCTGTGCCTCCATTGACCTGAACATGTTGAATTGCACTCAAACATAGCCAATAGAGACACACTTTCAAATAATTTAATGAATTTGTATCTCTAAATGGTAACTGACCTCCACTGCTTGTTTTCCCCAAATTTTCTCACTTTCTACTTGATCTTTTTTTATTATCATTTGAGTCAATATGACTTGAAATGATTTAAACTTTTGAAACCCTAAAATTAATAATAATAATAATAATAATATTTATTTCTTAAAAAGACAAACGCTTTCCATGTAAAAACATCTCAAAGCACCTTACAGCACTAAGACACCATTAAAACACAATACATCAGTGAAATTGAATAAAACAATCATACAGTAAAAAGGTATGTTTTAAGATTCGATTTAAAAATATTAAAAAATTAGTGATACTTTTATAATATAACTAAGTTGTGTTTTACTTCTGAATGGTGCTCTAAATGGCCTCCAAATGGTGTTCATTTTTCAAAAAGCTCTTGCCTATACCTAACATGGATCAGCATGTGGGTAAACATTTAAAAAGAATAGCGCTAATGGCGTTGTAGCACAACTGTATATATATATTTTTTTAAATGCTTATGAACACTTTATAGGTATCCAGTTGCCTATCCAACCCCTGTCATTATCTTTGCAATATACACTGTTGCTATGAAAATGGTCTAGTTGCTAAACATATTTGCATACATTTTTTGTTATCTTTGCAATATACGTGATCATTTAGCAGTTGCTATGGGCGTGGTCTTGTTGATTTTTTGAATATGTATTCATTTGTCTATTAATCCCCACTTATCTTTGAAATAAAGGTTATCATTTGGCTGTTGCTATGGGCATGGTCTTGTTGCTAGACATATTTGCATACAATTTTTGAATGTTTGTTCATTTGTCTAAGTACCCGTGTTGCTATTACCGTCTGGCTATTGCTATGGGTGTGTTCATGGTTGCTTGGGAAATTTGCATACAATTTTTGAAAGTTTACTCACTTGCCTACCAGATGATGTTATATGAGCAATATACTGTTGTTCGGTTGTTGCTAAGGGGGTAGTCATGGTTGCTAGGGCCAATTTTGCTGTTTTGAAGAAAATCTGCAGAATAACACTTTCCAAAACATCTCATTAAGTTTCACTCTCACTGACCTGAGTACTTTTTGATATATAAGTTTTTGACCAAAAATTCACATTTTTACACCTAATTTGCATATCACTGATGGGATTATCATGGCCGGTAGATTTCTTAATCTACATATGCTGGAAAATGTTACCACCAAATTTCAGACTGATCTGCCCAGATGTTTTTGAGATTAATTTTTTTTTACTTAAAATCACACTTTTTAACCCAAAAAAGACTCTTTGTAGCATATGAATTAACTTCATGTTTTAATCATAGACACTCTCTATAATTTAATTAAGCAGTGCTAATAGTAAAAGCAGTGTTTCAAAGCAACCCTAAACAGAGGGTAATTTTCATGCCATTGACATTGACATGTGAAGTAGCCCATAAAAGATTTAATGGTTTATTGCATCAATACACAAGAAGTTGAAGAACCTTTCATTTGTGGGGCGAGTCGAAGCCCTGTTTCACACAGTCCGGGCCAGGCCTGATTTCCTCCAGCCCTCTCCCTTGTAATTACTGAAGGCTCCCTAAAGGACTACCAATTTGGTGCATCACAAGTTTTACTGTGTCAGAAGTATGTCAAATAGGTACACTGGTCAGAACTAAATACACTGACAAACATAATAAAACTCAGAGACAACTTTAAGTATTATCAGACTATCCTGGTTTATTTTCCATTAATAAAATTTATTTTTAATGAATGATAACAGTAAAAAAGATACCAAGCAGGTTTTTTTATTCTATGAAAGTAAAGCACACCTGATAGTATTATCTTTTCATCTAGACTACATTGACAACATTGCCATATTTTCTATACCTTGTAATGTCATATTTTCACTATTTTCACTGCCATAATAAAAATATTCAAGTCAGAACACTTCTGGCATGTGTTTCATGGTCATAACAACCTCTTATCATGGTAGTAGGCCCAAAGTTGTTCAGTCAGTCATGACCACAAACTGCTGCTTAATTTGGTAAAAAAGAAATTTGTGAAAAACAACAGTTTCAATAGTGAAAGACACATTTCATGAAAATAAACTACACTGCATACCTGTGGAAAAACATACTACTTCTGTCCTACATAAGTATAAGTTTCTTGTTTGTGGGTCAAAAACAAAACTGTCATACCAATGGAGTCAGCTATTGTCTAACCAAGTAATGCAACAAAATAGTGAAACATAGTATTAATAGTTTATGTATAATTGCATCACACCTGCAGTCTGTCTACCGTTTGAGAGGTGATCAATAGGGTGATATGATATGACATGACATGTATCCTACTTGTACTAGCTACCATGGCTACTATCCATAGTTTGAACAGTGGTAACTTGACATATAGTGAGACCATGATAAGTCCCTGGGTTACTCCACATCTACTGATGTTTGGTTCACTAATCTACACTTATTATTCAGAATAGGGAGTGACACACAGGTGCAAAGTGGTTGGCAAACTATTACAAATACTTCCTTGAGAGAACATAAAAATATCGCCAATGGCGTCGTAGCACAACTGTACAGTTTTTAAAAATGTTTTCCCATATGCTGATCCATTCTAGGTATAGGCATTCATTTGCTGAATGATTATCCATGCATTCATATGTCTATTTATCCCTGTTATCTTTGCAATATATGTGATCATTTGGCTGTTGCTATGGGTGTGGCCTTGTTGCTAGGCAAATTTACATACATATTTGGAATGTTCATTCAATTATCTATTAATCCCTATTATCTTTGCAATATATCTGATCATTTGGCTGTTGCTATGGGCGTGGTCTTGTTGCTAGGCATATTTGCATGCATTTTTTGAATGCTTATTCATTTGTCTATCAATTTCTGTTGTTATCTTTGTAATATATGAGATGACTTGGCTGTTGCTATGGGAGTGGTCTGTTGCTAGGCAAATTTACATACATTTTTTGAAAGCTTATTCAATTGCCTTTTAATGCCAGTGGTTATCGTCGTGAAATACCTCACCGTTTGGCTGTTGCTATGGGCATGGTCTTGTTGCTAGGCACATTTGCATACATATTTTGAATGCTTAGACACCCCTAAGAATGGTCCCACCAAATTTCAGACCGATCTGCTCAATAGTTTTTGAGTAAGTTTTGTGACCAAAACTTACATTTTTCGACCCAAATCACACACCGGTAGTAAGATCATTTTGATATGACTATTTTTCTTTCCCCATAAAATGTGTGACTTCTTATTCTTTGTACAAACTGTGTTTTTGAATGCCTAAAGATTGTGAATTTATATGAACCTGTTTTAATCATAGTGTCTAAGATTTAATTCAGCTGTGCTAAAAACAGGCCTAGGTTGCCAAGCAACCTTAAACAGATGTTAATCTTTACGCCATTCACACTGATGTGTGAAGTAGCCCATAAAAGATTTAATGATTTCATTGCATCAATAAAACAAGAAAATTTCATTTCCAGGCTGAAGTCAAAGCATTTTGTAATACAACAAATCACATTTGAAACGTAAAATGCGCATTTCTGATGCGATCATTTTCATTTAAACAATTTCCCAGCTAGACACCCAAGGTAATGGACCCACCAAGTATCATGGCAATCGGTTCAGCGGTTTTTGACTTTAAGTTGTTTACACACACAGAGCCACAGACAGACAGACAGACAGACAGACAGACAGACGCCGGGCGATGCCTAAAGCACTACTGAACCTCTGTTCAGTTGTGCTAAAAATAGCTCGTTGGGAATTCAGACATAACCTGTCATCAAATATTGGGATACCACTGCTACTGTCAGCACTTGGGTTAAAACCTGGCAAAAGAGAACTTTAGGATAATATCTTAGGATAAAAGGAGGAAGATGACCATTACTTAGCTTTGTACACTGTATTCAACATTCATAGTCTCCAATACAGAGTAAATATACTTCAGCGTAACAGTGACTTATCTTTATACTGAGTAGGTAACAATGTCACACAAAATTTCAAAATATCAAATCATACAAATTCTTCTTTTCCTTTTAAACCCTTTTTTCACTGCACCTAGGTTTGACTGCATAGCTATTAGTTTGAGGTGTAAACCCACAGTTTTGGGAATGGGGATAAAATGATTCAACTTATATGATTTGATATTTTGAAATTTTGTGTGACGTTGTATTTATACACAGTCATAGTACTTATCCTCAACTTCATTTCCTTGCCTACTTCTTGAACAGGGCAACTCTGTGTTCAGTGGGAACTACCACGTCTTTGGGTTAGTCTGAAAATCATTGGTGACAACTACCAAATGTAACATTGTTATAGAACATATTACATGGCATCACAAACCTCTCACTTTGAATGATTCACCAAGTTTTGATGGTAGTTAGTATCCTTGGAGAGAGACATTAATGCTGAATAATTAAATCATTGAGTGATCAAGATCTAAATCTTGCATTTCTTTCCAATTTACCGTTCCAAAGTAACTATTTTGTACTGTCCTAGTGATTCTTCAAATCCATGAACAATATATTCTCCATCATAATTCTGGTTGAAATTAATACAACAGTGTTTTGGTATTGATATACAACATCAACTTTGATTATTGTTGTTTCAAGATCTTTCTATATTTAGTTCTTGATAAAAAAATTATAGACATAACTAAAATTGGTTATATTTGGTAATGACACATTATGTGACTAATATTTACACACACTTCTGTCTTTTATCATTGTCATATCATAACAGATACCTATCACTAAAACACTCAAAGCAGTTTCTTTCAATAGTGAACACAATAGATATATATTTCTTTAATTGTAAAACTTCTATGGAAATTGTCAATTTCTATGTTTATTATCCCTATAATGGTCACTTTCTTTGTACACACTTCATTCCCTCTTGTGCTCTGCAATGACATCACCAGTTTGTACTGTCACAAATCAGTGACATCATCACTTTGCTCTAAAATGAAGCAATGACATCACCAGTTTGTACTGTCACAAATCAGTGACATCATCACTTTGCTCTGCAATGATGCATCAGAATCACAACACTGGAATATTAACAACTTAAAAATGTTTGTTTCAGAAAATACTACAAGTATTTGTTTAAATGCTACCCAAATAATTTACTGATTTATAAACTCCACTTCACTGTTAATGTGGAAATGACACCAACAAATGACCTGTTTTCAACATACACTGACACAGGTTATTAGACAATAATTTGAAATCCACAATGTTCTTCAAAGTAAACACTGCTCTTACTTAGCTAGTAGCGTTATCTTTGACCTAACTCTACCTGTCTGTCAACTATTTGGTAGTTTATAATGCATAGTTTTGATCAATTTGCAGTATCAAGCTGCATTGTTGAAAGTAATGGCTTTAATAGTAAGTCATGTCAACTTTAAAAAAGTGAAATGACAGGAGTGAAATCAGTTTTATCCAATTATAGTCAACCATAGATCACCATAAAACAGAGGTATCTTAAACCAAACTAGTTTTTGACTTTCACACAAAAAGGCTATGTCCTCAAAATGTTTCTACATTCAGACAATTGAATGTACAATAAACAATTTATGTGGTGACACCTCAAGTTCAACTATCCCTACAACTGTCAAAATAATAGTAATGTTTGTAAAATAATTGGGCATACCTTGGGGCAAAGCTTTTAGTTGTGGAGTAATTTATTCAATATTGACAATTTTTGTTTCTGATACTTTAGTTATTCAATTGCTAGTATTACTGTGTAAATAAATGTCTTAATTCTGATTTTTATTACATGTGATTTATTCAATAAATGTGGATTTTTCAGTGAAACAAGGTCAGTTCTACTTCTGACACAGCTTGAGAATGTTATGAATTCATACAGGAGAGGGCTGGGATTCACTGTTTTATGACTAATGGGTCACATACACACACTCACACACACTACCTTCCGATTAGATACTACCACCCCTATTTCCAATAAGTTGACTGATCCTCTCAAATCAAACTCTATGGTTATACCACATTATTTCATGTGGTGGGGGTGGGGGTTCATTGTGAGGGACAATATACATGCCACTAGTCCATATTTATGATACTAAGTATGAATACACACAATACTGTAATACTCCTTTGTACACTGTCACTCAAACACAAACTTAGCTACAATTTCTATATTGGTCCACTGTACAAAGATTTGAATGAGCTGTTTGTCATTCATTTTATGAAAAATTTACCTTTAGTTTGTAAATTGAGAAGAAAGTACAACAAGTCAAAATGAAATGGCAAAAAATATGACATTATGGAAACTAAGATAGATATGGGCAAAACTTGAGTCTAGTCCTACACACATTACAGTCATCACCATATAGTCAAATGGATTCCTTTAGCACAGAATTCTGTTCTTACCACCAACAGTGATACTTTATGCTATTGGCAGAGCTTGATATAAACGTGATGACGTTATTGCATCCTGATGTCACTTATATTCAAACTGGAGGTTGAGTTTGTAATAAACTGAACAAAGTAATGAATTACAACCTCCTGTCAATATGTGATGGATAATGACTGACATGTGCTGTTCATCCCTTCCCCAGCAGGAGATTTAGCTAGATTTTCAACAGAATTTGTCCATTTGACTAAACATGGAGAGAGATGATAGAGAATGACTACACATATAGCAACTAGACTACACACTGACATGCGCTGTCCATCCCTTCCCCAGCAGGAGATTTAGCTAGATTTTTGATAGAATTTGTCTGTAAAGTGTTTGACTACACTATGATACATTAGAAAGAGATCATAGAGAATGATTACATGTACAGAAACTAGACTAATAGAACTCAGGACCAATGTTAATAGTTGTATATTATAAAATAATTATTTTTTGCTTGAAATTCTGTTTAGCTATTTTCATTAATTTCTCTTTTCCGCTAAAACAAAAATCTCAGTGAAAACATTTACCTGGCCTCCCTTTTCTTATCTCATCACCATAAATAAACTTATTACACAAAATGTCAATTACTCTATTTCACACTGAATCCCTTTGATATCCAGTATTCCACACTATTCTCAACCCAACATGTACAGATATCCAGTATTCCACACTATTCTCAACCCAACATGTACAGATATCCAGTATTCCACACTATTCTCAAACCAACATGTACAGATATCCAATATTCCACACTATTCTCAACCCAACATGTACAGATATCCAGTATTCCACACTATTCTCAACCCAACATGTACAGATATCCAGTATTCCACACTATTCTCAAACCAACATGTACAGATATCCAGTATTCCACACTATTCTCAACCCAACATGTACAGATATCCAGTATTCCACACTATTCTCAAACCAACATGTACAGATATCCAGTATTCCACACTATTCTCAACCCAACATGTACAGATATCCAGTATTCCACACTATTCTCAACCCAACATGTACAGATATCCAGTATTCCACACTATTCTCAACCCAACATGTACAGATATCCAGTATTCCACACTATTCTCAACCCAACATGTACAGATATCCAGTATTCCACACTATTCTCAAACCAACATGTACAGATATCCAGTATTCCACACTATTCTCAACCCAACATGTACTGATATCCAGTATTCCACACTATTCTCAAACCAACATGTACAGATATCCAGTATTCCACACTATTCTCAAACCAACATGTACAGATTCACAAATTTGAACCATCTGTACACTCTTGAAGAGAGATTACAAAGTCCAATTATGACTTTACACCAAACAGCATTATTCCTCATGACCTCTGACCTTTAACCTAACACAATGAGTCACAACTGTATTTACATCTTTTGAGTATCAATCATTTAAATAATAACCACAAAAAATCTTTGGAAATAGGAAATATTTCTGTTTTATTCTATTATTTTGCATACCAATTACACAACAATGCCCTGATACATGTCAGTCAGTTTTATCAAACCACCTAACACTGTACCTGGTTATTGCTTTAAATGTGGAATTTTCACAACTTTACAGATTCTTTAAAGCCAACAATGATACTTTGTATTGTTAAGGACTAATAATTAAATACAATGTTTGCCCCCCAGATAATACCGACAGAGAGTTCAGATAATTCCTAGAAATCAGTCCAGTGGTAAACTATACACAACCTATAGGCTAACAAAGCTTTCCTGTTATACTAACTTGCTGGTGAACAGCTGTTATGTAGTTGCTATGGTAACTGCCAACATATAAGACAGGCTATGTTAAATCAAATGTGTGGTTTTAACATGCCTTTAAAAATCAATGTTAGTACAAAGTTTTTAAACTTTTTTTTTATCTTTCCTTTTTTTTATAACTATTTTAGTGATACTCTTAAGTTGATTGCTTTAATGCTAACAATATAGCCACTATTTTATTTTGGACACTAATTTGGCTTAGAAAAAAATATTGTTTGGTTCCGGTTACCCGACCCTACCTAGATTTTCACTGCTGAGCCTAAACTTTTTTTTATGTATTTGAGAAAAAAATAATAAAATCGCGAAAATTGTGAAGTATCGCCAGAAATAGTGGATGTGGAAACTGACATCATCTTAAAGAGACAATATAAAACTGTTCTTCCAATCTGTAATGGCTGTACATCTGATAGGAAGAAATAAACAACAAAGAGAGACCATTTGGAAAACAAGGAAAAACCTGGAACTAGACACTCACAAATGAAAAAAAATAAAATAAAATAAAATAAAAAATCTACCTACCCCACCTATTCGTTACCAGAACCACACAATTTTTTTAATAAGGCCTTTACAGAATCATCATTCAATAACCTATTGTCACCATGGTAACAATATAACCATTATCTTATTTTTGACACTAATTTATAGAATCGTCATTCAATAACCTATTCTGCTATGATTGGCTTTCCTCTGGCTGTGTATCTAATGCAACATTCTACAAATTTTTCTAAAAATATTTGGGGTCAGCAGGGCAGATCTAGATAAGATACCAGTAACAACAGACTAGATAGACTAGTATGGTTATTAAGTCTTGCTACATTTGTTGACTAAGGAACAAGGTTTATACACTAGTAGACCTCTATGCAATAACTCTGGGTTCAAAGGTCATCCAGTCCTATACATTGACAATGTAAACTAGTGAGGTAGCTGTCCATACTTCCCAACACTAAAGGATTGTGATATATGCACAAAGATCATTGACGACTGCAATCAATGCTTAAAAACAGCCTATATCAGTTCCCTATAATAATAGTATAGATTGCAGGCTACTCTACTCCATGTAGTCAATACACTGTCATTGTATGGAGTCAGTAGAACAGGTGATTGTATGGAGTCAAGACTGTGATCAATTACCGTAAGGCAGAACTCAAGATTGTTGAAAAGATACGTTGACAAATCATATGTTTTTGTATGGAACACTGCTTTGAGTATCACTGGAAAAAAAAGAAACTATACTGCTGTGTTTTCTAAGAAAATTATATTGAGAAAAATACTTAATTTAAAAATAATTTCTCCTTTTTTTTTCATTAAAGGAAGACAATTCAAACTCTCATGAAATTGACTAAAATTGACCACAAATGTCATATGTGTACCGGTAATCAACCAATCAGCTATCTCAATACATTAGAATTATCATAAATATGTGACAAATCAGCCAGCCAATCAGAACATTTTTAACATTGCAATGAAAGAAACAAGTCACTGAATAACTCTTTTAACACTTCAAGTACATAGATTCAAAATGTTGGGATAAAAAATTATTTACATAAATGTGTACATTAGGTGCTCAATAATCTAACACTGCTAGGACTGCATCTAATGGTAAATAGACTACTTTGACCTACTACTTGCTGGGGTTATCTATTGCTAGTAGATGATTTGAGAACTCTGTACAGTATGAATCCTAATGCTGCTGAAGCTGCCGCACAAATACCAGCTGTCACCCACATGTTTTTCTTCTGCATTTGGATACTCTTCATGTGTCTGTAAAGAAAGAAAACAAATCAAGTATACTATGTCACAAAATGTGATGAAATATTGGATTACTGTGTTCATGTAGGAAGGGCAATCACATAGTTGTTCTCTTTTTACAGTGATTGTCATCAAAGGAATGTGGAATTATACAATCCATAATCTAGTGAGTTACTACATGTGGTAGAGATCTTGAGACTCAGTGCACGGATAGCACTAGACTACACAATCCAGCCATTACTATTCATTCTCATACAGATCCTATATCATTATTTTAACTTAGTAATACATCTCATACAGCTACACATCCTATATCATTATTTTAACTTAGTAATACATCTCATACAGCTACACATCCTATATCATTATTTTAACTTCGTATACAAAGTCATTTTACTGACAAATAGACAGGTACAATCGATCCATACAGTAATGTTGATATTATTGAACAAATCCTGTGTTTTCCTTTGCAATCAACTGTTACATGTTTCAATCATCCAAGTCACCAAACAGCAGTAGTACTATTCATCCATACAATATGAATCTGAAAAATCATTAGTGAACTCCATCAGAACATGTAAATAATGAATATTCAGTATTCTAAAATGGTGTTATGTACATTTATAAATTCAGTATTCTAAAATGGTGTTATGTACATTTATAAATTCAGTATTCTAAAATGGTGTTATGTACATTTATGAATTCAGTATTCTAAAATGGTGTTATGTACATTTATTTCAAAGGAAAATCACAGAATTGTAGTAGAAAGTATCACTGACAACTGAATCTATGAGCCAGGAAACAGTATCGCCCAGTAGCAGTAGAACATGTATTATGTGTTTAATAGATGGTTTTTAATATTCCATTATGTTGTGCCGGTACTAGTGAAATATCTTCAACTTCCTGTTTCAATTCATATACTGGAAGTATGTTGATCACAGAAAGACCTAAAATACAGTCCTAGAGTTGACTTCAATACAGATATATCACTTCATGTTTTGTGCACTATACCTTGTTGTTAACATCTGGTGTTTACTTGTATGTCAGTCATTTCGGTCTGCTATACTATAAAACATTTTATACTCTACGAGATTGCCACATCAAAATTGACCTTTGACCCTAATGGATACCTGGAGCATGACTGACCATCTAATTTTTTGCTTTATATTACCTGTCCCTAATTTATCATATCTAAGCTACTAGCTGAACTAAAACCCCATAAAATACTAGTTTGACAATCAGCTTCAATATTTACATCAAAGAACTGCACTATTATTTTCACGTGTTGTACAGTTTTGTATCTATAGTTAACTTATCAACCTAAACTTAATTTGCTATTAATTTGCCCCCCCCCCCCCCCCCCCCCAACCTCCACACACACACCTCTTCACCATTCCAAAACTGCTATTGTGCTCAGCTTTAATATCAACATGTATTCAACTTTCAGACAATTTAAATTGCAGGGTCCCTTTCTATCCCCGGATTTTCCCCTACTTTATCTATGTCACACTCAATGATACACTTCCCCTTATCATACTGTCATAAATTCTTACATTGTGAAAGACAAGAAAGAAAACAAACAGTAGTTTGGACTGTAGAATAAAGCCACATTTATAAATTATAGAGTTACTTGTAGATAAACTAAATATCATGTAATCACGTATATATGGATATTATTGTAGATAAACTAAATATCATGTAATCACGTATATATGGATATTATTGTAGATAAACTAAATATCATGTAATCACGTATATATGGATATTATTGTAGATAAACTAAATATCATGTAATCACGTATATATGGATATTATTGTAGATAAACTAAATATCATGTAATCACGTATATATGGATATTATTGTAGATAAACTAAATATAATGTAATCACATATATATGGATATTATTGTAGATAAACTAAATATCATGTAATCACATATATATGGATATTATTGTAGATAAACTTAATATCATGTAATCATGTATATATGGATATTATTGTAGATGAACTAAATATCATGTAATCACGTATATATGGATATTATTGTAGATAAACTAAATATCATGTAATCACGTATATATGAATATTATTGTAGATAAACTAAATATCATGTAATCATGTATATATGGATATTATTGTAGATAAACTAAATATAATGTAATCACATATATATGGATATTATTGTAGATAAACTAAATATAATGTAATCACATATATATGGATATTATTGTAGATAAACTAAATATCATGTAATCACATATATATGGATATTATTGTAGATAAACTATGTAATCATGTATATATGGATATTATTGTAGTTATTTTCTATCAGCACCATGAACATAGCAAACACTAACACACTGTCTGGGTTGCTATGATGACATCAAATTTAGTATTTTGTTATTAACTTTATAATCCTGACAACTACAAGATAGAACAAGGTTTGAATTGTACATTAATTTTTCTTTGAACGCATGATAAAAAATAAGTTGGTAGTACATGATGGGTAATGAGGTTACTGGTAAGATACATGTACCTACAAATCAGACGGTGCTTTGGAATCTTTAATCCTAAACAACAAATACTACATTACTGCAGACTATAAAGAGTACATGACAATAATCTATTTACCCAAATCAAAATTTTAACTATCTTCTATTGAAAAAACACAAAAATACATATACGTAAGAATTTAAAGAAAAAACATTTGAAACATTTTCAAGGGCAGGAAACATTTGTTAGTGAAATATTAGAAATGTGAATTGTGTATTGAAGTGTATCTGGCAAAGTTCACTGTAAATATGAAAGGTCAGAGGTCAAACTAGAGAGACAGAAGATGTCAGGTAATTGGTTTTACACAACTAAATGTAAATGTATAAATGAACTAATAGTAACAATTTGATGTACATCTATATACAAAGATGTACAAAGACAGTCTAACCATAGAGCAATGCAAAGCAGTACTGATATATAATGTGTACAGCTCTGTAGTGTGCACTTCTTCACTGTGACAGTGTGTGTAACCTTGTATTCTGTACTTCATAACCCTCTGACAGTGTATACACGGCCCTGTATTCTGCACTTCATAACCCTCTGACAGTGTATACAGCCCTGTATTCTGCACTTCATAACCCTCTGACAGTGTATACACAGCGCTGTAGTCTGTACTTCATAACCCTGACAGTGTATACACGGCCCTGTATTCTGCACTTCATAACCCTCTGACAGTGTATACAGCCCTGTATTCTGCACTTCATAACCCTCTGGCAGTGTATACACAGCCCTGTATTCTGCACTTCATAACCCTCTGACAGTGTATACAGCCCTGTATTCTGCACTTCATAACCCTCTGACAGTGTATACAGCCCTGTATTCTGCACTTCATAACCCTCTGACAGTGTATACAGCCCTGTATTCTGCACTTCATAACCCTCTGACAGTGTATACAGCCCTGTATTCTGCACTTCATAACCCTCTGGCAGTGTATACACAGCCCTGTATTCTGCACTTCATAACCCTCTGACAGTGTATACAGCCCTGTATTCTGCACTTCATAACCCTCTGGCAGTGTATACACAGCCCTGTATTCTGCACTTCATAACCCTCTGACAGTGTATACAGCCCTGTATTCTGCACTTCATAACCCTCTGAGCCTGAAGTTAATCAATTTATTAATACTAAATGCTTGAAAGCAGGCAATTGAAAGACTGAGAACAAAAACGCTGTAAAAAAATAATCTATAAACTTGAAATAATGAAAAAAAACCAAAAACTTTTTATTATTATGCTAATTATTGTTTGTGCTGTACACAAAAGCAATAATATAGTTTCAATCTAGAATTTATGTATGCATGTATGCAACAGTCAATATTATTACATCTCTCTATGTAGTTTACGGTCGTATAGGTTCATATTAAGTCTGTTCATGTTTCTAGCTCTGCTGAATGTATGTATATGAACAATGTCATGAATTGAAACAAAGTGAATCTTAGCAATGTGTGCCAACAATTACGGGTTGACTATGAATGACATCATGTGTATGGAGGGATGAGCAAATATATTTTGCAACTGCAGGTGGTCCAAAAACAACTGAATCAAACAATCTAAGGATTCTGCAGTCAGCTCTGGTGGTCCTGATAATTGTAAAATGATAATTTGATCGTAATAGTCTCCTGGTATCTTTTCATTTGTAGTGGTCTAACAACCTACTCATTGCAAATAAATAAGAGGTATTCATAGGTCGGACCACTGGTCTGGTGTATGGAATAAGTGAGTCTTGAAATTATGGGGAAATGGGAAGAAATCACTGTAAATGTACACATGATTATTAAAACTTGTAGACATGACTACAATGTTTTCTATCAACCACATGTCTACACAGTCATTAACAGCATGAAGCTACATACAGCCAATGAAGGGGGGAGGCAATGATAAATGTAAAAAGAAATATTAGAAAGGATTAGTGTATCTGCATCAGCCAATCACATGCCACAAAAACTGCAACAAAAATGTCCAAGGAGTCAGTGCAAATAATAACTACACAAAGTCATAAATAGATACCAAACAAACAAAGATGCCAGCAGGACACTAGTTGCAGAGTTCTTCTCATCATATTGTGCATTACCTGTTATTGTTTAATCAAAATCCCTTCAACAAGCTTTTATTTCCTGCTGTGCAATCCAATTAAGTCTACAGCTAAGCATAGTAGCAGCCCCATTTATAAGGACACATTTCTATTTTATGTAGAGATTCTTAGCTGGTGGTTTTAGAAACACATTGGACATTTGACAAAGATATCCCAGATATATCTTAAGTAAGACACATTGACATATACTAAGAAGGAATCATATCAAAAGACTGATGTTGGATGAAAAAAACTAAATACATGTAGCTTTAGTTTGGAAGTGGGTGGTTTCAAACTAATAGAAAACAATGTTGCTTTGTGTATATTTTCTCTAGTAAAATCAAAAGATGGGAACTTGATCACAAGGATATAATTTGTCATTGTTCACCTTTAAGTTTTCAATAATTAAAAGTGATATGTGTCTCTATTCAATGCCATTGTCTTTAAATCAGAAATGTCACTAGGACATAATTTTGAATGATATATTGTGAATCCAAAATATCACTTATTTTAGCCAATTATTTGGGGAGTGAGGATAATATGAGGGAAACTACATTAATTTATTTTTGTATCTGACAATGAACTTTTGATTTAGCTGCAAAGTCCTCCACCTAAGGTAAGAATCTGTAAATATATCTATTGCCTTGTAGATGGTGCTACTACATATATCTTTACATTGTTATCTATCACTGCTAAGGAAACATTCAGCATGCTACAACGAAACTATAAAATTACAAGGGAGTGCAGACAGAGATAAGACTTAAAATGTTGAGAAATGTAGTAGGGTTGGTAACCTTTGTGGGAAGGCATCTCTCAGTTTTGCTTTGACCCAAACTGCAGCTGGGTGAAGAACATGTACGCCTTTGACGATACTGAAATAGTAAACAAACAAACAGGCAAATAAACAAGCAATATGTGAATGAGAGTGCATGACTTACAGGCAATTATGCCACCTTTTTAACAAAATAATTAACACAAAGGTTTCCACCTATAATAGTTAGTATTAAACAAGGGGAATGTTAAGAGGTGAAAGTTGGGAAGATGGTTGCATTATGTGAAATGGATATCAAACACTCATTCCTCCTTCCCATCAAAGCTTTCCAAGTCTCAAATCAATTTTATTACTTACCCAA
This sequence comes from Glandiceps talaboti, assembly GCF_964340395.1. Classification (NCBI taxonomy): domain Eukaryota; kingdom Metazoa; phylum Hemichordata; class Enteropneusta; family Spengelidae; genus Glandiceps; species Glandiceps talaboti. The sequence goes on from NC_135553.1 coordinate 26,930,908, forward strand.
ACATCACCAAATACAATCTAAAAACATTCCCACAGCAAGCACATAAACAAATGAATGGTCAGTATTTCAGAGGGTTACCAAGTACTACATACATGTACAACCAAAGACTAACCCAACATACACAGTGTTTACTTCACAACAAGTTGAGGGATAATGCATAGAATGCACAGACTTACGGATATGCTGCAAGTGTTGCAAGTTTGATGTAGATGTCTTTGTTGGCTCTGCCAACAACACTGAGGGTTTGAGGTGCAGGTAACTTGTTCTCTATACAAAACTGGGTTGGTTGCAACTCATGATCTTGTCTCACTGGGTGTAAATCACTTTTGGACGCAACAAGAAGACATGGAACTGTACTCTTTTCAAAATGACGCTGCAAAAAAATAAAGATGGAATTTCTATCAATTTCTTTTGCACAAACACAAAACTGATGTAAATATTTAAGACAGCTATAAAACCTTGATCTATATTGGCCCATGTCATATAATCCCCTCCCATTCTTCTTACTTATCATATACATAATATACAAACATTCTTTTTTATCCTAACATCATAACTAATAGTTACAATATAACAAATATTATAATTCCATTCCCATCTAATAGAATATTCAAAGAAGAAGTGTCAAAACAAATCAACAGTCTTCACCCTTACTAGTACTACCCACATGTGAATGCACAAACCATAACTTGGAGTGATATTTATTTTTCTGTGTTACCAAGGCAACAAAAACTGACACAGAAAATATGTGCTGAAAGCAGGTAAGAGGTACAACAGTCAAGTACAGAATTAACAATACCAATGGTTGAAGGCTTACCTTGTACATTCTGGCACAATATTCAAATGTTCTTGGATCTGAGATGTCATAGATAAGGCAAGCTACATCACATTGTAAATCTTCCTCTGATAGCCGATCTGAAATACCCACGTCTATCTCATGTAGCTGGTGATAAAAGTATCAACATCAATGTTAAGTATCAAAGAAAAAAAGATTGGTTGTAAAGCTTCATAAAATCACCCCCTCATCACTATATCACATCAAAATCACCTCCCAAGCACTTTCAAGATTGTCAAGATAACCGAGTGGGTTTTGTGGCGTTATTGCAGTCTAGAGGGTGGGGAACCAACCATTTCTAAGGAAAAGAATGCACGCATACACACGGGGTCACAGGTTTCACTTAAAGTACTTTGTTATGTTAACGCAAGTCAAAAAATAATGTACAACACTCAGTAAGACTAAAGAATTAAATAAGTTCTAGTACATTGCATGTAACATGAGTTAAAGGTTAAGTTAAAGGTTGGTGGTGGCAACTTAATTAAAGTCACAACTAAGAGTTCAGGTTGTCTCCCGACACGTGCACGTACGCGTTGTTCGCGTGAATTACTTATAAGTTCGGTGATATCGAATTACTTTTGTCGAGCGAATCCGAAGCAGTCACACACTGTTGTTTGGGTTGCCGTTAGCGTTTCAGCATGCCAGCCTGTAGCAGGATTCCATAAAGTTCTACGGTGCACAGTTAGTGTACACTTTCAGGGTCCATACAGCAACAACAACCAGCAAGGCTCCAACCATGATGATGTTCAGTCGTCAGCCGTCGAAGCAGAAGTGATCCGTTCCACGAGGACGGGTTCTCAGACCTTTGTATAGTGCCCTATCTACCACCAACCACCTGTACTCTAATATGCTAATAGCCACCAACCATCCTATTAAATCTACATAAACGGGATATCGACCGACTAAGGGTCAGTCTAGTATACTTTACAAAATTCACCTTGTGACAAAGATCAAATGAAAAAAGTATGATAGGTTTTGACAGCTTACATGTCAACCAACCGTGACAAAGAGACATTTTGACATATTGATAAATTGTCAAAATAATAATGGTTTATTCCCAAATTTTGTCACTTATCAGGTAATAGTCAAATTACAAAGGTTACATTACTTTAAAAACATACAAAAGACAAAGACACTGCTGACAACTAAAAAGTGAGGTAACATGACAATTAAAACTATTTACAATGATGAAACACAAAAGAGACAGTGACTGTTTTGAAATAAATTTAGCAACAAAGGTAGCATTGCTATGAAAAACATGACTTCAATTCAGTCAGATTTGACAAAGTAACATCCTAATCACCTATTAGTTAACTTTTTGGCAAAAACTGAACAAAATAAAAAAAAGGTATGGCAGAGATGTGCACACAATAGATGGATACACACACACACATACACACACACACACACACACACACACACACAGACATACACACACACACACACACACACATACAAATCCCATTCCTATAGATCCTCTACCCCACCCCTCACCCCAAACATTTTTATTTATTTATTTACTTATTTATTTATTTATTTATTTGTATTTCATATACAGGGAAACATTTCAGTGCAGATGAAAGACAAATAAATAAAAACATCTATTCAGATACCCCAGGGAAGAATGGGCTTTACTATAATTTGAATCAAACTTGTCCAAAAAAGACAAGACAGGTGAAAGCTAGTTACACAGCAGATCATAACAAATAGTCAATTTGATCACATTTCATTACCAGATGAAGCAAAGACAACAATATCCTAAAATCCTCAATGATTTATCAATTTTCAGGAATAGATTGATGACAAATAAAAAGACTTATACTTACCAGTAAATACTTCTCCTGACCATACACTTGTACAGTATTCACAGCAAACTTCGATATATGTTCCATATTGAGATTTTTTTGTGTTTCTAAGTCTTTGCCCAGTAGACCTTGTAGAAACGCAGTCTTGCCAACTCCCCTCGGACCAATCACATTGCAGAAGAATACATTCCTTGTGGTTTGTCTTTTCTCTCTGTCTATCTTCTTATCTCTTGTGACTACAAGAAAAAAAAACTTAGTTATATTTATCTAGTACTGGTAATTATAACATGTACATTATGTAGTTATCAAATTATCCAGTACTGGTAATTATAACATGTACATTATGTAGTTATCAAATTATCTAGTACTGGTAATTATAACATGTTCATTATGTAGTTATCAAATTATCCAGTACTGGTAATTATAACATGTACATTATGTAGTTATCAAATTATCTAGTACTGATAATTATAACATGTACATTATGTAGTTATCAAATTATCAAGTAATGATAATTATAACATGTACATTATGTCGTTATCAAATTATCTAGTACTGATAATTATAACATGTACATTATGTCGTTATCAAATGATCCAGTACTGGTAATTATAACATGTACATTACTAGTATGTAGTTATCAAATTATCCAGTACTGGTAATTATAACACTTCTAAATTTAAATCTCAAGGAAAAACCTACTGCAGCATCATACTACACAGAGTCAAATATTTACTTGATTATTCTAATGAACTTTAATCTCATATCCTCCAAGATAAGATCCTCAAATTGTGAATGAAATTCATCATTTGTTTAGATCCAACTTGGTTTGACTTTGAATAAGTTATTCAGCAGCAGCTTCCACTAAACTTGTCTTGTGTTCGTGATGTTATGTACAAATGAAATCCTAGTACAGTGCTGGCCCTCTATGGCAGAATGTATGTTACACGATAACAAAATTAACATATGTTCATCCTACAAAACATATCTATATACCAGTATACTGATGAGATATGATTGGGCTAGACATCAAAATAATTGTGTTTTAATAGTGACATAGCATAGTTCACATGCCTCCAAATGAATCTGAATGAGGATAGTATTTGACAGTCTCTGTTTTCTGCATCCATCATGGCTGTCATATCCCTACCACCGATAGCCCTCGCACATAACAGTACAAAGTCGGCCGTGTCGAACATTAATATAGTTGGGGGAAATGAATGAGGTTTTCAACTCAAAATCATCACCTAATTAGGGCAGCTCAACATAGGCCTATCGCATCATTCTTGATCCCCACTGACACATCATGTATGTAAATCTGCCACAAAACGAATCTGGCTTCAGACTGTTTACAAATGAACTTGCCACTATACAAAACAAAATAAACAAACCTAAATACATTCACTGTACTGTAGCAAATAATTCATGTTGTCCTTGACTTCATATTGCCAGACTGTCTGAAGCACAATGGTAACAAATTCAACAGATATTCAGATTCTAAAACAGCACTTTCTTTCCCTTTCGAATAGTTTGTTTTCCTGTTTTTGAAAAGGTTCATTGCAAATTTCAATATACTTGTATATATAATAGCAATGAACCACCCCCTGGGGTGGTATACCTCTTGGTTTTGACCAGTTGTCTCCACATACACATTGGCTGACACTCATGTGTATATGTCATCAACTGGTCAAAACCTTGGGGTATACCACACCAAGAGGGGTGGTTTATTGCTCAACTATACATGTTTAAAAAGTCTGTATTTACATCTCCTGTAACAGTTAAAGAGAGAGAGAGTGAGTGAGTGGGGGAAGGAGGGAGGGAGGGAGGGAGGGAGGGAGGGAGGGAGGGAGGGAGGGAGGGAGGGAGGGAGGGAGAGAGAGAGAGAGAGAGAGAGAGAGAGAGAGAGAGAGAGAGAGAGAGAGAGAGAGAGAGAGAGAGAGAGAGAGAGAGAGAGAGAGAGAGAGAGAGAGAGAGAGAGAGAGAGAGAGAGAGAGAGAGAGAGAGAGAGAGAGAGAGAGAGAGAGAGAGAGAGAGAGAGAGAGAGAGAGAGATAAAAGTATGAGATCTTTATTGTGGAAAGCTTACCATGTATAGCTGAGACCTGTGATTCTTGTTCTGCCATTACATATCGGTATCCTAGGTAGGCTAGGTTCTCCAGTGTACGTGGTAAATCTAGTAGTGTAGTTAGTCTGACAAAATAAACAATTAACAGTTTTCATATTAGTGGCCCCTTCTTAGGTCCTTTTTCTACATGTGGCAAAGTCTACACAGAGTACAGAATGCATATATCATTTCAATTCTTTATCTTAGCTTCTTCCATTCTTGCCATTAATATCATATTTTGACCACCAAATAGATTTCGCAGCATTATATTGTGTTGACTAAAATATCTGAATTGGGGCAAACATATCACCACATGCCTCATAAATTTTAATGAATTAATGAGATCAATACAACAATAACATTTCTGTAAAACCCTATCTGGCCAAATATTCATGAGAGTTCTGACAGAAGACATTATGTTTTTAGCCCTTATCTGCATATCACTCATGGGATCATCATGTAATTAATATCCATTGATCTGTACATTCTAGAAACATCCCTGTGAAATTCAGCTAAATCAGCCATTTTTTTACCTTATTTGGATCATCATGTAATGAACAATTCTACACTCCTCTAAGAACTTTCCCACCAAATTTCAGACAAATAGTTTTGTGTAATAGTTTTTGAGTTTAAGTTATTTATTTTTTTTTTACCAAAAATGACATTTTTTTACCCAAATCACTTATCTGTGATGCAATCACTTTGCTTTGAACAATTTCCTAACTAGACACCAAAAGTAATGTCCCTACCAAATACCAAGTCAATCGATCTGGCGGCCTTGGCAAGACTTGCAGCAGCATTCTGAACTCTATGCAAATGAGGAATACAGCTGATCTACCTGAGTTGAATGTATGCAGCTTTGCAAACATTCTGCACATGCTCAGACATATTCAAATTAGAATCAACTCTATATAATTGATTGAGTTCTTCAACTTCTTGTACTACACTGGTGTGTTATTGAAGGTGTAAAAATCATTATTTAGTTTATTGTAACTGTGTAAAAATGACACAGATACTGATGTCCACTGTGAGAGATAGCCCTGTAACGTAATTCAGTTTTTATCATTGATAGGCACTGTCATGTTAAATAGATACTTACGTCCACTGTGAGAGATAGCCCTGTAACGTAATTCAGTTTTTATCATTGATAGGCACTGTCATGTTAAATAGATACTTACGTCCACTGTGAGAGATAGCCCTGTAACGTAATCCAGTTTTTATCATTGGTAGGCACTGTCATGTTAACATCTGGACCCCATGGATTCATTGGACAGGTTGAAAATAGACTTTCTAGCTCTGTAGGAGACAAGGCCCCATCTTGGTCCTGTGAAAATTAAAATGACATTTCAGAGCTCTTTTCACAGAAATTATGTTTTGTTGGTACAGGTAATGTATACAGTAACAATTTCTGACTATCTTTAACCACACCTCTGTTGACAGGCTTGTGGTTGTAATGCTGTCATAACCATAGAAATTTGTAACTGATTGTTATATATGTAGACATAGTAAAGGAAAGAAACCTGTCACTGTATTTTTGAAAATATTGTAGCATTTTGGGGACTGTATATGAGAAAGTACTGGCTTGATACACATTGGGAAGTGCCAAGACACTGACCCGGGATTGAAATTAGCTCTTTAAAGCACTGTGTGAACACTAAATGCTATATGTGCATGTGCCCTAATGTGTTGTGTACAGTCCAGAGACTAAACACAGAGTTTATTTCAACCATCACTGGTATTACATTGGTGGGATTCAAACCCACACAATTGAAATGACTGCAGTGACTGGTGTTACATTGGTGGCAGTGGTGAGATTCATACCCACACCATTGAAATGATTGGTGGCTGGTGTTACATTGGTGGCAGTGGTGGGATTCAACCCCTCACCATTGAAATGATTGGTGGCTGGTGTTACATTGGTGGCAGTGGTGGGATTCAACCCCTCACCATTGAAATGATTGGTGGCTGGTGTTATATTGGTGGGATTCAACCCCTTACCATTGAAATGACTGATGACTGGTGTTACATTGGTGGCAGTGGTGGGATTCAAATCCACACCATTGAAATGATTGGTGACTGGTGTTACATTGGTGGCAGTGGTGGGATTCAAACCCACACCATTGAAATGATTGGTGGCTGGTTTTACATTGGTGGCAGTGGTGGGATTCAACCCCACACCATTGAAATGATTGGTGACTGGTGTTACATTGGTGGCAGTGGTGGGATTCAAACCCACACCATTGAAATGATTGGTGACTGGTGTTACATTGGTGGCAGTGGTGGGATTCAAACCAACACCATTGAAATGATTGGTGACTGGTGTTACATTGGTGGCAGTGGTGGGATTCAAACCCACACCATTGAAATGACTTGTCTACTGTAGTAATGACTGGTGATAAACTGACTACAAGTTGTAATTCAAAATACAGCATTTCAATACAGGGTTTGATAATTACACTTGATATCTTGTTGGTATGTTGTTTTTAGGAACTGATAACTAAGAGATAGTCATAGTAAATATAACTATAATGATTTTGATAGTGTGTTGTGATTTTACAATACAAATGAGGTATGACTTACTCTGTCGTACTTATCAAATGTTGTTGTTAGGAACTGATAACCGAAGTGGCTGAGTTCTGTGGAGCAACCAATACCAACATGTAACCTGAGTAAGAAAGTACAGTCTATATAAGTTAGATGAAAATGATAAAATGTCCTATCGACTTCACAATGAATAACTTATTATTTATACATGATGATAAAGCTGTCACTGGAATAGGAATTTGAAGTTGTTCCTAACAATGCAATTGACTGGGGTGGGCACACTTTATAAATTTAAAAGTTTTATTCTTTTTCATATGTTATTACATTAGTTATCATTTATTTGACCATACTTCCTTTTATTTAAAGCAGGTTTATTCCTGTTATATAATACATCATATCTATTCTTAGGTATGGCTGTATCTTTCTGAAAATGTTTCACCCAAACACACATGCAAACACACACACACACACACACACACAGACAGACATACATACATACATACATACATACATACAGACAGACAGACATACATACATACATACATACATACATACATACATACATACATACATACATACATACATACATACAGACAGACATGGCATTTCTGTGTCTCGCCAATTTTTCCTTTGAAAAAGAATATTTTTTCAAAACGTCGGATTTAACAGCTATATATACGGACTGGTTTATTAGTTCCTTATGCATTTCTTTATACATACATACATACATACATACATACATACATACATACATACATACATACATACATACATACATACATACATACATACATACATACATACATACATACATACATACATACATACATACATACATACATACATACATACATACATACATACATACATACATACATACAGACAGACACACAATTTCCCCAACTCACCTAGGATAGAGGTATTCAGGTGTTAATTCTAAATTATCATCATACCCAAACTTCCTGAGAACTGTCCATGTAGTCTCATGTCGTCCTCTTTGTATGAACAATGTATGTAGAAACAAAAATCCTATCAATGAAATAAAACATAAAATATTTTAAAACATGAATATGACTTTGAAACATAATATATGATCAATTTGATCATCATTTACTTGAATGTGTTAATATCAGTACAGGAAAAAGTCAGAAAAACCAGCAGTTGTATAATGTAGGGTGGTTAGGTTGACATTGGTCAGGACCTGCTAAAATACAATTCAAAGCAGTCCATATTTTTTACATGAATATAAATTCTTGATCAGCAGTCTCTTTAAAGTACAGTGGTCATTCAAATTTATGTGATTCACACACAGATGTGCCGTGAGGGTCCCATGCTACCAAAATCTTGAAAGCAAAAGCAGAGATTGACATGATTTACAAAAGACTTTTACATAAAACCCAAAGTGAACTCAGGCATCAGACAAATAAGGGTTAATGCAATATGGTGGTTGGAACTTGGTATGGGTATAATAGCCTCTATAGTGATTGCAATGCTATGTAGCATGTTCGTCATCAAACACAAAGCACTTTATTCAGACATGAGTATTAGACGACCACTTGAAAGAAATCTGATAAATGAATGACTAAGTTTGCTCTCATCACTTACAACAGTTCTAAAGTCACACTATATAGGTTGTGAGTATTTACCTATAAGACTGAGTCCATTGTTGATCACACCTTCTGTTATATTTTTCTTAACCACTGCCTTTACATCCTCTAATGCTTGTTGTTGTAGAGGAACATTGAAACTTCGTTTCTACAAAAGGAAAGGAAGGTTGAAAAGTTTTAATGTGAAGCAATTGTTAGTATATCTTTTGCAAATACATAACTCTGAGGAAATATATAATATCTTGTGCCACACTAAGGATTGTTATTTAGTAGTACATATAATATCTTGTGCCACACTAAGGATTGTTATTTAGTAGTACATATAATATCTTGTGCCACACTAAGGATTGTTATTTAGTAGTACATATAATATCTTGTGCCACACTAAGGATTGTTATTTGGTAATACATATAATATCTTGTGCCACACTAAGGATTGTTATCTGGTAGTACATATATTATATGTACTACCTAATAACAATCCCAAAAATGGCATTTTGAATGTTTTGACTAAAGGCACAGCAAAACCAATGACAAAGACATGCATGTAGAACAACCACAGTACATTTTCCATATTTGTTGTACAAACATGTTCAACTTAGCTTACAGGAGTTAAAATGACAGTTCTATCTGTTGATATTACCTGGAATAGGTTGAGTTCATGATCATTGAGAATACCATCATTGTCAAGATCACAGATTGCAAATATCCTACAAAGAGCTCTCTTACAACCTGGTTTCAGCTGAGAGGATAAAAAAGAAAGAAAGAATTAACAACAGGAAAATGTCTCAAAAAGTTCACAAACACTTAACAGTGTGTATACCCATTGCATTCATAGATTGAGTTTTCCTCATTAATTCTTGAATTGTAGATTTAACTTTCACGTCAAGATCTTTCCTTTATTTGAGATTTCATACAATTATGACAAGTTTACATACCAGCTTAATAGATAACACACACACAAAAATCACGGCCTCATTTGGGGTATTGTGAACCACTTTTATAAACACATTCACTTAGGGTGCGTCACGACAGATAATACAATTGTATTGTCAATAGCAGTGTATGAATACAAATATTCTCCTTCATTTTATGTTGGTTCAGTTCATTCCAAAGTTATTGAGTTATTCCATACAACAATCATCAGTATAGTATAGACAATGTGATAACTGAGCAATCTTAGAGTTGCATAACAATGTCACATTCTTACTGTCTGTACGTGACTTGTGCTAGCATAATATTTGTCCTACATGTTATGCCACCCATTGAAGTTAACAAACACACACTTTATTTGTAGTTTCTATACATGCTATGCCATCCTCTGAAGTTAACACACACTTTATTTGTAGTTTCTATACATGCTATGCCATCCTCTCAAGTTAACACACACTTTATTTGTAGTTTCTATACATGCTATACCATCCTCTGAAGTTAACACACACTTTATTTGTAGATTCTATACATGCTATGCCATCCTCTGAAGTTAACAGACACTTTATTTGTAGTTTCTATACATGCTATACCATCCTCTGAAGTTAACACACACTTTATTTGTAGTTTCTATACATGCTATGCCATCCTCTGAAGTTAACACACACTTTATTTGTAGTTTCTATACATGCTATGCCATCCTTTGAAGGTAATAGACACTTTATTTGTAGTTTCTATACAGTTACTATGCCATCCTCTGAAGTTAACACACACTTTATTTGTAGTTTCTATACATGCTATGCCATCCTCTGAAGTTAACACACACTTTATTTGTAGTTTCTATACATGCTATACCATCCTCTGAAGTTAACACATACTTTATTTGTAGTTTCTATACATCCTATGCCATCCTCTGAAGTTAACACATACTTTATTTGTAGTTTCTATACATGCTATACCATCCTCTGAAGTTAACACACACTTTATTTGTAGTTTCTATACATGCTATGCCATCCTCTGAAGTTAACACACACTTTATTTGCAGTTTCTATACATGCTATGCCATCCTCTGAAGTTAACACACACTTTATTTGTAGTTTCTATACATGCTATACCATCCTCTGAAGTTAACACACACTTTATTTGTAGTTTCTATACATGCTATGCCATCCTCTGATGTTAACACACACTTTATTTTTAGTTTCTATACATGCTATGCCATCCTCTGAAGTTAACACACACTTTATTTGTAGTTTCTATACATGCTATACCATCCTCTGAAGTTAACACACACTTTATTTGTAGTTTCTATACATGCTATACCATCCTCTGAAGTTAACACACACTTTATTTGTAGATTCTATACATGCTATGCCATCCTCTGAAGTTAACAGACACTTTATTTGTAGTTTCTATACATGCTATACCATCCTCTGAAGTTAACACACACTTTATTTGTAGTTTCTATACATGCTATGCCATCCTCTGAAGTTAACACACACTTTATTTGTAGTTTCTATACATGCTATGCCATCCTTTGAAGGTAATAGACACTTTATTTGTAGTTTCTATACATCCTATGCCATCCTCTGAAGTTAACACATACTTTATTTGTAGTTTCTATACATGCTATACCATCCTTTGAAGTTAACACACACTTTATTTGTAGATTCTATACATGCTATACCATCCTCTGAAGTTAACACACACTTTATTTGTAGTTTCTATACATGCTATACCATCCTTTGAAGTTAACACACACTTTATTTGTAGTTTCTATACATGCTATGCCATCCTCTGAAGTTAACACACACTATATTTGTAGTTTCTATACATGCTATACCATCCTCTGAAGTTAACACACGCTTTATTTGTAGTTTCTATACATGCTATGCCATCCTCTGAAGTTAACACACACTTTATTTGTAGTTTCTATACATGCTATGCCATCCTCTGAAGTTAACACACACTTTATTTGTAGTTTCTATACATGCTATACCATCCTCTGAAGTTAACACACACTTTATTTGTAGTTTCTATACATGCTATGCCATCCTCTGAAGTTAACACACACTTTATTTGTAGTTTCTATACATGCTATACCATCCTCTGAAGTTAACACACACTTTATTTGTAGTTTCTATACATGCTATACCATCCTCTGAAGTTAACACACACTTTATTTGTAGTTTCTATACATGCTATGCCATCCTCTGAAGTTAACACACACTTTATTTGTAGTTTCTATACATGCTATGCCATCCTTTGAAGGTAATAGACACTTTATTTGTAGTTTCTATACAGTTACTATGCCATCCTCTGAAGTTAACACACACTTTATTTGTAGTTTCTATACATGCTATGCCATCCTCTGAAGTTAACACACACTTTATTTGTAGATTCTATACATGCTATACCATCCTCTGAAGTTAACACACACTTTATTTGTAGTTTCTATACATGCTATACCATCCTCTGAAGTTAACACACACTTTATTTGTAGTTTCTATACATGCTATGCCATCCTCTGAAGTTAACACACACTATATTTGTAGTTTCTATACATGCTATACCATCCTCTGAAGTTAACACACGCTTTATTTGTAGTTTCTATACATGCTATGCCATCCTCTGAAGTTAACACACACTTTATTTGTAGTTTCTATACATGCTATGCCATCCTCTGAAGTTAACACACACTTTATTTGTAGTTTCTATACATGCTATACCATCCTCTGAAGTTAACACACACTTTATTTGTAGTTTCTATACATGCTATGCCATCCTCTGAAGTTAACACACACTTTATTTGCAGTTTCTATACATGCTATGCCATCCTCTGAAGTTAACACACACTTTATTTGTAGTTTCTATACATGCTATACCATCCTCTGAAGTTAACACACACTTTATTTGTAGTTTCTATACATGCTATGCCATCCTCTGAAGTTAACACACACTTTATTTGTAGTTTCTATACATGCTATGCCATCCTCTGAAGTTAACACACACTTTATTTGTAGTTTCTATACATGCTATACCATCCTCTGAAGTTAACACACACTTTATTTGTAGTTTCTATACATGCTATACCATCCTCTGAAGTTAACACACACTTTATTTGTAGTTTCTATACATGCTATGCCATCCTCTGAAGTTAACACACACTTTATTTGTAGTTTCTATACATGCTATGCCATCCTTTGAAGGTAATAGACACTTTATTTGTAGTTTCTATACAGTTACTATGCCATCCTCTGAAGTTAACACACACTTTATTTGTAGTTTCTATACATGCTATGCCATCCTCTGAAGTTAACACACACTTTATTTGTAGTTTCTATACATGCTATACCATCCTCTGAAGTTAACACATACTTTATTTGTAGTTTCTATACATCCTATGCCATCCTCTGAAGTTAACACATACTTTATTTGTAGTTTCTATACATGCTATACCATCCTTTGAAGTTAACACACACTTTATTTGTAGATTCTATACATGCTATACCATCCTCTGAAGTTAACACACACTTTATTTGTAGTTTCTATACATGCTATACCATCCTTTGAAGTTAACACACACTTTATTTGTAGTTTCTATACATGCTATGCCATCCTCTGAATTTAACACACACTTTATTTGTAGTTTCTATACATGCTATACCATCCTCTGAAGTTAACACACGCTTTATTTGTAGTTTCTATACATGCTATGCCATCCTCTGAAGTTAACACACACTTTATTTGTAGTTTCTATACATGCTATGCCATCCTCTGAAGTTAACACACACTTTATTTGTAGTTTCTATACATGCTATACCATCCTCTGAAGTTAACACACACTTTATTTGTAGTTTCTATACATGCTATGCCATCCTCTGAAGTTAACACACACTTTATTTGCAGTTTCTATACATGCTATGCCATCCTCTGAAGTTAACACACACTTTATTTGTAGTTTCTATACATGCTATACCATCCTCTGAAGTTAACACACACTTTATTTGTAGTTTCTATACATGCTATGCCATCCTCTGAAGTTAACACACACTTTATTTGTAGTTTCTATACATGCTATACCATCCTCTCAAGTTAACACACACTTTATTTGTAGTTTCTATACATGCTATGCCATCCTCTGAAGTTAACACACACTTTATTTGTAGTTTCTATACATGCTATGCCATCCTCTGAAGTTAACACACACTTTATTTGTAGTTTCTATACATGCTATACCATCCTCTCAAGTTAACACACACTTTATTTGTAGTTTCTATACATGCTATGCCATCCTCTGAAGTTAACACACACTTTATTTGTAGTTTCTATACATGCTATGCCATCCTTTGAAGTTAATAGACACTTGACTTTAGTTTCTGTGAAAGAGTGGAGGCTTGCGGAAAGTTACTAATTCAAAATGTCTTGAATCATTACTCTGTTTGATAAATATTATTTTGCATAAAATAAAAGCATTATTCTATATTATCCTTATAGCTTCATTGATAATATACCACTAATGCTAGAAACTGGTACAAAATGTGTGTTTTGAATATTTATTTTCATACATAGTGTCTTTTGATGTACTTTTCTTGTGTTTTAAACCTCTTTAGTCTACATTTATCCTGACATACTATTTTGATGCTGGTGATAGTATCAAGTAAACACAAGTCAGTCATCAAAAGTATCCTGTTTTTACCTCCTTGTCTTCAGCTGAGTAGAGTGGTCCTGTAGGATGCAACACCGCTTTTTGAGCATAGTAAAATACTTCAGAAATATTCTTCAATGTTTTGGCAGAGCACTGAAAAACAAATGTCACAAGCGATTAGAGGGCCATAAGATGAATTAGACATTTTTTTTGGAGGGGGGGGGGGGGGGGGGAGGGGGTAATTTTTGCTGCATATTAAAAAGTACTTGTACAATTTCACTGAAGCATACTTAATTAACCACCACTTGCTATTGGTAGAACTCAAACCTAGTATTGAGGGATAATATACAAATGAATTTTTAACAAAATTTAGTATGCACATACACATACTATAATATCATATCAACTGTGCTAACCATGCAAACTTAAGACAATTCTAATGCCACTGCATGCATACATCAACACTAGCAGTAACATTATACTAGAATTATGTATTACTAAGTATTCTCATCCACTTTAAAGATATCATTCTAAAGGTACAGTATTCCAACGATTTGCATAGTGTTTTTGCTAAAAAAAGAAGTAAGGTTACGTCAAACCATGATCACCTACATGATTTTTATTTAGACTTGCCTATTGTCAGCAAACACTTCAGGTTGACTCCATACTGCACTCTACATCTAAGTATTTACACAATTAACAACTATTTTGATATGAAAAGAAATACTATAACACCTAACAAAGTCAGCATATAGAATTTGTATAGACTAGTATCTGAACAGTGGTGTCTTGTTCATTTACTTATATACCACAACATAGGAATTCTCTGACATATTTTCAATGTTTTCAACACATACTACTAGTATTTCGTTGACACTCTAAACTATACTGATTCAAGTATACATGAAGTTTTTACCGATATGCAAAGAATTTGAAAAGCCACTCCTATCTATGTGGATTGTACAAGTACTGTCATGAATTACATTTATTGATTCATATTTTGTGTTATACGTTGTTGTCAACATTGTTGCCCTTTCTGATGAACTCATTATATAGTCATACGTCATACATAATCAACCAATCAGCACGCAGCCCGACGATAAGGCAGACGATCAAATCAAAATTTCTTGTGTGATGTAAGTTTCAGTTACAAGCTGGAGTGCGCGTGCATTCTTGTGTGATGTAAGTTTCAGTTACAAGTTGGAATGCGCGTGCATATAAAGAACAGAGTTCCCAGTGTACTAGTACTACTTGCTTGTATTGTCATTTCTATTACTGCTGTTTTCCGAACCCCTTTTCTATTGTGAGTCATCCACAAGTACTTACACTTACAGCCTTTATATAAGTACAAATGACAACAGTAATTTGGATTAATCCTTATAGACTGTATATGCAATACAAAGCAACAATATTTTAATGTAAGGTAAAAGGAAAAGGAAAAGGAAAAACATACAAAGATAATCGAGTCTATTTCCTTGGATTCCCATATAATATTCTGGTAGCTATATGGAAAACTATGTCAGTTTCACCTGATTTCCCACTTTCTGTTACCAGATGGACTGAAATATATGTCATTGTGTATACTTTAGTAGTCATGGTGTATAACCAAATGGTTAACAGGAGAATCAACAACAAAACTTTAAGTCTACCAGCATTCCCAAACCTTACCAAAACACATATTATGGCATGTAAAACAAGACTAACTACATGTACAATGTTAATGGTTCACATACACTTTTCACATAAAGTTTGAAATAAAAGAAATGATAAATTAAGCTTACAAGTAGCTACAAAGTGTGACTTTTTTCTGTATATCTGATAGAGGTCACAGTTAAGTCTACATAAACAAGAAAAAATCAGTTGATTGGACAAAAGTACCCTTGTGAGTTCTTATTTGATGTTAACTACATAGCATTACTTTCATAGTGATAAGTTTCGCTTCTTTTTATAATCAACAAACCTACTGAGGTATACAAAATATTTTCTGTGATATGCGACAGACACAATGATTACAGAAATAACGAACTTGCTTTAATGATAACATGGCTGAACTAGGTAGAAAGTACAATAACAACGATACGTCATAGAATGACAAATAATGCATGCAGGAGGGCGCTGTCCATTTAGGTACAACTTGGTAATGACAGATATTGTTATAATGTCCGATAGATATATACTAGTGTCCATCTATATGATGTTAATACAGTGTCCACGAGTAGTTTAACCATATTCTATCACACCCCCTTTTCCAGTTGGCTTCTTCTTGACACAACTTGTAGTTACCACGTAGTCTTTCTGCCATACTTGCGGCTTGACGGTCCTCTGGGATGTTCTTCGTCCTCCACTTTGCTGTGACTGAGGTGAGGCGGTTGCTTGTGGTAGTTGTTCTGGTTGTTTCACAGTAGTGTCTGGAGGCTTTGCGTCAGCAGCTTTGATGTCTGGATATGGTGGATTGATGGTGACTTTCTCTGCTGTTTTGTTCATCATGTGCTTGTTGCGACGCAAAGTTCGTCCCTGACTTGTTGTGACAACGTAGCTTCTTGGAGCGGAATACTTCTCTTCTACTATTGCGGGGATCCACTCTCTGCTGTGTGGATCAAGTTTCACTCTCACTGATTCTCCCTTCTCAAAACTGGGTCTATCTCTCACACCCCTGTTGTAAAACTTTGCTTGTTGTTCTTGTCTGCTTGTCAGCTGTTGTTTACTGTCAGCTGCTAGGTTTGGACTAAGCAGTGTCTGCTTCATAGGAATATCATCTCTGAGTCTCCTACTAAACAGCATCTGTGCAGGGCTGTATCTCATGCCAGTTATAGGAGTGTTTCTGTAGCGTAGTAATGCTAGGTTAGGATCAGTGTTATCTTCCTTGCATTTCCGTAGCATCATCTTTACTATACCAACATACTTCTCTGCTTCTCCATTGCTCTGTGGATATCTTGGGCTTGATGTACAGAGCTGGAAATTCCACCTTTCCGCAAACTCTCTAAATTCCACTGCACCAAACGGCATGTTGTCAGCAATTACTGTTTCAGGAATTCCATGACGAGCGAAGATGATTTTCATAGCTTGAATGACGGAACTTGCAGTCTTCCTGTGTAGCCTTGCTAGTTCTGGATACTTCGAATAGTAGTCTACCAAGATGACATAATCTCGGCCGCCAAATGTGAAGATATCGGCTCCCAACTTCTGCCAAGGGTCATCTGGGATCTCATGTTGTTTGATTGGTTCTTTCCTGTTGTTGTGTCGAAACTTTTGGCAAACTTTGCAGTTTAACACAATGTTGTCAATGTCTTTGCTCATCCCAGGCCAATACAGGATGTCTCTAGCGAAACTCTTTTGTTTTCTCGATCCCTTGGTGACCTGCATGTAACTTTTCAAGTGCGAAGGGTCGTTCTGTCTTTGGGATGATTAGACGGTTCGACAGAAACAGTAGGTCATCCTCTTGATAGATTTCATCTCTTAGGTTATAGTATGGATGTAACTCTGGTGGTAAACGATATCTGGGTGGCCATCCATTGATGAGATACTTCTTGATGAGTTGTGATGTTTCATCTTGCATGGTTGAAGACTTGTATTCATCCATTTTCTTTGTAGAGGCAGGATAGTATGTCATCACTGAGTGTACAAATATGTCTTTGGATCCATCTGGTTCTGGCTTGCCATCGACATAAGCTCTGCTGAGTGCGTCGGCGATATGCATCTGGTTACCTGGCTTGTACACTATGTTTAGCTTGTATCTCAATAATTTGAGGAGCATAAGTTGCAATCTTGGAGATACCTTGTGTAAGTCTTTCTTCTGGATTGATTCCAGTGGCTTGTGATCTGAGTGTACGGTGACGTCTGTGCCATAGATGTAGTGGTGGAACCTCTGTGCTGCAAACACAATAGCTAAGAGCTCCTTCTCGATCTGCGCATATCTCTGTTCTGTCTCAGTTAGAGGTCTAGATGTGTATGAGACTGGCTGATCATCTTGAAGAAGACAGGCTCCCAAACCACACTGGCTAGAGTCTGCTTGTATTGTTAAGGGTTTGTTCTCATCATAGAACTTGAGAACTACTTTGGAGCTAAGGACCTTCTTGATTTTCATCATTGCATCCTTTTGTGGTCTGCCCCAAAACCATGGTATTCCATCCTTGACAAGTTGTCTCAAAGGTTCAGTCAGCTGGGCCTTGTTTGGGATAAACGGTGATAAGAAGTTTATCATACCCAGGAATCGCTGCAACCCTTTCTTGTTTACTGGGTCTGGCATGTTTTCTATGGCTTCGATCTTGCTTCTGTCAGGTTCTATACCATTTGCAGAGATCTTCACACCATGATATACCACTTCAGTCTTCTTAAACTGTAACTTCTTTACATTGAATTTGATGCCCGTTTCTATAGCTCTCTCTAGTACTTTGTAGAGTGCGACATCATGCTGTTCTTCTGTCTCTGATGCTATTAGCATATCATCTGCTATAATGTGAACGTTCTCTATGTCACCAAACATCTGGAATCCCTTCTTCTGTAGTACCTCACTAGCACTGGAGATACCAAAGGGCATCCTCTTGAAACGGAATCTTCCAAATGGGGTTTGAAATGTGGTAAGGTCACGTGATTTCTCATCAAGCTCTACCTGCCAGAAAGCTGAGGATTGGTCAATTATCGTGCATAGCTTTGGCTTGCCAAGCTTTGCAACAACTTCTTGGAAGGTTGGTATCATGTAGTGTTCACGCTTTATGTATTTGTTCAGCCCTCTAGGGTCAAGGCATAGTCGTAGGCTGCCATCCTTTTTCTCGGTGCATACCATACTGTTGACCCAATCAGTAGGGTGCTCTACTTCTTCAATGACATCTTGTTCTTTCATTTCTGCAAGCTTTTTTTCAGCTCGTCTCTGATTTTATGTGGTATTCGTCTTGGTGGGTTTATCTTTGGCTGGGCATCCTCTGACAAAGTTATCTTGTACTGTCCAGGATACTTGCCAAGTTTGCCATCGAATACTGATGCGTAGTCATGTTTGATCTGTTCCTAAGTGGCACCTTTATATTCTGACTTGCTGAGTGTACAGACGTAAGCAGTGGAGTTTTCACCTCTCTTGATGAGTCCTAGGTCAATGGCTGTATTTAGACCTAATATTGGGCAGTTCATTTGCTTTGTGACGAAGACTTCAGCTATGGTTTGTGTCTTCTTTGCTTTGAAGGTGACCCTTGCTCTGCCTACCTGGTCAAGATTACCACCATCTAGTGTTTGTAGTATTACACCAGATTTGGTCAAGCGTGGTGTCGCTGACATTTTCCTCCATGTATCAAGTGAAATCAGATTAGCTTCTGCACCTGTGTCTACCTTGAAGTTTAACTGTGTCTCTGCAACTTGGACTGGTTCCATCCAGGCATGTTTGGTCTTATTTATATGGCCAACCATGAGTACACCTCCCATTTCAAATAGGCTTTCCTGACTTGAGGATATGTGTTGAGTGGCGTGTACTGTTTTACGTGGTGTAGAACTGCTGCATAATTTGGCAAAATGGTTCTTTTTGTGACATTTATGGCATTCTTTGCCATATGCAGGACATCTTCTTGGCGCATGTGTATTGCCACAGTTACCACAGGTTTCCTTTCCCTTGTCAGCTTGGGTCATCCCTTCTTGTCGATATTTGGGTGTTGTCTTTTGTCTGCGTCTGGTAAAGGCTTCTATGTTTCTTTCATCAGTTGTCCCAGTAGCCATTTGCTTTACTTCTTTCCTTGTTGTCTCTGCTGCGATGCACTTGTCGTGTACACTTTCTAGAGATAAGTCGTCAATTTCCAGGAGCTTCTCCTTCAATTCTTTGTCGGTCATGGAAAAGACAATCTTGTCACGTATCATATTGTCTTTCTCTTTGAATTCACACTGGTCTGCTAGCCTCTGTAGCATTGTGAAATAGTTGACAAAGTCGACTCCTTCTTTCCACTGATGACTCCAGAATTTGTATCTGTTGAATACTATTCTCTTCTTGCCTTCGAAATGGGTTTCAAATTTCTTGAGTACAACCTCATATTTAGTTTTGTCTTCATCATCACCCCAGGCAAACTGGTTATATCGTTGACGTGCCTCAGAGCCTATTGTGTTCAATAGTCTAGCTATTTTTACTGCATCCGGCTTTTTATCAGCCTCTTGGGCCAGCAGAAAAATTTCGAAATCTTGTTTGAAACATCTCCAGTTTTCAGCTATATTGCCTTGAAGTGACAATGGTTCTGGTAATCTGAAGTCTGAAGGCATCTTATAAAAAAGCTCTCGAACGAGGTTATCGTAAGTATATGATGTACTGCCTTGACGCGACGACTTTTGATTGAAATGGCGAACTTCCGGTTCTAAGATTCACTGTGGAAATGTGACTGTTTGTATTCTAGCAAACGGAACTCTAAATACTGCTTACCAGTAGACTGTGTTAGTTTGTGATCGCCGTGGATCGACTTGTTACTGTTGGTGTCTTGGGGTTTTCTGTAACTCACTGTGGAAGTTGACGTCGGCTTGCTTTGAACTTCACAATTCCATCCATGTGATTGTGACTGTGACTGCACTGGGTCGTAGCTCTCGTCGCTGAAAGACGGCTAACTCTGTGCATACACCCGTTTTAGGATGTTCTGTTAACGTTTCCTGTTGTGGGTTCCTTGACGTTCCTTGTCGCTAACGGACTAGTCACTTCTGACACCATGTGATATGCGACAGACACAATGATTACAGAAATAACGAACTTGCTTTAATGATAACATGGCTGAACTAGGTAGAAAGTACAATAACAACGATACGTCATAGAATGACAAATAATGCATGCAGGAGGGCGCTGTCCATTTAGGTACAACTTGGTAATGACAGATATTGTTATAACGTCCGATAGATATATACTAGTGTCCATCTATATGATGTTAATACAGTGTCCACGAGTAGTTTAACCATATTCTATCACATTTTCTACATCTAAAGAGAGACCACAACACTATCCTTACCAGTCCTGTATGATTGACCATGTGTACACTTACCTCAACGCAAGTCTCAACTTCAGCAAATTCATTCATGATAGGTATGATACTTTCCATACTACTCAACTCCACTAGATCTGTTTTATTGCCTACTAAAATAACAGGTGTCTGGTGATCAGGACCCAGTGCCTTACTGATTAATGGCAACCATTTCTCAGTTATCTGTGTAATAGTGTCTTGTTCCTCTACCGAGTACACCACACACACAACATGGCAGCGCAGAATTTCCTCCTCCAATTCCTCTTCATCCTGTTCTTGCACAGAATAGTCAACAATGTGTGTTGGTACTTTTTCAGGAGTTACATCAGCTGGGATTGTGATTTCTTCAGCTCTTGCAGGTACCTACCAATGCAAACATGGATAATCTCTATTTCAAATTAACAGACACCATCTTCTGTTTTCATGCACAACAATGAATTTCCATTGTCTCTGGAGTCATAATTGCAAATGAAAATTCAAAAATTCTTTTTTTGTCTTCCATAATTTTATATGAGAGCCATATGTGCTTAAATTGTAAATTATGAACAAATTATTTGTTGGAGATGAAATAATCAGATTGGAATATTCTTATAAGCAAATTTATCACAATGATAGTAATGGGTAGTCATCAAACTGGTATCGTCAGCAATCAAAATTGACACGATTTTTATGTCATTTTTTAATTATTTTTTAACAGATATTATTTAGGTTACAATGTAATTACATCAGGCTTCATGTTGACAACTTTACAATCCACTATTAATTAGATAGTAACATCATTACTACATATATACCTTATCTCCCCATACCAACCATTTGCTTATCATTTTTACAGGAACATAAAAAAGGGGTTTAACAAAGACCTTTCTGGTTAAGTTTAGAAAATTAATTTTATGATTGATGGACCATTGCCTATACCACAAGTGTGTGAGGGCATGCATGTGTCCAGCCGCTGACACTCAATGTAATTATTGGGAGTGTTGTTTGAGCAACCATAAATACTGGCTAGGTTTTCCTAGCTTGGCACTACGACACACATGTGTGAATCAGCTTACCATACACTTTCACTTGTGGTTTTATTAGTTTAATTTTAAAATGTTAGTTTAACAAAGTCAGGGAATATTATATCCATGAAAAGGAGCAAATTACAAATTCAAGAGTGAGGGTGAAACATCCTAAAATTGTTATGAAACAAGAGTATATTTGGTGTTAATGCTGAATGAAATGCATACATACACTGACCTCCTCTGGAAATTCTTCACTGACAAGAGATAATATGAGAGAAGTTTTCCCAACTCCAGCTGTAATGATAAACAACAAACAACATAATATCATGGGGGAGGGATACATTATGAATTTATGTTGTTTGATAAAAACTTGGACACTAGTATAAAATGAGATAAAATGTGTTGGTTTCATTCATTTTCACACATCAGTATGGCATTGGCATCAATCCAAACTATCATGGAAGTGATCTATGAGTGGTCGGTACAAAATACAGGTACAGGTCAGGTACAATCCAAGCCAGGTCATGAATCGACTGAATTTCTTTTGGATTCACATTCAGATCCAAAGATGTGAATCTGTCATTTTATTTGGTGTAGATTTTTGATTAGTTGTCAGGTTATTTTTTCTTGGCAATTCTCATTTATTTTTCATATCGATTTCATACTCGTTCTTGTACATACTGGGTGCATTCAAGAGTATGTGTGGGGGAAAGGGTTCTGCTAATGTTGTTTGTTTATTTGATATCCACATGTAGGTACATGTAGTATAGCGATGTGTCCAATAAAAGTGTGTAAAATTTGCAGATAGTGGTTTTAAAGTGATCATGATGACGGGAATCTGTCATGCTAACTCAGAAGGTAAACCTTTGGCATTTTGCAAAAATTGATAAAAATATCGTGAAAATTATTTCCCTCCATACGTCCTAATTTCTTGTCTAGATCCAACAGATGTCATGTTTATGTAAATGTGTTCCAGATGAAAAGGTCAAAGGTTATTCAGTGGGTGAAATAACATGTATAATAAGTCTTTAGAATTTAACAGTTGAAACATTGTGTGTACTAATAAGAATATTTCAAAGTTAGCCTTATATCCATCCGTTTTATATGAATATTTGAATTTACGCTTTATACTGAAACATATACATATACGTTGCATCAAAAGTCAGTGAAAGGTGGCATGAAAAATCAGTTAAGGTGATGGGTACATTTCATATGCTTTGTAATTGTGGATTTTCATCACTGGGTGTGTATCTACCATTTATACTCTTCTGTATGCAATGTAACAAATAACAGATAGGTCTTGATTGCTACTTGCCTATGACACACTCTACAACACATCTAAATGCACATGCTCTATGTGAGCAATAATTAAAATTGGTAATCAATGCATTTATAGCTGTTTTCAACAGAATGTGAATATATTCAAGTACTTACATTGTTAAATTAGCATTCATAAAAGAGAAGGTGAAATTTGCAATGAAAACCAATACACATGTATATATAAAATAAAAACAGATGATGGATCTTTGGATACGAATGTGAATGTGAATCAAAAAAACCCATTCAGTCAATGCCTGGCTGGTCTGTACCTGCATATTGTATCGACCAATCTATGAGATTAACTAGGTATCTTTAGTAATACATCTATTACAATTACAATAACATCAAGAGCAGTAGGCAACATGTTTGACAGAAATTGCCTTGCAAGTCTCATTTATTACTTTCACCTTACTTCAGATTGATGCCAACTCCGTACTGATAATGATAAGTTAAAGTGAATGAAAAAATGCATTTTATCTCATTTAATATCCAAGTATCTGTTTATTGACACTGGAGAAAGAATCTTCCTCCAACATCTATGAATTAGTAAACACAGTGAATTCACAAAGTATCCTTCCCCAACAAGAAGGCTCTGACTTGAGGGCTTTCAGTGATTACATGACAGTTAATGTCGGTTAATCCTAAAATGTTAATCCCTACGTAATGAATAAACAACATAATATAATAAAAAAGGAAAAAACATATAATAATGGTATACCAGGGATGTGACATTGATAGAGACCAGGATATTGAAAAATCTCCAATCACTTTCTCCATTTCCCCCAAAATTTCTCATGATGGATAAAAAAATCTCTATTTTTAAAATCAAAAACACATAAAACTATAAAACACATCAATGTCTTCGTGGTTGGATTGTCTGCCAGATAATCATCATCACTGTTGTCATCATCATAATGACCACCACCACCACCACCACCCATCATTATCGTCACTATATTGTCACTGTACACCATGCCTTGAAGACATCCACCGATCCAGATGTGACCAAATTATTTTCTAGTTTGTTCCAGTCTGTGATTGTTCTTAGAAAAAATGAGTTCCTGTAAATTTCTGTGTTTTGTGGTATTTGAAAGCAGCTAGAGTTGTATGTCATGTACTTTTCCCACAGGGTTCCACCATTGCTATGTTGGTACTCAGCAAAGTTCCTGGGTTTGATTGTCTGCTTTGGTCTTTGTGGTACGAGATACAAATGTACATGTATACATGTGTCATGATGTATAACTGGTATTAGGCCCCGAGCAACTTTAAACAATCATTTTGTTAATTGTAATGTCACATTTTAAGCTAAGAGCAACTGCTTTATCATCAGAAAAGATCACAGTTCAAGATTCATTGAATTATTTTGGACATGATAAAAGATACTTCAAGTTCAAGGGGCGATTCGTGTTGTGTTGTACGAAAACACGACAGGGTGAGTTAAACTGAAAATATTACTTCTGTCTCAGTGTATTGTCAGTAAACTCGACCAACTAGATATGGTTAGTGATACCCGTCCACGGTGATAAAGGTACTACAAATGGAAACCTTCCAAGTTCTCAGATTCAGTTCACTTTTAATTAATAATGTTATAGTATTTATACTAGTAACCGTACTTACGTTCTCCCACTAGAAGAATTCGCACGTCTCGACGCATTTTCACTACTTTAACGACGCTCAGGGTTATTGTGTCATGGGTTGAAAGGTTAACGGTTGATCAGACAACGTGTTCTTGATTTAGATCGCATTCATTAAACTAATTTTTCGCGAACTCTAAAAGTTCACTCTACATTATCAGGTTGGGTGTCTCGATGTTGGAGCTTCACAACGTTCACATGGTGTGTCCAAAAAGATCATGAAAATTTCGGAAAAGTAAGATTTCTAAATGAGCAACTGGTCGTAGAAGTTCTCGGCAATAGTACCCTTCGCAGGAGATCAAAACTAGCACATTTGAAGTAGTAAAACGAGGAAAATCTTGCACCGGTGTCTATCTCATCCACACTTCCGACATTTTACCGCCGGGTTATCGCGCATGCGCAGTTATGTAATACCGTCTAGGGTCAGATATATTCGTAATACGACTGCTTTCTTGAGATTATTATGTTACATTCGTGCAAATGTGGAACCAAAGTCAAGGTCATAGTTCTCCAGAACAACGAAAGAAAAACAACATCGGGTAACAAGGTTAGGTTTTATACTGCCACAAGCCATTGTCTGCAATTTCGACGAGGGTAAATGTTCAGCTGTTATATTCTAAAATTACGTGACAAATCGCACATGCACAAACTGCAAAGTTGACAACTGACATGACAACCGAGGTACTTTGTTATCCATAACATGATACAATCAACACTGCATTTTTTCGTGACACGCCTTTATCACCATACCAGTTTTATTTCGATACATCCTATGTAAATTTAAGTTGTCTGATTTAAAAAAGACTCCTCAAGTAAATCGTGGGGTTTTAACTAATGTCTGTAAATAAACCATACCATTTCTATTCCATAAATACAATCTTTAAATAGTTTTTTTTTTTTTATGGCATTCCATATTTATTTTAAGTAGTCCGCACAGATATGATACAACTAGATCACAATGATTTAATTCGTATAGTGATTTACTTATACTTGTCTAGTGCTATCCTTTATTGAATCTCTCATTAATGTCTTGCAATGGTTGCCAACATTACATAGATTTAGTATTACAATGTAACATGTAACTGAAAGTGCATGAGGCTTTTTATTGGACTCAAGCAGTGACTATTAAATAAATTAGGGTATTGAAATAAAGGTTCTGATTGTTTATATGCAAATGAGGTCTTCATATTTTAAACTGCGTGTCATGTTATCTATGTGTTGTGCATAGACTGTCGACAGTCGTTCATGCCTTTTTTGCTAAAGGTAACGTTTCATCTAAATCAAAGTCGTCGCCTCACTCCCTAGCACTGAATACTAATATGGGGGGGGGGGGGGCACCTGCCCCCTGAGATTTTTAGGAAAAAAGAAAGCTACTTATTGAATACATAGCGATGTCATTAAATTTTTTATTTTGATTCCTAGGCATGCGCGATTTAACTTGAAATTAATAGTTCACTAAAGTTAAATGTGGCTGTAAACTGACTCCTCACTTATGTGTATCTTATATCTCTGCTGTACGCTGGCATAACTTTGAATAAAAATGTGTCCAGTTAAAAATTGTAACTTTTTGCAGTGTAGCATATTAAAAATTCTTTGTGCGGGAAAGTACAAAAGAAGTGTGCACATGCACTGTGCATTTTCTGCAAGTAACAGTAGTCTTGAAAGTCTCCTTCATTTGAAGATAGCAAGTAGCAATAATGTCAGAGAGTGAAACTCACAAAAAAAAGATGGAAAAAGTCATTCAACGTGAGGTCGTCTGCTGTATGCAGTGACTCCGAACTACTTTGAAAGATACGACATTAGGCCAGTAAAAATGAAAAAGCTGTTCAACCTACCCATATTTTTTTTGGGGGTGATCGAAACGTCACGACGTATCTTACAGTCTAGGGCAATATATCCTCATGCGGACTTCGCATGTCAGTAAGATGCACACTTCGTTCAGAATAAAGGATATTTCTTTATATTTTCTGAATAGTACATGTAACAACATACATTTGAGTCTATTCCAAATTATATAAATCTACAGTGGTTTACTTGGCTCTGATGATGCATACAAGCATGAGTTGAGATTAGATTAAGCTGTTGCATATCCAATGTGCACTAAAAAGAATTGAGCAAAAGTTTATGACCATGGGAGTGTGCTGAGCAGTCATTGGGCCATCAAAAGTCTGAAAGTCTTCAAATGTTTTGCTCTTTATTTGGGATTTTTTGGAACGAAATTAAACTTCAGGAGAAGTCATTTACCAATTGCACATCTGCAAAATGTCTTTCAGCTTTGTCACAACAAAATATACTTCCATATAATATGTAATGCATAGCACAATTATTTCAATTTTGGTATTTTATTTATTTAAATTATGTCTATGGTTTGATATTTTATGCCACTAAATGGCCTCCTACACTGTCTTATTTTCATTTTTTTTCACCTTTGGAGTTGTCTCCCTCCAGTCAGTAGCAACCAAGGTGATAATTGTCTTTCTCCCAAAACAAGATGGAAGGTGGCCCAGGCTAAGTACCTCCCTATATAGGTTAGAGCTAATTAGAGCTTATGCATGTGAAATCCACATCCTGTGTAAAGTAATTGTAGTTATTATTGTAGTTGGCTATCACTTATATTTTAATGTATCATTGTACCATATAATTTTATATTACCACTGTAATGTAGGTGACAGAAGGGGTGGCTAAAATAATACTTGAGTTTCATTTGGCGGGGCTTAACATTTTTTGAGAAGAGAGGGTGGAGAGGAGCTACAACATTTGTTTAACCGTAAATTGTGTACATTTCCTAACTGTAGTTATGCAGACAAATTGCAAGAGATAGTATTTTTTTAAATGAAAAAATGAAATCGACCTACCTACCCAATGTGATGGATTAGGTTGCCCGTTGACCACCTTTTTTTATTTTTTCTGGCCTTACATATGACATTTAATTGTGTATGCTATTAAGGTGGCCAGGATTTAAGGTATTCATTTTGGATTTTTAATTTATAAAACAATTTTATCATGGCTTCCTACTTGAAAAACCAACATCAAACAACATTAACAGAGTTTGTGTTTGTAACTCAATAAATTGAAAAAAAGCTAAAAGATGTGTAAAAGTTTGTTATTGTACGTACAATAACAAAGATTGTAAACATTTATTAATCTTTTGCAATGTACTGAGTTACAAACAAGGACTTGGTATATGTTGTTTCACTTTGATTATTCAAGAAGGAAGTCATGATAAAATTATTATATAAATTAAAAATCCAAAATGAATACTTAATCCTCATCCATATGACCACTTTCAAAATAGATATTATGTAAATTGCATGCAAATTTATGTAAATTAGCACCATTCTAGAATTTAGATTTAAATGCATGATTGCACCAAGACAAAGTTCTGCCCCTTGGCAATTTGGTCAGGCTACGGCCCTGTTGGGATACCAGTGGAATCCAGTTCACTGTTCCAAAAAAACCAATTATCTGTCATTCAGATTAAAATAGGATGAAGGGGAACACATTATCATTTAACTTTTACTCTAAGTACTTGTTATTTGTGTTCTCTGGAGACCGTGTATTCCTAGCTTTTAATAGTATTACATTTTATCATAGCTTGGAATATAGACAGGAAAAGTTGCACAAAAGAGGTATTATTATTAACAGAGTACATGCCCTTCTCTTCCTCTTCTTTGTGAGATTAGCTTTATTAGATTTATTTAGCCAAAACAATATTTCAACTGATGGGAAGTTTAAAATTTCTTTTTCTTTATTGTTTTTGCATGGCTTGGTACACTGTCCTTACAAAGACCTTGTTTTTGAATAAAATCACTGGTTCGTATTAATATAAGTCAAGTCTGCTATATTCCATGACAGACTTATACATATCTCAATGTAAGCTGACATAAGTTTTATTTAATACTAATAACACACTTTCAAAGACTTTATATTAAAGGAGTTCTGATTTGACCTGTTTACTGATTATGCAGTTGCCTATAGCAACCCTGTAGAGCTGGTCTTCAAGTGATGTGTCACAGTGTGTATTATCAACTTGTTCAAAATTTATTTATAGAAGAATTATATCAGCTCTTTGCTTAGACTAAGTTTGTTGTGTTGTTTAAGCCTATTAGGCTTCTAAGTTCTACAGTGGGTGGTAGCTTGCTAGCATGGCATGAATGTCAGAATGTGTATCATTCAGACTACTGTTTGCTATACTAGTATATGATACTTAATATTGCTACAAAGATAAAAACACTTCGGTCAGTTTAAGGATTGTTGACCCTTGATTCTTAGTCATTGTGAAACAGCAAGGGGGTGTTAATTATTTACTCATCATTTAGTTGAACAAACTGTACAACCATATCACATCTTTGTTATCACATCATAATACAAAGAGTTTGTATTTGTATATCTGATAATTACTAATATATATATATATATATATATATATATATATATATATATATATATATATATATATATATATATATATATATATATATATATAATTATATATATATATATATATATATATATATATATATATATAATTATATATATATATAATTATATACATACATACATACATACATACATACATACATACATACATACATACATACATACATACATACATACATACATATATATATATATATATATATATATATATATATATCATTTAGTTGATATAACCACATAAAAGTGCTCAATACGGTTAGTAGAGCGAATTATACACACACACACACACACACACACACACACACACACACACACACACACACACACACACACACATATATATATATAATTAACCTTATGACCTTCCAGAGGACTGCTCTTCAGAATCAAGAGGAAAAGTTAGGTACAGAGCACTGGATTTATAAATTTAAGTTGCATATTGATATGTATTATTACACAAACTGTTTGTGTTGTGGTTATTGTTGTTGAAGTAATTTTCATCAGACATGTTCAAAAACATTGATTTACTACATGTTGAGAGTATCAACAACTGTGTCAGTTTACTATCTGCATATGCCAGGACACTTGCTTTCAACTTGTGAAAACGTGTGTTGTGATATCAATGTATATGGTGATGTATAATATATGTTATACATAGCGCCCTCTAGTGATAATGTTGAAATATTGCTCCTGTCTAGACAATACTACTATTATGTCAGTTGACAGATTTAGTGATGTGAGTGATAGATCTGTCTGTCTGGTAATATTATATATCTCTGTAATTTGATACCACGTAATGTTAGTAGAGAAGAAAACAAGTTTATTACAACAAATAATTCTCTCTTTAGTAACAAATTAAAGTCTCATATGATAATAATAATAATAATAAAGCGAATTTATAATGTGCCTGTTCTCCCAAGAACTCCAGGCGAAGACACAGAACTACTAACAAAATGAGAGGATACAGAGAAACAATTGAAAACATGGAAGGATGTAGAGAGAAGTGTGTATAGTGAGGGAGAATTAAGATTGAAATTGGTGAGTTTTAAGGGCAGAGCAGAAGGAAGACTTAGAGTGAGAGTGACGAAGACTGTGGGGAAGACTGTTCCAAATTGAAGGAGCAGTGTACAGTAAGCAAAGGAACGCTCTACGAACTTCTTAGTGACAAATGGAAAAGTCTTTAGGTTGTGTGTGTCGGAAGAAGACCTACGTTGTCTATGGGGAGCATAAAGATGAAGAAGATGAAAAAGATATTCAGGACCGGTTACCTCCAACGTGACATAACAAACAAAAGAGACCTTGTATTGTATGCCAGAATTGATTGGTAATCGATGCAAAGATTGTAGAAGTGGTTCAACGTGGTTGAACTCTGTGGCTTTGCACACAAGGCGTATGGCTGCATTCTGTACGTGCTGTAGCTTGTTAATAAGATTCTTAAGACAACCAGAAATAAGACTGTTGCAGTAATCCAAGTGAGAAAGTTCAAATGCACAGATAAGAGACTTGGTGGCCTGTTGTGTTAGAAAATGATGGATGGAAGCAATCTGACGAAGGTGCATATACAACAGATTACAGACATTCTGAACATGCTCTGCCTTGTTTTATTAATAAATTACATATCAGCATCACCGACATGGATATGAGTGGGGAGAGACTCTTTAGTGGCCAGCCTAGTTGGGTGTACAAGACAAATAGAAACGGTCCGAGCACTGAACCCTGAGGAACGCCAAAAGACAGAACAGATGAATCTGACCTTGACCCACTAACTGTGACAGCTTGAGTCCTGTTGGTAAAATAAGAGAACAGAATCGGTGATACCATAAGTGTGTTTGAGTCGATGGAGGAGGATATTATGGTCGATGGTATCAAAAGCTGCAGACAAGTCAAGGAGAGTTAAAATACTGATTTTACCACTGTCCATGGAAGTGAGGTCATTGAGAATTTTGATTAGTGCAGTTGCTGTGCTTTGAAATGGTCTGTATGCTGATTGAAGGGGATGTAATAAATTCATTGACTTGAGGCGATTGATTAGTTGTGAAAGAACAATACGCTCTAAGAGCTTAGAAAGAAAGGGTAAGTTTGAAACAGGGCTGTAGTTGTTTAGTTCATTTGGATCAAGGGATGCTTTGTTAAGAAGAGGTGTTACAAGTGCAGTTTTTAAGAGAGTAGGGAAAGAACCAGAAGAGAATGAGTTATTAATCAAAGATGATAAGAAGTTTAGCAATGTATCCAGACATTCAACTAGTAAACCAGTTGGAAAAGGATCAAGATCACAAGTTTTGGTGACAGATTTAAGAATTATTTTCCTAACATTGTCATCAGAAAACTGGTCAAATTGACTGAAAAACTGACCCTTGAAGCAAGGCTTAGTGTTAGACGGAGTAGGCGATACATGTGAATCAAGATTCCCTCTGATACACCCGACTTCCTTTTTAAAGAAATCAAGGAAGCGCTGGGGTAGTTCACTAGAGGGAAATAATGTTGATAGCACAGAGGGTTACTTCCTAGTAACTGGCGTGACACACTGAACAATTGCTTGCAGGTTTGACTTTCTAAGATTCTTTGATTGAAATGATTGATTTTTGCATTATGGACAAGTTTAGTAACGAGATTTTAAGTCTGATTGTAGATCTTTGTGAATTTCAAGTCCTGTTTTCTTCCACTGTCTTTCAGCTTGACGTCATTTTTGTTTGGCAGTTCTGAGTTCATTCTGTATTGCTTTGTACCAGGAGGCACTCCTATGTGTTGAGACTTTTTTCTTAATCACGGGTGTGTGTGTATCGAGGATGACTTTGAGATGATAATTGATGCATGGTTTCTGCAGTAATTTCTTGTAGATTTGACAGACAGCTATGGAGGTCATCATTAAGGGTGACATGATTGATGTCATGAATATTTCAGGTTGTAACATATTTAGACATAGCACTAGGTACAGTTATGTCCATCAGGGTAATGATACAAAAATTATCGGATGATAGAGCATTTGAAACGGTAGAAGACGACACAAAGTTGTCATCGGTTTTATGCAAAAGCCAATCAAGTGTGTGACCTTTGACATGAGTAGGTTCAGAGACTTTCTGAGTTAGACTGAAGGTTTTCAATATATCAATCATTTTTGTTGTTACCAAATTGTGTGGACTATCATAGTGTTTATTGAAGTCTTCAAGGATGAGAGAATAACCGGGAAGTGTGTTGCAGTGCTCAAGAAGATTTGGAATCTGATTAATGAACTGTGAATCAGTTCTTTCGACTTGGTGGAGGACAATACAACCAGAAAAAGTGAATAAAGTGCTGTGGTAGAGAAAGTGATATCTTGATGAGTTCAAAAGTGGTGTGTTAAAATAAAAACTTACTTTGGTACAGAATGCGAGAGGAAAAGATGTCATCATGGATGACGGCAAGACCACTACCTCGCATGGGACGTGGAAATGACTTAATTTGGTAGTCAGCTGGTGTTAAATCTGCACACTTAGCTTTGTCACCCTTGGCTTTCAACCAGGTTTCAGTAAGGAACATAAGTTGAACTTCATAATCTTTAATAAAGGAAGTGATTTCAATTCTTTTAATTGGAGTGCTAACTGAATGTGCATTGAAGAGCGCAGTATTTATCTACTTGGGTGATAAAGAAACATGTGGCTGAGTTCGAATAGGGATGAGATTGTTGCAACTGATCACAGGTTTAGTCATTGTGTTTTGTAGAACTTGCATACTGTATCTTGGGATCACAGGACGGCGAACAGCTTTCACAATAGAAGGAAGTGGAATTGTAATGAGGTTGTTGTGGCAAATACTTCTTGCTTTCTTAACAGGTGACAGGTATGACTGACGACAACTGTCTACAATAGGAATTCAACGTTGTTTGTAATTACGTGTAGAACATACCCTCCTAGTGGTGGTTTCGCATAAATCCAGTGCCTTCAGTCGCTGCCCAGTGGAGACATTGACTCTCCTGAGCAGAGGATCGCTGGCAACTTTCATTCTCATGGAAATTAAAGCAAGACTTGAATAGAAGAATGACGACATTTTGAACACCTGGTGATTAAGTGGATATTGCTGTAGAGACAGAGATGAAAGACAAAATCCGTGAAACAACTTCTATCGATGAAGAACTTGTACTATGAAGTGAACAGTTCTGTACTCGGAATCTTAATAACTCTTCAGTGTAGTTGTCACGACCCGAGTGAAGTGTAAGGAAGGGAATAACCGAGGTGAACTTGAGAGGCTCAGAGAGATGCAGCACAAGGTGTAAACTCATTAGCATACTAATCCCTACCATCCATACTAACGCCTGCCATATGGCAATAGTTTACAGTTGGGTTCATGTAATAAACATTTGGCATGATCGGATAGACTGTAAGATACGATATGTTGTGTCGCTCCAGCCTTCTGTGAGTGAGGGGTTGACGAAGTATGACGACACCCCGTCATGGTGTACCTTACAGTCTAATGATCGGAGTGTCCTGGGAGTTGGCTTCAAGTGAATTAGGTCAGATACGTTGTTTGACGATAGTCCATTCAGAGATTTGTAAGTGATCAATACAAAGCTTATATTTAATTCTCTCTACAATTATAACCCACAATGTACACCTTTTCTAGATACAAATGTAGCAAGACATCAGGGATCAGGCAGAGAAGTTAACCTGAGCACAGTATGTTAGTGGACATTGTAATTGGCTTATGTTTATGTGTTAGTCCTATCAGGGTGTATAAGGAGGGAATGGGGCTCCAAACATTGAAAATTCAACCAGGTTGTATGGTAGTCAGTATCATGATATTGCGGGTCGATCTGCGGGTTGATTTGTGGGTCATCCAAAACGACAATTATTGTATTAAATCAACCAAAACAAATAAGTATAATGACAAATGAATACATATACATGTAGTAAATAATCTGTGGCCGTTCCACTTTTCCTTTCTGTTCCTCAGTGATGTAGCTAGGGACTAAGTACTGATCAATAAGTGGTGATGAAGTGTCGGTGTCATCCTTGTACTGTGGCTAGTGCATGGGAGCCATTATGTAACTATTCAGACTAAGGGGAGAATCATTTGATTGGGGGGAGGGGGGAAGGAAGTGGGTATGGCAGCAAATTTTTTTCCCCATCACAGTGACAGCAAATTTTTTTTCTATTGTCAGTCCTGCATCAAATTATTTTTTCCATATGCAGAAGCAATGCAAATTTTTTTTCTCGGTTACCAATTTTGTAACGTGTGGTTCATAACTATACCTACATGTCACTGATTTACAACTAATTTGTTCTGTGTATGTAGCAATAAGTAGCAGTTTACCGATAGCTAGATACCGGTAGCTGGTAAAAAAATCCATGAGGAGCTGACTGATCATTTTTTTTCTCAAGCCATTACAGGATCAAATTATCTTTTTTTCTCCTTCACCTGCCGACAATTTTTTTTCCCCAAAATCATCCTCCCCCAGAAATCAAATGGTTCTCCCCTAATTTGATTGTATAAGATAGATATCCGCCATAAATTTGACTTGATGTTTTCAAAACAACATTAAAACAACAAGACACCACTTCCTATTAAGAGTTGTTTCAGAGATAAGTTGGTCCACTGTCATCTCTGTTACAGTAAATAGTTAGTCTTGTGTAATCATTGTAAGTACATCCACTAGCGGAATTGGGATATTTTCTGAAGTCAATGCTATGCTAACTAACTAATCAGTTCAGTTGTGCTAAAAATGTATGCAAATATGCCTAGCAACAAGACCATGCCCATAGCAACAGCTAAATGATTGATAATAAGTAAAGATGAAAAGTGGGAAGGGTAGGCAAGTTAACAAAATAAAGGTTCACAAAATGTATGCAAATATGCCTAACAACAAGATCACGCCCATAGCAACAGCCAAATACAGTTGTGCTACAATGCCATTGGCACTATTTTAATGCTATTTTAATGACATCCCTGGGAATAATTCAAAATGTTTTGCCCTCTGGCATCATTATACATGCACTCAATGGTACTTCATGGCCTTGTGACATATGGCTTCAGCACTGAGTTATGAGTTGCAAGTTCCTCCAGAAGATTCCTAGATTTTTGCAATTATCTGAAGAACTAGTCACCCTTGTTTCAGAGGACTTGAAACTTACAAAAAACTATTATCAAGAGCTCACTTGATATTTTAGAGAAATATTGTGTTGCGGTTGGGACTTCTTGGCCAAGCAAAACCCACAGGAGTTGTGTAGGTTGCTGCATAATTTCTATGCAGGTGTACAATGCACTGATGGCGAACTGAATGCAAAGAAGTAAAAAAAAAAGGTTTGTTCCAGCAATTAAATTATAATCAAAATGTACATATTAAAAATTTATATATCATGTGTCATATGGATGATGTTTTATAAACACATGTTGACTTAAGCCATGAGGGTGACAGCATACATTTTGTACATCTGTTCCCCTCCAGGGGAACATGTTTACATTATTGCATACCACTAGGACAGCAGCCTTCAAACTATAGCCTCCTTTCAGGGTCAATGAACTATGTGTACTATGACAGTACTTGAATTTTGGTCAAACAGCTGACAATTCCTTATTTAAGCAAACAACATCAGCACACAATTGATACAAGTCATTTTGTAGGGAACACTAATCAATTAAGTTCAGGGGGACATGAACTGCAAGGCACAGAAGTATACTATAACAAACATAACCACAACAGCATATGCCACCTGCAATAGCATTTTGCCTTACACTGGAGAGTCGAAATAGTACATTCAAGAAGGTTGACTTACTCTCACACTTGCCTAGATGGTATTGTATATGTAATGTGTGGAGCAGAAGTTGAAACCAAGAAATCAAATGGATTATACTGCTTTTTGTTGTAGTTGAGATTTGCTATTATGAACATTCCATCATGTTGTAGTCAATATCCCTTATGGTGATCATTTCATTATGCTGTAGTGGATATCTGTTATTATGAACATTTTATTACAGTGAATATTAATAATACAATCTTGTTACCCAAATGTGCACATGCTCCACTGCAAATATTTCACTGTTAGAATGACCTTTGCAACATTGTAGAGAAAAGCATTCTGGAGGGTCCAAGATATGTGTGTGCGTGTGTATGTGCACGTGTGTGTGTGTGTGTGTGTGTGTGTGTGTGTGTGTGCGTGTGCGTGTGCGTGTGTGCATGCGTGCTTGTGTGTAATCGCCATATTATAAGCGAGCATTGTTAAATCACAAAGAGGGAAGCTTGTATGTCATTTCATACATATGGCTGCAGATTCATACGGGATAGATGGTAATGAAGAACACAATCAAATTTAAACTTTATTGCATTAATTAAACTTTGTATTGATCTACATTTGTACAAAGAGATAATAAATTGTATTAACATAAATATCATTGATAATTAAATCACTTGATTTCCATTTATTTCACTTGATACCATATATGACTAATAAATTCTATGTTGTAATCAGCATATAATTTTACACCTCTATATAAAATCTATAAATCTACAAGTCTTTCACATTAACTATTGTTATGATTGTATATAACTGTACATGTCAACAAAGTAGACAAAAATGATTTGTTTGGAAAGTCAAAGTTTGCAGGGTAAATTTGATAATATATAGGTGAGATGACACTGTGTAACATGCCACAATATCAGCCAACACTCATGAAGCTTGATAGAGCAGAACAACATGACGTATCTTGGTTTCCTAGTCACCAAGTTTGTAAGATATGACATTCTTACCATGCTTTCAGCCAGCGCTTGTGAAGCTTTATAGCACTGAACAACACCACATCTTACAACTATAAGACTATTGATAATTTAGATATTATTCCACAATAATTTTCTTTCTTCAGCTGGAGAAAATACAAGTGAACTGAGGAACCTCGTCACTATGAGTTGCTAGACGAGTAGTAACAAACCCTAATAGGTCAGGAGTATTTTTTGGCTGAATGAAGTAAAATATTGGGGAATAAAGTATAAATTATACCTTCTCAAGCATAATTTATGAAAAATAGCGCCAATGGTATTGTAGCACAACTGTACAGTTTATGAAAATGTTTACCCACATGCTAGGTATAGGTGTTCATTTGCAGAATGATTATCCAGTTGCCTTTCCAACCCTGTTGTTATCTTTGCAATATGCGCAATCATTTGGCTGTTGCTATGAGCGTGGTCATGTTGCTAGGCATGTTTGCATACTTTTTCTGAATGTTCGTTCACTTGTCTATGAATCCCATGATCATTTGGCTGTTGATATGGGTGTGCTCTTGTTGCTAGGTATATTTGCATACATTTTTTGAATGTTTATTCATTTGTCTATTAATCCCTGTTATCTTTGCAATGTAAGTAATCATTTAGCTGTTGCTATGGGTGTGGTCTTGTTGCTAGGCACATTACATACATTTTTGAATGTTTATTCACTTGTCTATTAATCCCTGTTATCTTTGCAATATAGAGTTAGGTGTCTCATTGACCAAGTATTTTTTGACCAATAGTTTTTTGACCAAAATTCAAATTTTTTACACATAATTTGTATATCACTGATGAGGTCATTATATGCTTAATATATCTTCATCTATCCATCCCCAGATGCATCCCCATTAGATTTCAGCCCAATCTGCTCAGTAGTTTTGGAATTTTAGATTGTTGACCAAAAACACATATTTTTAGCCCTAATTTGCATATCACTGATGGAATCATGATGTTGTGAACAATTCTTAAGCTAAACACACCCTAAGAATGTTCCCACCAAATTTCAGGCCGACCTGTCCAGTAGATTTTGAGTTTAACTTTTTTGACCAAAAATCATATTTTTTGACCCAAATCACACACTGGTGGTAAACTTATTTTGATTTGAACAATTTCCCAACTAGACACCCAAGGTAATATACCCATCAAATATCATGGCAATTGGTCCAGTGGTTTTGACTTGAAGTTGTTTACAAACACACACAGACTGTGACACAGACAGACACTTTGCCATGCCTATAGCGCCACTGAACCTTATCAGTTCAGTTGTGCTAAAAATCAGAAAAGATAATGGTGATTTAAAACATTTTGACTCAAATTTCAAGCACCACAAAACCAGTGACATACACAAGGGTTATCATCACATAGAATGATCAGGGTATATAATCCATATTTTCTGTTCAAAGATGATAATTTGACTAACTTGAGCATGGTGTAATAACATAGTATATGCACATACTGTTAACCTAAAAATTTTCACTAAAATCAAATTTCACTTATTATGCTGAGAATGAGAATGAAAAGTGCTAAAATATGAAGTAGTCTGTTCTGTACATGAACACAGTGTACCAAGCTCAATAGTGTCTTAATATTGATAGGTCTTAGCTACCTTAGTTACACACTATATTAAAATAGCACACTTTTCTCATAGGAACAGCAGCATCTACATTTGTATGTTAACAGTATGTCATATCCATTGAGTTGACCACTTTCATGTAAACAGAAAAACATGCCATTCTGCCCAAACACAACAAACAGAATGTGATCTCACAACTTAAACTCTGATATGCAAACACAGGTTATTATTGTACAGTCAAATACACTAAACATCACTAATACTGTGTGTTACAGTAACTTACACACATTTTATCCCTTAATACTCCGATATGGGCAAATAAGGACAATACTTCAGACATGCTGACTGAAAGCAAATGAAAACCAAATACAAGACAGTACAAGACATTGTCACCATGGAAATCAATGAGTCTAGTCAGTCATTGGAGTCTGGTATACATTAACGTTTATGAATGATCTAAATGTTTACCTACACTCTTCAACTAAAATTACTCTCAGAAAGTAAAATATGTCACGATTATCATTACATTTTGAATGTTAATCATATTTATGATTGACATTCAAAAATATGAAAATTTATGAAAAATTACAGATAAATTATATACATAAATTGAAACAACATAAAACACTTTAGGTTTCGTATATAAAAGCTAACATATCAATTCTCATCAAGTACCATGTTCAACTCTGAATATTTTATAATTAAAAATTTGAATAAACAACAAGCTAACATGATAGGCTGGATTGACAATAATGATATCACATGATATACACACACATCGCTTAACAAGTTTTTCCTGTCACCTGTTGGTATATCTGAATATTTTAGTGCTGGACAGATACTTCGTAAGTGCATTGTAGTTTGGGTAAACTTTCCCTTGACTATAACAGAATTTTGATTTAAAATTGACAACATATTCAACATTTTTCTTCAAAACAAAGAGGTACAAAATTATTTGAACTTGTCAGGTGGGAAGGTGTCAAAAAACTTGAAGACAACCTTTACATAACAACAATGTATTTCTGTAGCTGTAGCTCTATACTTAGCTTCCATATCCGACAGGGAGAGGGCCAAAATATTGCATAATGCTCATAAGATATAATGTACTGATCTTTAGGATTATCTGTGTAAGGAAAATTATAGTACTATAGATTGTATTTTTTTTACAGATAATTGTTCACAGCACCATGTTTGAAGTATCACATCATTCTATCACAGATGGATGGATGAAATATATGATAATTGTCAGATTGCAATAATAACTGGTGTTTATCTGTGACTATTCCGTAATCAGTCAAACACTGAGTTGCAAACAATCTTTCAAGTACTGTGCTTTTATAATGGGCTAGCATTAGGCTATTTGGCTGGCACTGACAACTCACCACCATGGTACCAGCATGTGACGTGGAAGGATTAATGCCTTGGTTCTTAGTACCACTACTAACATTGTCATTGTCATCATAAGCATTAATGCAAATCAGAACTGTGCTCAAGTATTGTATACATCCATACTTGATTCAGTTTGCAGTAATATAAATTTACTTTAACAAATTTGTCAAATACAGTTTTTAATTAGTAAAGCTAATTAATCATTTAATTAATACAGCAAAAGAGATTGTACTGCGTGTGTCACTTTCATTAAATTACATTCATTCATTATAACAAATTATTTCAGGTCAAAGAGACAGATTGACTGTCAACTGGTCCTGTAGCGCTATCAATATTTGACAGTCAGACTTTCTCAATTACAAAAAGAATAAAACCAGATTTAAAGTAAGACATTCTATTATTCCTGCTGAATTGTAAATGTCTCAGTTCAGTCATCTTTATACTTATCAGGGTTGACGTTTCCGCGAGGACGTTTATAACGAGCGACTGGTCCAAGGTCCGGATCAAAGATGAAATCCCAGATAACCTTTGGCCAGGAAGTATGATACGGCAGATTCTCATAATATTCAGGTGCAATCTTCTTCAGCTAAAATTGATAAAAAATGAGAGAATTCAT
Organism: Glandiceps talaboti; assembly: GCF_964340395.1. NCBI lineage: Eukaryota > Metazoa > Hemichordata > Enteropneusta > Spengelidae > Glandiceps > Glandiceps talaboti. The sequence goes on from NC_135553.1 coordinate 26,972,055, forward strand.
TATTGTTGCTACAAAACAGGATGTTGCCAGGAAATACCATTTGTTTTAGTGTAACATATACTTTTTTACATGGGGTAAAAGTTTTATTGAGTGTTTTGTGCACTTGAATGTTTGTGCACTTGTCTAAGAATCTCTGTTCTTACCTTTGTGAAATACACCATCGTTTGACTGTTGCTTTAGGTGTGGTCATGGTTGCTAGGAATATTTGTATACATTTTTTGAATGTTTTATAATACTCGCTTGACTACCAGATGATGTTGTCATTTTAGCAAAATATACTGGCATTTGATTGTTGAAATTCTTTGACCCAAATCACACACCTGTTTGTGATCATTTTGCTTTGAACAATTTCCTAACTAGACACCAAAAGTAATGTCCCCACCAAATACCAAGGCAATTGGTCTGGCAGCTTTTAAGTTTAAGTCATCCACACCCACAGACACACACACACACAGACAGACAGATGGACAGACACCGCACCATGCCTATACTGAACCTTATCAGTTCAGTTGCGCTAAAAAAACCTATTTAACTTTACCTCTGGAAGTTTTGTGTATGGGATGTTTGGAAAATCATGATGTTCCCAGTGATATCCTAAGTTGAAAGTGATTAGATTCAGAGGTCCATAGTACGAGTACGTCTCATATCCCTTCTGGAATAGGTAATGTTCAGCTATTGCGTGGGCTCCAAGAGGATGAATTCCACCTCCAAGTAGGGTGCTTATTAAGATATATGCTAGTGGCTTAAATCCCATGGTGTAATAGATAGCAGCGTCAAAAGCGATAGCTGCAATTGCATTGTATATTTCGTAGATGGAAATAGGACGTGGGCGTCGAATGAATGGCCGAAGTGCATACGTGAATGGAAGTATAAACACAAATATTGCTTTTGTAAAGGTGTTGGAGAACAGTTTACATTCAAGTTTGCTTGGGATGTCTGGGTCGAGTTGGTCCATAGCTAGGTATCTGTGATGTTCCGTGTGGTACTTCTTAAACGAGATAAAAGCTGGAACGCCAAGAATCATGTTACCAAAGATTCCCAGGACACGATTTCTCATAGGATGGCTGTGACCGAATGCTAGGTTGTGACTTATTTCATGCATGGCTGCTTGCATACATTTATTCAAAGTTCCACCAAAGACGTATGCTGCTATAATTATAGTTGGCCATGTGGAAGCTCGCAACATCCAACATGCTATAAGTTGCATGACAACCATTATGATGACGTAATATGCTATTCTGATGTCATGTCCCATCAATTTCTTAATCTGTGGATACTTTGCTGAAAATCAAACAAAATAGATTATAGTTAGATAGAAATAGATAGATAGATAGATAGATTGGGTTAAAATCAATGAAATCATGGCTTTTGTGTGACTGGAAGTGAATCATAATTAAATGGTTTCAGCTAAAGCCCTGCAGTAAAGTTCAGCTATAAACAAAACTATACAGCCAGACCTATAGTTAGGAACCCACACTTAGTACCAGGCTTGTACATAACATGACATGATCAGTGCAAAAGGAAGGAATACAAAAGAATCTACTTTAGCTTTGTTATATCATTATAGTTAACCATTCATTTTTAAATAGTTTTCAGCCGTATACTTCAATTTTCACTCACATGAACTCATACGTATTATCTTAGCTATAGAGTTACAGTATGTAATTTTCTCATTTCTGATATTACACTGAATTTAAACATAATTATTTTTAAAATTTTGCTCTGTTATTAAATTTTGTTAATATTCCCTCTGGTAATCCTTGTAACAAAGTACATTTGGGGTCAAGTCTTTGTGCTGCTGCTAAAGGCCTAGTTCTGTTTGCAATTAAAATTAAGGTATGGGTATAAAAATAGTTGGTCCTGTATGATAAGCAAAAGAATAATCCATTCTCATCCCCTGGGTCCATTGACAGGATAAAACTAATATGACAATGTGGGATTTCACCATGGGCCTTTACAATACTTATGGTTTACAAACTGTGGTAATGATAACACCTCAGACATTACAAGTTGAGTGCAATTGCTTTCTGTTATGTGTTTACAAACTGTACGTGGTACCATGCAGTTACAGTACATGCTTTGACAGACTGCCTCTCTCTTTATGTTATTAGATGTTAACAAACTTTACATTGTCTTTTTATTCACCTTTGGAATCTGCTTTATCTGTTGTACATTACATGTACATTATTTATCATCACAAGAGTGTGAATCTAGCATACATGTACATGTACAGGTTCCTCTGTGGACCATGTATACAATGTACATGCAGAGTCAGATTAATTGCTGTACTATCTCAGCAGATAACCTATGTACATGTAGTGTATTTAGAGTTATTTATATACTGATGACCTGACCAAGTCCATTCATCCTAAACTTAGCATCCAATGCACTGTACTAGTATGTCTTGTGTATTTCCCAAATAAGTAACCAAGGAACTTGTTTTGCATACAAAGGGTTGTTAATAGATTTAAAACTCTTATGGAACATTATACACATGTACATGTATGTTCCCTCTATTTGAACAATTTAGTTGACTTTCAAAAGTAGCTCTTAATTCATAAACATTGTTCACAGTTACATTATGTCTTATAGTGCAGGGGCATATGGGTTTTCGTGTGAAATGCATGTTAATTTTATGAAACATATATGGTTACGTTCATTATAGGACCACATATAAAAAAATACATGTTGGCAATTTTTATCTTCAAAATTAGTTTGAGGGGGCTAAAATAAAATTTGGCCCCAAGACCCTATTCTTAACAATTGGTTAGGCAATGAAAACCCATGAATCCATGATTATAGTCAACTTCCATTGATATGGCCTTAGCAACAGCCAACAATGCCAGTATATTTTGCAAAGATAACAACATTTTTGGTTAGTCAGGCAAAAAAAAATATCAAAACATGTATGCAAATATGCCTATCAACAAGACCATGTCCATAGCAACAGTCAGAACATTATGTATATTGTAAAGATAACAGTAATTGGTAGGTATATGTAAGGGCAGCCTGAATTCTGTTTCTCATGACCCAAACGACCCTAAATGTCTTCAATGAGATGAAAAAAATTTAAATTGAAGCCCTCTATGGCAGGGTTAGGAAACCCATGAGTGCGTATCTGAATGAAAATGATTGTTTATCGCTGAAATTTGGGCAAATTCAATAAAAGAAACAGTTCAAATGTTCCTTCTGACTTTACTTGTCATTCAGAATATTAAAATATGATTATGAATTGAAAGTATCACCAACAAGTACTCATAAACTTACTATTTTTAAAAACAATTATTTTTAATTGTTAACAGACTCACAGACCAATCATTTTGAAGGTTTTACAATGGCAAACATAGAATTAAGGGCAGTATGTGGATAAACATGCAAAAATGGACAATGTTTTCCAAAGCTACGTTTTATTTATTGATGTAGTAACTAATGGATATGCAATATCATTTGTGGTAGCGCAGAATTTTTCTTTTGACAAGGCGTGAAGGAGCAGCAATCTAAAGTTTGGCCTTTACTGAAGGCATTCAGTTTACACCTGGTATAAACATATTTTTGATCAATAGCGTAGCATCAATTGAATCGTTACTATACAAAGTTATGTATTCGACTGAATAGACCCAATCATTTGTATTCAAAACTATTGTTTAGTCTCTCACGGCATTATGTTGTATGCATTGTCTACGTTTCTACTAGTATAGCTATTTGGTTGGCGTTACATGTCAAGTGAAAGGAACAACATGAATAGACATGTTCTCCGCTGTTACATTTGATTACGTTATTTCATCGAAATTCTAAAATAAAACAGAATAAAGGACAATGTAGTACAAAATAAAGATGATAAATTCAGTATCTGACAATATCTTTTATAATATTTCAAAGGAACAATATGAATAGATGCATATTTAGTTTAGTTATTCAGCGTGAAGGCACTCTTACATTCGATTACGCAACGAAATTCCTCTTGGTCAGTCATGAATAAAGGTTGAAAGTAACAACAGAGACACATTCTAATGTACCACCCAACCCCAACCACCAACCCACCAGAAAATAGCATCTTTAATCAAATTTTATTGCATTGTTAGCTATCATTCCACGTGTTTTAGTACTCAAAGAAAATCTGACATTCAAATCCTCAACGTAAACAACATGGAAAATACCCTTCTACATCTTTTGGTAATTCTCATACACAAATAACCTTCATTGCTGGGAATAAGTAGTCACATGCCAACTTGATGACTAAGTCTATCTCATTTTGACACCATTGCAAAGTGGAAATTAATAAGCACTCATGCCTTTAACAACGATTCATTTACTTTTTAATATTATATTTCTACAGAACGTAGAGGGAGAACTGCATACAGAACAAATAACAAAAACGTTCTAAAGTAGCTGCCATATTGACTTTTTTCATTGCTTTAGACAGTATCTCAATTGGTCAAAAGTGGGGGTAAAACATTCTAAAGGTTTCTAAAGGTGTTTTACTGAGTGATGTTTCTTTTCTATCTAATATTTGCAAGACGTCCAATTTATGTAACTTGTATGCTAATATTGAGAGGTAAAATTTCAAATTTTGCGTAGACCTAAACTTGGACTCTATATCCTATGTAGAATGTACCTGTCCAGGATTCAATACTACATGTGTAGATACGTATTAAAACCAGATGCCAGATCTGAAAAGGAATATTTTTAATGTGTGTATGTACACTTGATAACAAGTCACGTCAATACGCCGAAATTGGTCAAAAGGACATATCATTTGGCAAGGGTAGTTCTATACAATAAATGAATGCCTTTATTGTAGTCACAATAACCCTTTCTGGCAAACTGTTCCAAATGTCTACGACATATTGACTGGAAAAAATATTTACGTATATCCAATCTGGATTAAAATAATTACTAAGTAATTACAATGATTTAATTGGTGTAGTAATAACAATAACCCTTTCTGGTAAACTTCCAAATGTTTACAACATGTCGACTGAAAAAATATTTTGGTATATCCAATCTGGATCTGTCTTTAAATCGTTTCAATCTATATCCTCTTGTTGTCGAAGTAGATACTTTGAAAAATACAACTGGATCAAGGAGAATATGTAAATGGAAAAGTTTATACACTTCAAGCAAATCAGCTCTAATTCATCTAGTTTCTAAAGTTGTCAGTTTCAATATGCGTAACTGTCCTCATAATTCAAGCCACCAAGCTGCGGAATCATCCTGGTGAACCGACGCTGCACTTTTTCCAAAAATGCAATATCCCTATTCGTATATATGTGGGGAAGACACTGGGGAAGCATAGTCAAGGTGTGAACTTACTAGTGCTTTAAAAGATAAAAACCAACCAGAGTATTCATAGTAACTGAAATAATTCATGGTTTGCATACATTTTTGAAAGAATAGCAATCAGCAACATCAAAGAATACAGGAAATCAAATACACCTGAAGCATCATACATAATATGCAAATGATATGCAAATAAAGAAACCATAATTTATAATATTGTGATTAAAATGCAAAATTATACAACTGTCTACAAGTTTATAGTCTACAGGATGCCCATAAGTACATTTATACAGATATAAAGCAATCGTACAGTTCACATATTTTAATTTGCCACCAATATACAGACAAATCATGATTTTACATCATTTATGAAATTGCTGCAAAAATTACCCTTAATATTGAAATAAAAATTGCCAACATATATTTTTTAATTGCTCAGATGATGGGGAACACAATGAGATACGTTGGCAAAAATTAACCTGAATTTCACACGAAACCCCAAAATCTGCCATATGCCCAAGCACTATTATTAATTGTATTGATGTGCAGAACCTTGTTTCAAGGCTTTGCTTCATCAACCATAATATACATGACTGCATATGTTAGTAAAGTTAATTTGTAACACATTTTGAAACAAGTCATGATTCCTTCTCTTGAAATTCAAGAGAAGCGAATCCTAATTCAAACTGGGACTGTAAAGGCAACCTTGCAAGAGTAGTGTGTTTTTAAAATAGAAAACCGATAGGACACTAGCTCGGATACATTTTTTTGATATACACATCAATCCCATTCAACTTGAATGGAATTGATGTGCAAAAAAATGTATCCTAGTACACTACTGGTTTTCTCTTTTTAAAACACACAGTTCTTGCAAGGTTGCCTGTACAGGTCTAGTTTGAGCAAGCCATCATAGATGACATATCCCTGCTGTTTGGGAGCTTTATTGATTCTTTTTTAGATTATAACCCTTCTTGTCTGTGATAGGTGCAATCACAAATTGACATGCACATGTAGCTAATAGTAAACTGCCCTTATACCAAGATTGACTGAAATTGATCTGCTCAGACATGTCTGCCAAATGGCTCCAGACATGAAAAAATCATAACAGAATGGCTGCCTAGCAGTGCTGTTGGAACATATCGTGACAAAAGTTGACATACACACATGTATACATCATAGTACAAATAAAGTTTTATTGGAAATTGTTCATGAATGTCTGTGTAATGATCCCAAAAAATGGAACCAGAGATGAACTGAGAGGAAATGTTGTTAACTTGTGACATGCTTGTTGAGACTTTGAAATGTCTTTCTGTACTGTCAAACCTTTGTGTAATCAATATCTGTAGCAAGTTCACTTGAATTCAGTACAGTCCTGGCTATATATCTCTTACTACAAAAGTTCATCAAATATGCAAATAGTAATTGAATCGATACCATCAGTATCTTTGCTCGGACAATATCCCTAATTGACAAAGTTTGTTAATTATCCAAATGAGCAATTAATTGACAACACTAAATTTCATTAAGAACTATAATGTCTCTCTATGATCAATATTTGTGTGATGTTTTTTGGCGTAGCCTTTCTTGGTCTGGTCCCTAATTGCCGCAGTTTGTATATTATGCAAATGAGCAATTGATTGACAGCTCTAAATTTCATTAAGAACTATCATATCTCTGTATGATAAATATCTGTGGTAAGTTTCATCAAATTTGGCAGTCTTTCTCGGTATAGGCCCTATGAGTAATAAATTGACAGCACTTTATTTTATTAAGAACTATCATACATGTATCTCTGTATGATCAACATCTGTGAAACTTTCATCAAATTTGATAAAGCCATTCTGGATGCATAACATGAGTAACAAACATTCATTAATTATGCAAGTTAGCTCTTAATTAACTTGACACAAGTTAACGTATTTTAGTACTTTTATATCTTTGTATGATCTGTAGATGTAGGAACTTTCGTTGAATTTGGTGCAGCCGTTATGCATATATAGCCCCACATATGAAATCATTAATTATGCAAATTATCATTAATTATGCAAGCCACTCCTACCAAAAACAATTCAGCACTAAGTTACAGCCTGACAATGCCACATAGTAAATTGCAGAACATTTGCTTCAGTACTTTTTGAGATATCAGTGGAACAAAATTTCTGCATTGACAGACAGACAGGCAGACAGACATCGCCACAACATTACCTCCCATATGGGAGCAAAAATCATAACAAAAGTTCAAAGGCATGTCTGCATAATGGCTTTGAACATGAAAAATTCGTAGCAAATGTCTGTCTAGCAGCCATATTCACAAAATAAATTGACATGCATATGTATGCCATAGTGTGTTGTCCTTGTACCAAGATTGATAGAAATCAGTCCAAGTAATGGTTCTGGACATGAATAAATCGTTTAAAAAATTGCCACCCGGTGGCCATATTGGATTGTATCACGACATAAATTGACATGGATATGTATGTACTACAACCTTGTCCTTGTACCAACTTTGAATGAGATCTGTTATTTAAGGCATGTCTGCGTAATGGCTTTGAACATGAAAAATTCATAACAAACTGGCCGTCTGGCAGCCATATTGAATTGTATCACAAAGGAAATTGACATGCCATAGTGTGTTTGTCCTTGTACCAAGTTTGATAGAAATCAGTCCAGTCATGTCCAAGTAATGGTTCTGGACATTAAAAAATTGTAAAAAAGTGGCCGCCCGGTGGCCATATTGGATTGTATCATGACGTAAATTGACATGCATTGTCCTTACACCAACTTTGAATGAGATCTGTTCAGGTACGTCTACATAATGGCTTTGAACATGAAAAATTCGGAACAAAATGGCTGTCTAGTGGCCATATTGGATCGTATCACGACATAAATTGACATAGATATGTATGTACTACAACACTATCCTTGTACCAACTTTGAATGAGATCTGTTAAAGTGTACATGCAAAGATTGATAATTTTTTTCGTAATTATGTTTATTTTGCCATAAAAATAAAGGAAATCGGGTTTGTAATAGTACAATATAATTCTAACACAAGAAATTACACGAAAAATGAGGCACTCTCGGCTCAGCCACAGAGCACCTTCAGGTAAGTATCTCTCATTTGCATATGGATAGGACAGAGTTTGGAACTTTGTGACGTCACTGCAGGAACACAAACACGTTCGTCAGTGTATCTTTACATGCAAAGCCATTATGGTTGAACCAGAAGGTCAACTTCACAACCCGTTTTCGCCAGAACCCGACGTTGAATATTGGTCAGATTCCTCAAGCGTAGAGCAATACACTCCAGCATTAACATCTGATGGTGTGATTTAGCCAAATTCAATCGAACCGACCGCTAGCAGTAACGATAGTTCCTCTGGTAGTGAATGAGTGAGGAAGGTGTGGTCAACCCCAGAGACTGAATGACACTGCTTTATAAGGTTTTTTCCGATGTAAATTTCATAGACAAATGTAGTCATGGCTAGTACACATTATATGTAATAGTATACCTGTGTTTAAATATCCACCATGCAAGTTTAGTGCTTGTTTTCTGACTATGCCTTGCTGTCTTGTACCGCAACATGGACCATCCAGTGTATTGTTTACGTCCTAGTGAAGCCGTGTTGTTTACATAAAGTGAAGGCTGTTATCAGCGTCCTTTGTTGACATAACTTTTCAATTGGACAATCTAATCGAAACGAAAATTATCTAATATTTCCGTACCCATCGAAAATACAGAGATCGGATGAGAATGGCTTCAAGAGTTCCCCATAATATTCTCTCAAGTTGTTCAGATGTAGTATGTGTCGTAACAGTAAATTCGATCTATGACCATTCAAAATCTGCACGAAAGTAGACCCACAAATTCGTTAGAGCAGAACAGAAATTTTTACTTATGAAAAATTAGGAACAAAATGGCGGTCTAGTGGCCATATCGGATTGTATCACAAAATAAATTGACTTGCATATGTATGCCATAGTGTGTTGTCCTTGTACCAAGATTGAGAGAAATCGGCCCAGTCATTTCCAAGAAATGGCTCCGTATGCATGGATGGACGCACAGACGAATGGACGGAGCCCAATCTATAAGTCCCCCTCCCCTCCCCCACTTCGTCCGGCAGGGACTAATTAGGATTACAATTTAGATATGAAGATGTATGTAATGATTGCTCACAAAAGAGCAAATGACAGTATACACATAACAACCAAAAAGAAATCTTGATATGTACACTATACATATACATTGGATTTTAATCAGATTGAACTATTATTAGATAAAAGTTGATCCAAAACAAAAGAATAACCCTATACTACAATATAGGCTCCACTGATAAAATACTACTACTGCAAGAACCTGCCAAGTATGAATGTTATCCACAAAAGGGTACTTGGTAACAGATATGTTGTATATCTATGATGATGATAGTGTGAGTATACTAACAGATTGGGGGACAGATTCAAGATAAGATTTCAAACAAAGGATGTGACCGTGCACACACACATCTATTACAAAAAGATGACACCTCCCCAAAGGTGAGGGTCCTTACATTGTAAATTTATTTGTCTATCACAACAGGTAACAGTCCTATAGAAGCATAAGTCTAGTTCCTATACGATATGAGTTACAATTACATCCACACTCTCTTATCGTCAAATTCATTACTTTAGCACAGAAATTTGTGCTATCCCGACAGCATTCATACAAACGTGATGTCACGTTATCACATCCCCACATGCTTTTAGTTTCAGACTGGTGGTGGAGTTCGATTACATGCTAAATTCCTGCGATAGTTTAAACAGCTGTAATAGCGAGGTGGGGGGTGGGGGGAATTGAATATTAATATTAATGAGCAATTTTCTAAAAGAAGGTAATGCAATTACAACTGCCTCTCAATTTGTGATGGATTACTACTGACGTGCTGTTTACCCTTCGCTCTGCAGCTTGGGGTTTAGCCAGATTAATTAACAGTTAATTTTTTGAGTTTGACACAAAAACGGACAACAGTAAGTCATGCAAACAGACTAACTCAATATTGCACATGCACATAACCTTGTACACATTTAAGCAGCTGTCATATCGTATGTTTTGTGGCTTGAGTGAATGTATGACAAGAATTGATAGAATAGACTAGACTAGGTTGAATTTACTGATTTAAAGTTCATTTCTGGATTTTATATAGTCATTATTTTATATAGTCATTAGCAAGGGTATGGGTGTTTTTTATTCCAAAAATATGTGTGAATGATATCTTTTTGCAGTCTCGCTGTTTGAGATAGGGGAGAAGACGTGTCAAATTCCCCGCTGCTGCTGTATATGCTAGCATATACATCCAGAGCTAGGAAAACTACTGCTGTCTTCATACATTATTTCTCAGACCACTATAGTGAAGATGTGACCTATTTGCTTTAGCTGGTAATCTTTTAATCCTAATTAGGGGCCATTGTTTATGTACATTACACAAAGTTTTGATGTTACTAAGTTTGATCAAGTAAAGTAAACAATATTTGAGCCAGAGTATAGTGTAGCTGGAACAATTATAGCATTTGATGTGATTTTGAAGGCATTTTCTTCTGTATTTGCACTTTTTTTCGTTCTGATGTTTATGGAAGCAAATGGTACAATTCCTGTAACATAAATGCAAATAGACGGAAGCTATTCAGATCTGAATCGCAAAGTTGGGTGGATTATTTTTTCTGCTAAATTACACCTTACCTGCCAAAAAATCACACATTTCCTAACGCCAACATTAACATAAATTACAGAGCCTTCAAGACCCAAGGTTTAGAGGTACCCCAGTTTCCGTCAAAATCAACAAATGTAGCAACGCATGCATTTTGAAACAAGCAGTATCTCACTCACATTTTCAGTGTGTATTTCTACAGGAATTGTGGATTTCCACAGTAAAATGATAGCTTTTGATGACTGAATGAAATGAAATTTTTAGGAACTGACTTTTATGACTCTGAGAACATGTAAGGATGACCATATCGACGCTATGATCGAAGATGCATGACCGATCAAGTGGCAAAGAAAAAAATTAACAGGCTAGAAGCAAAGGTAATAGAGTCAAAGTGTAGTTGATAATCCCTGGCCTACAGGTAGTATCCATTTTTCACAAGAACTTTCCGCAAAAAGTAGCATATGTACAACAGTGCAGCAATGGATGATTTGATAAATCACAATATTTGAATACCTGTGTCAAATTCTTTTAAAAATCACTTATTATATATTCATAAATAAAGGTTTTTAGGAACAAGCAACTTCAACAGAGCATGTACCGGTAACTCATCTGAAGCTCTCCTGAAACTGCAGTGATTTTGATTCTTACTTTGTGATGGTCATAGACTACACTTACTAACCCACTGACCTTTAACGATAGAAACCCTTTGAGTCAATTGCAAAGAACCGTATTAAAGACCCGAAGTATCATTTTGCACAATGTTTGACAGTTTTCGGAGAGAGTTTACCCAAAAGGCATGCTTGAAGGGTGACCATGACAGTATAGGAAGAGGGATTAAGAGCCTCATTCACACCTAATACAATAGACATTTCTAGACTCTTCTGGAAAGTGGTCTGAGATTATTTTAGCTTACATTTATGTCTGGGTATACATGTGTCATTTGTGTGACCTTTGGATGTGTTAATTATTTTCCTCAGTTGCTATGCAACTAATTAAACAATGCTCTTAGACAATTCCTTTTCTCATGATTTGTTTGCAAATGAATTAACTAAATATTAGCTTTGTAATTTGGATTGTCTAGTAAATACACTACATATTGGATACTATGGAAACTGACAGCTGACATGACCATGATACATTATGGTAATCAGGGGATAATGTATTTTGACAGTAGGAACAATTCTGGGGCAATGTCTGTCAATGTTGTCTAAGATTCAACATAGCCCATTTTATTGACCTGTAATCTTACATCAACAAAAAGCTCAATATCAATAGTTTATCTTTTGTAGGACACAATCCTAAAGCCCTAACACATTATTAGGTACTATTGTAACAACTCACAAGAACTTATTTTTTCTCATTTTGACCCACAGCAAAAAAGTCATCTTGGCTTGCAGGGAACGCTATGAAGCATTGTGAATTAAATGATCCTTCAACAAACATTATTGTGGAATTACCTTTAATTCATCCATTCATTCTCGTTTACCTTTATGTCAATCTGATTAAAATCTGATGTTAGATAGGCTGGTTTTCCTGTATTTACCTTTATTCCATCGTTATTGCGTCTTTTACGTTAGTTTTTTATTTTCATGGGCGAACGCCTTTCGAAAGGCGTTCGCCCATGAAAATAAAAAACTAACGTAAAAGACACAATAACGATGGAATAAAGGTAAATACAGGAAAACCAGCCTATCTAACATCAGATTTTAATCAGATTGCCTTTATGTAAGCCTATGAACTTTGACCTGACTGGCACAGGTCACAAGCCATGTGAAAACCAAGGTGAACACAGTGATGTAATTTTGATGCCTTTTGTGTCATTTTCATTTCAACTATTTTCTGAATGTTACCAAGGGTGACCAGGCATGTTGAAAAAGACTGAGTAGAATTTAATTTTCACAATAAATTTAAGTCATTGACAAGGTAAATGTCATTTTTTTGTGAATATACATTGTATAAATGTGGATGCTGATTGAACTGACTAGAATGTGAATATGATTTTACCTTTACGTAAAGGGGAAGAATACTCAACAATTTCCAATATTTAAAAAACAAGTCATTGAGAATGACATAATCCCCGCTATGATTGGGTTTTAAGGAATTATCACTACTCTGATCACACAACAACACTTGTGAACCTAAATCAAACAGACTTAGATATGTTGTGTCTGCTTGTTGGACATGGAACATGCCTACAACAATAAAGGATGGGTCGGGCATGGGGGATCGTATCACGACGAAAATGGATATGCACATGAATGTCATAGAACACTGTCCTAATACCAACTTTGAATGAGATCTGTTCAAGCAAGTCTGAGTTATGGCTTTGGACATAGAAAAATCGCAAACAAAATGGCTGCCAGGTGGCCATATTAGATTGTGTCACAACAACAATGAATATGCACATGTATGTCATAGAACACTGTCCTAATACCAACTTTGAATGAGATCTGTTCAAGCATGTGTGAGTTATGGCTTTAGACAGGGAAAATTTGCAAACAAAATGGCTGCTCGGTGGCCATATTGGATCGTATCATGAAACAAATTGACATGCATATGTATGCCATTGTATGTTGCCCCTGTACCAAGTTTGAAAAAAATCGATCCAGGCATCTCCAAGAAACGGCTGCGGACGGACGGACGGACACACGGACGCACGGACAGACGGAACCCAATCCATAAGTCCCCATCCTGGACTTCGCTGTTGTTCTTCACTGAGAGAGACTCAGGGGTTTCAAGTGTTTGTATTGATGTTTTCGTTGAATCTGAAGATTGCTACAATGTACATCAAAGCAAGGAGGTGAGCACTGAAAACACACATCATGTGTAAGCTTTATTGCAAAAATATACAGTCACGATTGTCTGCTCACTTCACACCTTTCATACATGTATGATTTGGAGCAGATGGTGCGTCTGTCAATCTCGATCAAAACAAGAATGTATATACTTTACCCAGGGACGAAGTAGGGCAATAATACCTTATCACTTCACTGTATTAAAGTTGTTCAACTGTAACGATGCGTACCATGAAGTACGTAAACTTTTTGATGCGTAATAGCAATGTTATGCAGGTTTCATTTTCGTTTATTATTTGCCATGGAAACGGGTGTACATATCCTGGGTATGTAGGGAATCACGAAAGACGAGTGCAGTCGACTCTGGGATGGCAAACTTTCCTGGCGTTTCAACAATGTTTTTGACAACTAACTTTCACTGGGACTTGAAAAAATCACAGATGTACAGCTAAATTTCTTGCATAAATCATGAAATTGCAAGACTACCCTTACGGAAGGCATTCAGTTTAAATCTGGTTAAGATACAGCCTAGTTACCTAAATCATTAATTAAACAAATTTTTCATTAAAACTGTAAGCTTTATCAACAAATTTCATAGGACATATCCGCTTTGTTATGGTTAACATATGTACTAAATGATATTGAAATTCAAGTATGCATTCTTATGATATATCTTAATTACTTAAAATCATTAATTATGCAAATTAGTTATTAACACTGCTGAAAGGTATATCAACAACTTTATAGGGCGTATAAAGTTTATTGTTTAATGTATGAAGTAAATTATATTGAAATTGGAGTATGCAGTCTTAAGATATAGCCTATTTATCGAAAATAATTAATTATGCAAATTTTGACTAAATCTTTAAGCGAAATCAACAACTTTTATAGGAGATATGCACTCTGTTATGTTTAATGTATGTACTAAATTGCATTGAAATTGAAATATGCAGTCTTAAGATATAGCCTAATTACTGAAACTTATTAATTATGTAAATTATTCATTAACACTGTAAGGTACATCAATAAATATTATAGGACAAATGTATGTTTTTATGTTTAATGAATATACTAAATTATGCTGAAATTGAAGTATGCAGTCTTAAGATATTGCTTAATTAGTTGATTTCATTGATATGCAAATTTCCCTAATTAACATGAACAGATCTTGCTCAAAAACTATTCAGGTCTAGCCATTACCCCAAAACATTGTTTGTACCAAATTTCATTTTAATTGAATCAGTCGGTTTGAAACAATGGTGACACAGAAAGACAGACAGACAGACAGACAAACAAACAAACAGACACACACACACACACAGACAGACACACACACACACACACACACGCACATGCACAGACAGACAGACAGACACACACACACACACACAGACAGACAGACATGGATATCCTCCTTTTAATACCTCTCATAGCCTTACGGGAGGTAATGAGAAGGTATAGTTTGTTTAAAACAGTTTTTGGTTTTGAGAAAAATCTTCTGCAAATTAAAAATCCTGCTTGTAGCAAACTAGTTAAAATTTAGATTTCAGATTATATATTCAAATTGAGTTGAGAAGATGGTGTACTTCAAATTATTCCTGTGAATGGAAGATTCTGTAAATTTTGTCAAAATATGGTAGAAGATGAATTTCATCATTTAATTCTTTGCTCTTATTATACAATTGAGAGAAAGGCACTTTTTTCTTCTTTGTCAGTAAATAATTCAAATTTTCAATCTTTAAATGACATCTATGATGCTCATTTTCATTTGAACCATTTCACACACACATACATCCACACACGCACATGCACGCACACACACACACACATGACACACACACACATTTCACCATACCTGCTACTGAATCTGAGAGTTCACTTGTGCTAACAAAAAGGTTATATGACTGTTACATAAATACAGGAGGCCTTACACAAGGCAGGTTACATATTAACTTTTCAATCAGTCAGCTGGCAAAAGGAATTTTTGTTTGTAGTATAAATAAATAAAGCCAGTGTTTGGAGAACAGTGAAAAATAAACAATTTTGAAAAAAGAGACCAAATTTAGTCTTACATAATCGCACAGCCTCAAGCCACAACTGCCTTAGGACTAGTCTAGCCTTTCTAAGATCAGTGATTCAGCAACTCTTGCCACACTGTAGTCTATTAAAAAACTAGTGATTGGGTTTGAATTTGACTTTTTACCCCAGATATCTTCAGACTCAAACCCCACAGCTTTAGTTTCTAGACTAGCTACACTGTGTAGCTGAATCACAGATCAGAACACAGACAGGCTAGAACAGACAAGGCTTTCATATCATCCAATGACTTGGTTTTCTTATTATACAATGTCTCACATCGAATACGATGAAGCTTTATAAGACATTACAATGACCACCATTGCATTGTGCATGGATGATGAAAAAAAAATAATTTGAAAAGGTACATTGGATTTGTTACAGCAAAAGTATCCAAAAGTATGCATGATCTAGCCAGCTGCAATGCAAAATCCTCCCATGTGAACAAACACCATGCGTGCAGCATAAAGTGACAACATGATTCTATGGCAAAGATAGTCTAGTTCAACATGGTCAAGGATAGCACTAGACTAATAATGGCAAAGGTATAATATAAAAGGGCATAGAAATTTCAGTCATGGAAGAGTCACAGACGACATGACAGGAATTGAATGGTCAAAAAACACCAAATATACATTGTCTGAATGCCATACCTTATATATTCTACTCATAAATATTGTAATGAAAATCTTGTCTGTTAGAAATTCCAGATGTCAGTAATCCATATCATCAACTTGTTCATGAAATGAAATATCTTGCTAACCCGAGAAAAACTTCACTCATTGGGATCCTATAGTTCAATGCTTCATTTATTTACGTCATCAGCCCTGATTAGAAAATAGTGTCAATGGCATTGTAGCACAACTGTACATTTTAAAATGATTTATCCATATGGTGAGCAATGCTAGGTATAGGTGTTCATTTGCTGAATGACTATCTAGTTGCCTATCCAACCCTGTTGTTATTTTTGCAATATATGCAATCATTTGGCTGTTGCTATGGGTATGGGCTTGTTGCTAGACATATTTGCATACATTTTTTGAATGTTCGCTCACTTATCTATGAATCCATGATATCTTTGCAATATACTTGATCATTTGGCTGTTGCTATGGGCTTGGTCTTGTTGCTAGGTATATTTACATACATTTTTTGAAAGTTAATTCATTTGTCTATTAATTCCTGTTGTTATCTTTGCAATATACGTGATCATTTGGCTGTTGCCATGGGCATGGTCTTGTTGTTAGGCACATTAACATACATTTTTTGAATTGTCTAAGAATCTCTCTTCTTTTCTTTATGGAACACACCATCGTTTGGCTGTTAATATGGGCGCGGTTGTGGTTGCTTGGGATATTTGCATATATTTTTTGAATGTTTACTTGCCTACCAGATAATGTTATTTGACCAATATATACTGCCATTTGGTTGTTGCTAAGGGTGTGATCATGGTTGCTAGGGCCAATTGTGTCAAAATGTTTTGAAGACAGTCTGCAGAATAACACTTCTAGAAACATCTCACCAAGTTGCAGTCTCACTGACCAAGTACTTTTTGAGATATAAATTTTTGACTAAAATTCACATTTTTACTGAGAGATCATTACATGCTTAATATTTCTTAATCTATACACCCCAGATGCATCCCCATTAAAGTTCAGCCCAATCTGCTGAGTAGTTTCGGAATTAAAGATTTTTGACCAAAAAGACACATTTTTAGCCCTAATTTGTATAGTACTGATGTAATCATCATGTCATAAACAACTCTTAATTTACCCACCCCAAGAACATTCCCACCAAATTTCAGGCCAATCAGCCCAGTAGTTTTTCATTTAAGTTTTTTGACCAAAAATCACATTTTTTGACCCAAAATGCACACCTCTCATGCAATCATTTTCATTTGAACAACTTCCCATCTACATACCCTAATAATGTCCCCACCAAATACTAAGCATATCAATCTGGCAGTTTTTGACTTTAAGTTTACACACACACACACACACACACACACACATGCACACATGCACACACGCACGCACACACACACACACACACACATCTGCACACAGACATTTCACCATGCCTATAGCACTACTGAACCTAGTTCAGTTAGTTGTGCTAAAAATTGCTATTTGGGTTGTACCATGGATCTATTATTGATATAGATCCATGGTTGTACAAAGCACCTATTGAATGGCACACTTGCCCTATTTAGCCTATGGCTTAGTTATTTTGCTCAGCATATTCTCTGAATGCCTTTGAAAACATTTTTTCGGTTGCAACATGGTATAATGATGACTGCGCCTCCCCCCCCCCCCTTTCCAATATTAAGTAACCATAATCACTGTCATGGTGACAATGAGTCACCCTACATCACCAACAGGTATAAACAGTACCTATAAAGATAACCACAGGCAGGCACTTGTTTCCCCAAGATATGTATTTGCTATCAGAAAACAACAAAATGTCGATACTATCGATAATATTGATGTGTTTTAGCCAATTGTATACGAAAGGGGTAAAATAATATTTGTTTCTGTGATCGCGCAAGTCCACTCACCGCGAAATATACATAAAGACGACACCATGAAGATAACGTGTTTCCTGTAGCAACAAAATGGAATTTTCAGTATTAAAACCCAATGCCATTAATCTGTACCAATATGACAAATTCGTTTAAATCCTACTGTTCAAATTTCTGATAATTGTAAAATTTTCCAAAATATATGGATTTGGTGATTCTTCCATGAACATTTATCCAACAACAGGTGCTACAGCACATGCATATGCCACAGACACCTATCCTATCCAATATAGCCGAGTTGCCACCCGCACGTTATGTTTACAGTCAGACCACTAAAAGAATTAGTGGTCTGAGGGTCAATTCACTGGGTTTGAATGGAAATGAAATGCGTTGGAACTGATCACGAAACAAAGGAATAAATGTAAAATACATGTAAAACGTAGTTATTCATAGCTGAATGAAAAGACCTGTTGCGCAACGAAGAGCTGCAATCCTTTCACACCAGGCGCAGGCCTAATATAATCTTAGAGGAGAGCCTATTTCGTTACCGTTCATGAATTAGTTCTAAACTAGCAATAATTTCGAGAGGGTGACACAACAGTTGCATTGGAAAATATTTCATATTTTTCACAAAACGTCATGGAAGAGGTAAATTGACATGCTGCTGTTGGGAACTGACCGTCCGGCGTCGATACGGAACATCTTTACCAGTATTAACTATACTTTTTTCTGGTCACAGTGATGGCACTTACCTAACATTTCTCGCCTTCGAGTAGCATGTGGCTGCTCTGTGTAGATCCATTCAAAATCTTCTCTCGTAACTTTAGCACCCATATTTTTTATGTGCACGTCAACTTCACCAGTTGTGTGGAGACTAACACTTGCAGCTCGCGTCGCACCCACCCACGACTATGTTGGTCAATCAACAACTACTAGCAGAAATTCATTACTCATTAACAACATTGTTGTAGACTACCTAGCTCTATGGAAAGTAAATAAGGACATCTAGCCGCTTTCACCACATCGGATTTTAATCAGATTGCTCACTTGCCTACCAGATGATGTTGTCATTTGACCAAAATATACTGCCAATTGGTTGTTGCTAAGGGCGTGGTCATGGTTGCTCGGGCCAATTGTGTCAAAATATTTTGAAGAAAATCTGCATAATAACACAAGTTTCAGTGTCATTGACCAAGTACTTTGTGAGATACAAATTTTGACCAAAAATAAACATTTTTACACCTAATTTGCATATCACTCATGACATCATTGTATCCTTAATATTTCTTCATATATGCATCCCTAGATGCATTCCCATTAAATTTCAGCCCAATCTGCTCAGTAGTTTTGGAATTATTGACTTTTGACCAAAAAGACACCTTTTTAGCCCTAATTTGCATATTACTGATGGAATCATGTCATTAACAAATCTTACTTTACACCCCCTTAAGAACAATCTGCCGAGTAGTTTCTGAGCTTAAGTTTTTTTTACCAAAAATCACATTTTTTGACCCAAATCACAATCGGTGGTAAGATCATTTTGATTTGAACAAATTTTTATTAGAACACCATGAGTAATGTCCCCACCAAATATCAAGCCAATCGGTCAGGTTTTTTTTTATTTTAAGTCATTTACACACACACACACACACACACACACACACACACACATACACACACACACACACACACACAGATGCCGGACGATGCCTATAGCACAACTGAACTTAGGTTCAGTTGTGCTAAAAATCATTCTCCCCATAATAACACATAAATATACTTCATTTTCATCAATTTAATTACGTGTTCTACTCTTTTCCAAAACCAAAACGAAAGAGTTAGGTTCATCCCTCTAAAATCAAGCTGTCATTTATAGGCAAAAACACCTTCAGTTTTGTTAAAAGTCTGGCTGTAATTTTAAGAGTCTGGCGTTTATACTTTTCTCAAGGAAAGATAAGATGCTAACTCGACGATGGTGTCGTGCACTAAGAAATCTGTGCATGCACTCATACTTTCCATGGCCACTGAAGTGACCCACTGCAAGATTACCACTGTAAGTGACTTGTAACAAATAACAACACGATTGGGAGGACACTTTTCTAAGCAATGCAAAATATGAGAAGAAAAGACGATACTTTCTACTCAACAGAAACTCCAAATTTTAATAATAGAGTATGCATACTTTTCATTGACAAACTTGATTGTTTAGGTTACGTTTTGCTCACTTCTGCATTCACCAGGACTAGCATGCAGGCACCATTCTGAACTCGGAACAGGACACACATACGAGTCATATAACCATCTATCTAAGGGAGCAATAAGTTTTTATGGGGGGGGGGGGGCTAAATTTGGGACTCAAAGAGGGGGGGGGGTCATCATTTTTACAAAGTGAATAAGGGGGGGGGGTTGTCACCTTATTTTCAACAACTGAACGAAATCATGAACCACCCTGCTGTACTTAAATTTCCATACAACAAATGTATGTGCATACAATAAACCATAAACAATGGCTATAAATATACGTTCAAATATAACATAAACTCTTTGTCTCTTGATACATCCCAAGCATATGACATAGAGACATAACATTGCACCTTTTAGGCAACAGTTTTGTTAGAAATGACTTCTCAATATTGCAGGCCATTAGTTGCATTGTGTCATCTTGTGATATAAAAACTTAGCTGTAAGTGTAGCTATACACGTAACACATAAGAAATGAATACCTTGAAATTTACTGGATGGACTGACTCTAAAATCTGTGCCGCCATTGACCTGAACATGTTGAATTGCACACAAACATAGCCAATAGAGACACACTTTTCAAATAATTTATGAATTTGAATGAATTTGTATCTCTAACCCTCCACCAACGGGAAGCGGGGCAGTCCAATGGAAATAAATACTGTACTAAATACAGCAACTGATGACCCAATCAGTTGGGATTAAAAGTTCAACAACCTCATTTTTTTTTTTTTTTTTATCTTTCATGTTCTTTATTGAAAACCCATTGAAATTATACAGTATACAATAATATATGCATGTTGTTTTTGTTTGCTTGAACATATATCACAAGAAACCCAGTGACCACATTACACATAAATAAATAAATAAATAAATAAATAATAAACATACAAATGTATGAGGAAATGAAAATATCTTTTTGCAAAAATATACTTATATATGATACAGTACATTTACTTGTATACATCTATATACAGGTGTTGGGCTAGCATGTGTATACATGTCTTACTATAATATACTATGTTTATACATTTGAGGGAGTATATAGAACCTGTGGGCATTGTTTTGATAGTGTACAGTCCTGCAATATATGGATAAATATGCATGTACATGTTTTTTAATTTCAATTTCATGTTATCATGCAGATGTACTTTTTTTCTTTATTTGTTTTAAATTTTAAATTTTTTTTATATTGTTGTATTTTAATGTTTTACTTTTATTCATTAATAAATGCTTTGTTGTGTTTTTTGTCTCCCTGTGCATTCTTATAAATTTTCATTTTAAAAATATACATACAATTCGATCAATTTAGATGAAAGAAGTTCATACATCTACTTTTTTTTGAAATTAGGATTTTTCATTTAACTGATTTTTAAATTGTTTTAATAAACATTATTAGTTAGCATCAAGTCTTCATTAAGTCATTTTGGTAGTACGTACGCGTGCACACACATACACATGTACACACACACACACACACACACAGATTTTATAATTATTGGTTTTGTATGGAATATTTCTTTTTGGAGGATGTGGCTCTGAAAAGAACCATTTGGTTTGGTTGGCCTTCACAAAATCCAGTTGAGTTGGTCTAAATGGGTTAATTCCAAAGATAGCCCTAGTAGACCATTATAATGATTGATTGTTGTCCTTTGGAAAGGCCTGTTTGATTTGGTTCCAGTGAGGAATGTGAGTCAAACCCAATGGTAATAAGCCCTGACACTTTGGTGAGATGTCTTGAGTAGCACAGATTGTGGTACATGTATTTTTGACGATCCATTGACATGTCAGTTGGTGCAAGGATCTCATACAGGTTGTCTGCAGTCAGTATTGAGGTGTCCATCATTGACCTCAGTAGTTGGATTGCTGTCTCTTTACTGTTTGTTCTTCTCTTTACATACACTGCTCCTACAAGTAGATGTTGATGATGGAAGCAAAAGTGACGATATTTGCTGCCCAGTTGTACCACTCATAAATTTGCTGATCTGAAATAAATATAGAAATAGGCCAATCAGCATTTTTGTATCTGTACTAAAGTTTCTGTAAAATGTCAAGAATAAAATTTGGTTATCACTTTCATGTCATTTGAACTTTGCTGATTTTCATAAATGATGGGTGCAGATCTGTTATCGTAGAATTATAGTGTAACTGATGTGGGTTTATATAGTGGATGACACAGGGCATTTGAGTATAAATAGTAGTAGTATGTAGCCATTTACCTTTCCAATGATTTGCTCCATGTATCTATTTTGACCATGTATGGTGTATCACTGCAGAATATATTCAGAAGACAAAGGAAATAGTTTATTCTAGTCAGTTTCAAATGGCTGATGATATTATTAGCTACATGCTCAGATTTTACCCTGACTGTAATCAGTTGAAGCTAAATCATATCATCAGATTTTACCCTGACTGTTATCAATTGAAGCTAAATCATATCATCAGATTTTACCCAGGACTGTAATCAATTGAAGCTAAATCATATCATCAGTTAAACAACAAAATATGGCAGAAATTGTCTAATAAATATTTGATTACCAGGTATGTACTTATAGGATTTTCAAGAATACCGGTACATTTAAGTTTGATGACTACTTTCATTTTACACTATGTAGAAATTTCTCAGGAGAAATTTAGGCTAAGTGATCACAATCTGGGTATAGATATAGGAAGAAAAAGTAAACCAAGATTCGTGACCTATTCACTCATGCAAGAATAATGGAAGAGATTATGGGTTTGACTTGTTAGTTTCATGTAGGGAGCACAGATCTGAGGGAATTATTTTGTTCCAGAGTTGTAATTTCAATACTTCTACTTTTTCCATTATCTCACATAAAGAAAAAGTCTTTAAAATGATAATGGAATACAATTATCTAGACCTTGCACTATTTTTAAGAAACACTGCTACAATGTTAGCCTCCAGTAGTTCTATGCAACAGATAAATGATGCTTAATGTATACTTGTTTATGCTCTTCAATTGTGAACCTTGTATTTTTTCATGCAGTCTTTTCATGAATTGTACCATACCACACACTCTCTGCTAGTGTGTGTGACGAAACGCACTGTGTCTACTACGTATTTAGATTGTTTTTATTACTGTGTAGTGTTGATAGCATACACGCGTATGCAGTTTCATATAGCACGCCGTGTTTATTGTTATTGAATAGTCTAGACATAGTTAGCTTACTGGAGTAAAGGGTGAAGGAACAAGCAGATGCGATTTCTCTAGTCGGGTTTGACCCTTTTTATTTACCCAGTTCACCTTCCTATGTATTAGTATAGCAATTTCATGTTCGAGTCCTTTAGAGTAGTAAACTTTCTTGACCCCTAAGGCAATGTCTGTAAATTTTATGTAATTTGATTGGCTAAATTTGAACTGCAAAGTGAAATGTCGTCAATTTCAGTAGATAGAGAGTTATTTTTAGCCTAAGGCCATTCATATGTAAATTACAGTTTTCTATATAAGTGGTAAAGTTCAGAGCCTCGACGAATAGATTTTGCCAGTCTGTTTCAGGTGTAACTCGTCGGATATTACTAGTGAAAGTAGACTTTGCATGGTCTGCTGAGAGTGGACTTTGCGTGGTCCACCCCATAGGTAGTTCGTCAGATGGCAGAGATATAGAGAGATAATCCCCCCCCCCCCCCACTTCAACGCGTTTGGCTATTGATGAATGCAGCAATCCTGATCTGTTCAACTTTACTCAAAGAAAATAAAGTCAAGTGTTTCATTTGAGATATTCTTCTCCAGGGTCTTTTCTGGCAATCTTTGCATTGTTAACCCCATACCATAGATTCCCCTCCCCGATTCCTGAATCATCAAACCAGTGAAACATCGGAAGAAGACCACATCGACAACGCTACGTAACGACAAGTGAAGACAACATTCAACTTTATTTGGTTGGTGCTTGCCGAAGTTCGACAATTGATCAATGGAAGTTAGTTCCGGCCACCTGGTGGCAACTACTACTATATTTAAGTCGATTCCCCTCCCTTACCCTTTAACCTAATTATTCTTTTACAGAATTTGACCTTAGTGTCAGATAACCAAAATAAACACAGAACACAATTAAACAACACCCAAAAACAAAAAGATTGTTACATGTGTGTTGATGAGTAATATGTATAGTAACAATTGACTGATTGATTGATTTCAATGAACAATGCCTACGGAAGTACTAAATACCCTCTGTACTGAGTGACATTGACATAACAACTAGTAAATAAAAATACCACCAATGGCGTTGTAGCACAACTGTAGTTTTAAATGTTTATCCATATGCTAGTCCATGCTAACAATATGTGTTCATTTGATATAATAACTATCCAGTTGCCTATCCAACCATGTTGCTATCTTTACGATAAATGCTATCATTTGGCTGTTGCTATGGGCGTGGTCATGTTGTTAGATATATTTGTATACATTTATGTATGTTTTTGTTCACTTGTGTATGAATTCCTGATATTGTCTTTGCAATACACGTGATCATTTGGCTGTTGCTATGGGCATGGTCTTGTTGCTAGGCAAATTTAAATACATTTTTTGAATGTTTATTCAATTGTCTATTAAACCCCATTGTTATCTTTGTGAAATACACCACCGTTTGGCTGTTGCTATGGGCGTGGTCATGGTTACTAGGGTATTTGCATACATTTTTTGAATGTTTATTCATTTGTCTATTAAACCCCATTGTTATCTTTGTGAAATACACCACTGTTTGGCTGTTGCCATGGGCGTGGTCATGGTTACTAGGGTATTTGTATACATTTTTTGAATGTTTATTCATTTGTCTTTCTATTCCTGTTGTTATCTTTGCAAAATACGTGATTATTTGGCTGTTGCTATGGGTGTGGTCTTGTTGCTATGCAAATTTACATACATTTTTTGAATGTTTATTCAATTGTCTATTAAACCCTGTTGTTATCTTTGTGAAATACACCACTGTTTGGCTGTTGCTATGGGCGTGGTCATGGTTGCTAGGGTATTTGTACACATTTTTTGAATGTTTACTCACTTGCCTACCAGATGATGTTATTTGACCAAAATATACTGCCATTTGGTTGTTGCTAAAGGGCGTGGTCATCGTCGCTAGGGCCAATTTTGTCAAAATATTTTGAAGAAAATCTGCAGAATAACAGTTTCAGAAACATCTCGCCAAGTTTCAGACTCATTGACCAAGTACTTTTTGAGATATAAGTTTTTGACCAAAAATGAACATTCTTACACCTAATTTGCATATCACTCATGGAATCATTGTATGCTTAATATATCTTCATCCATACATCCCTAGATGCATCCCCATCAATTTTCAGCCCAATCTGCTCAGTAGTTTTGGAATTATAGATTTTTAACCAAAAAGACACATTTTTAGCCCTAATTTGCATATCACTGATGGAATCATCATGTCATGAACAAATCTTACTTTACACCCCCTACAGAATCTTCCCACCAAATTTCGCACCAATCTGCCCAGTAGTTTCTGAGTTTAAGTTTTTTGACCAAAAATCACATTTTTTGACCCAAATCACACACCTGTGATGCGATCATTTTGATTTGAACAATTTCCCAACTAGACACCCAAGGTAATGGACCCACCAAATATCATGGCAATCGGTTCAGCAGTTTTTGACTTTAAGTTGTTTACACACACACACACACACACACACACACACACACACACACACACACACACACACACACACACGAACACACACACACACAGACAGTCAGACAGACAGACAGATGCCGGGCGATCCCTATAGCACTACTGAACCTCAGTTCAGTTGTGCTAATAAATTAAAATAATACCAGTATATTATAGTTGTGCATTGATTGTACATGAATCAGGGTGAAATATACATAGTATAACTTTCGCAAGCAACTTTACAAATCTGATTATCGTTATCCTATAAAATGACAAAAAATGTATTTATTATCTGTTATCAGTGCATATTTTCATACTATTTAACGCTGAAATATAATTTCAGAATAGGTAAAAATCAAATGAAATAAGCATGTATTTTTAAACTCCACAACATACTTATATTAATTATTGTATGTCTATACCAAAATATTGCAATATGAATGAAAATGGTTGAGTTGATTTCAAATTCCTTAATTGGTTAAATGGGATGTATATGGCAATATTTTATAAATGTACATTAACTTTGAGTGGGAGATAAATTTAAGATGACATATTCAACTATTTAATAAATCTTTAATCTCCCACTCAAATTTTAAAATGTCACATTTTGTCTGAGTTCACAGATTTGCATGTAAATACAGAATTAGAAGAAATTGGTCTATAAATCAGGTTGGGTCAGAAAACTAGCAGACATCTTAATTTGTGTCTGTTTTTAGTAAGCATGTCATATACCAGGTAATATTACATACACTGCCTACTGTCTAATATTATTGTATTTATACACAAACTAATCATATTCAACTACAGTTATAGCATCAAAGTTTCAACCATAGGATGTATAAATGCATGCAATATCAATATTATACAATGCAATAACTTACCTGGCCTGATTGCTTGTTGATGTACGTACAATTGGGTCTGGCTGTTTCCAGCTGATGAGTTCATAGCTTCAGCTACATGATCCATGTAGGGTATAAACTAGTTGTTGAGACATTGAATGAATATTCCAAATGTTCCATTAATATGACAGGAAGCATTGCCACTAATCATGAAATTTACTGCTATTTTAGTGTAGTCCAAAATGGTTCTCAAGTATAACTATGACAGTTGTGCTTTTTACATCTATTTTCCCCCATCACAGTTACTAGTATCAGCATTTCATATTACACTCTTTTTACATCTATTTTCCCCCATCACAGTTACTAGTATCAGCATTTCATATTACACTCTTTTTCCCAAATCACTGGTTTGCAAGGAAGTGCAGAGTTCACTCCGTGAAAGAAAAGATTCACAGCAATACTTTCACCTTCTTTAAATTACTATGAAATTGCATGGTGGTATCAATTTTCTATCCATTCTTGTTCTGACTTCGGAGTCTGTGTTGATGATACATTTTCATTAAGTCTAAAATTTATAAGACTGTTCCTCTTACGGGCAACAAGTAATGGTTGTATATCTGATTTTCTTCGCAAGTAATTTTGAAACTCAATTATACGAAATTACGAAACACATGTACGACTTCACTTCACTTCATTTCCGGGTTTGCATCGCGCGTGCGCATTACATTTGTCACGCGTCTGAACTGTCTGCTGCTGAAAAGGCGCCACCCACGACGCAATGATAAATACACACAGTTAGCATGCCGGTTCAGAGGTCATCCCAATTCCGACGGTTTATTTCAACACTTGTGGTATTCGCCTTGACACCAGTCTTCCACGAAATATTTATACAATGGCAACTCCAGTTCCATTTTTTGAGAGAGCTCGAGATCGAGGATATCAGGGGCTTGATAAAGGTAAAATATTGTACGTTTTGTGTTTAGGCGATTGTCACATTTGGATAGTTTGCGTATGATGATATATCTCAGACACAGGCATTTGTTTCCTGAGTTATGGCTCAGAATATTTCTATCAGAATACAATAAAATGACGATAATATCGTTAATATTGACGTATTAAACCAACACTATATGAAAGGGGTAAAATTACACATGTTTCTGTGATCGCGCAGTTTCACTAAATGCGAAGGAAGACACGTGTCTTCCTTCGCATTAAATTTTTATATCTGATTATGTTGTACATGAAATTGGTATTTCTTTACAGAATGTGAGGGAGTCTGGAGAGGGCCATTTTGTTTCATTCAGGGAGCTGATTCACAATATGGTATGATAGCAGAACTGTTGCCAAGGGAAGGTTATACAGGATGGGGGCGAGAAATAGAATTAACCCAGAAAGCCATTGCTGCAGCACACAGGATGTCACCTAAACCAAAGTTTTTTATTGTCTGTGGTGATCTTGTTCATGCATTTCAAGGTATGGTCATTTCAACATGAAAGATGTACTTTTGGTATGACAAGAAGGTTATATTCTAAAGAAGTTTACTGACACTGACACCATTTACAATAGATAACTCTGTATGTGTACTGGACATACAAATAACTTACATATGTTACATTTGTATAAGTATAGGTATTTTACATTTGTATTTATAAGTATAGGTATTTTACATTTGTATAAGTATAGGTATTTCTTATGTTATGATAAGAAATCTAAATGACAGTCATAAAATAACATTACACTTAAAGTGGTCATGTGGATGAGAGTTGGGGATTTATTTTGGATTTTTAATTTATAAAACAACTTTACTATGTTTTTCTACATAAAAAAAAGTGAAATAACATATACCAAGTCCTGGTTTGTAAGCTAATAAATTGTAAAACATTAAAAAATGTGTAAAATATTTGTTATTGTTTGTACAATAGCAAAGTTTTTACACTTTTTATATCTTTTTTTTTTGCAATTTATTGACATACAAACAAGGACTTGGTATATGTTATTCAAGTAGAAAAAAAAAGTAGAGTTGGTTTATAAATGAAAAATCAAAAAATAAATAGTCAGTTCTCATCCACATGACCACTTTAAAAGTCCATTTCCAATTGTGATGACTTAATGTTCAGTATAGCAGTAAACAGTCAATCAATACAGGTATACTAAAGACAGAAGTCTGGTCTATAACACTAATGATAGCAGTAAACAGTTAATCAATACAGGTATACTAAAGACAGAAGTCTGGTCTATAACACTAATGATAGCAGTAAACAGTTATCAATACAGGTATACTAAAGACAGAAGTCTGGTCTATAACACTAATGATAGCAGTAAACAGTTAATTAATACACGTATACTAAAGACAGAAGTCTGGCCTATAACACTAATGATAGCAGTAAACAGTTAATTAATACACGTATACTAAAGACAGAAGTCTGGCCTATAACACTAATGATAGCAGTAAACAGTTAATTAATACAGGTATACTAAAGACAGAAGTCTGGCCTATAACACTAATGATAGCAGTAAACAGTTATCAATGCAAGTATACTAAAGATAGAAGTCTGGTCTATAACACTAATGATAGCAGTAAACAGTTATCAATACAGGTATACTAAAGACAGAAGTCTGGTCTATAACACTAATGATAGCAGTAAACAGTTATCAATACAGGTATACTAAAGACAGAAGTCTGGTCTATAACACTAATGATAGCAGTAAACAGTTATCAATACAGGTATACTAAAGACAGAAGTCTGGTCTATAACACTAATGATAGCAGTAAACAGTCAATCAATACAGGTATACTAAAGACAGAAGTCTGGTCTATAACACTAATGATAGAAGTAAACAGTTATCAATACAGGTATACTAAAGACAGAAGTCTGGTCTATAACACTAATGATAGCAGTAAACAGTTAATCAATACAGGTATACTAAAGACAGAAGTCTGGTCTATAACACTAATGATAGCAGTAAACAGTCAATCAATACACGTATACTAAAGACAGAAGTCTGGTCTATAACACTAATGATAGCAGTAAACAGTTAATCAATACAGGTATACTAAAGACAGAAGTCTGGTCTATAACACTAATGATAGCAGTAAACAGTCAATCAATACACGTATACTAAAGACAGATGACTGGTCTATAACACTAATGATAGAAGTAAACAGTTATCAATACAGGTATACTAAAGACAGAAATCTGGTCTATAACACTAATGATAGCAGTAAACAGTTAATCAATACAGGTATACTAAAGACAGAAGTCTGGCCTATAACACTAATGATAGCAGTAAACAGTTATCAATACAGGTATACTAAAGACAGGAGACTGGCCTATAACACTAATGATAGCAGTAAACAGTTATCAATACAGGTATACTAAAGACAGGAGAAGTCTGGTCTTTAACACTAATGATAGCAGTAAACAGTTATCAATAGAGGTATACTAAAAACAGAAGTCTGACTAATTTCTTCCTGTAATCACAAATTTGTATGATTTAATTATTTAGGTGAAGAAAATAGGGAAGAACAAGAAGCAGATATGAAGAGGGAATTCATGGCACTGGATTCAACAATTCCTCTTGTTTGTGTCTGTGGGAACCATGATATAGGAAATACTCCTACTAAACAGACGATTGCCAATTATGTAGATAAGTTTGGTGATGATTATTTCAGTTTTTGGGCAGGTGGTGTCAAGTTTCTGGTTTTAAATTCACAATTTTATGAAGACCCAAGTCAAGTTATGGATTTGAAAGAAAATCATGATGCTTGGATTGATGACCAGTTAGCAGGTACGAGTCAAATGTCAGCTACTATTTAAAATTTAAAACTTTATCTTCAGACTTAATATATACTTTTTGTAGGTAGATAAACTAACTCTATACCGGTATGTTTGTTGGCAGTAATACCGGTATGTTTGTTGGTGGTAATATCGGTGTGTTTGTTGGTGGTAATACTGGTATCTTTGTTGGTGGTAATACTGATATGTTTGTTGGCAGTAATACCGGTATGTTTGTTGGTGGTAATATCGGTGTGTTTGTTGGTGGTAATACTGGTATCTTTGTT
Organism: Glandiceps talaboti; assembly: GCF_964340395.1. Classification (NCBI taxonomy): domain Eukaryota; kingdom Metazoa; phylum Hemichordata; class Enteropneusta; family Spengelidae; genus Glandiceps; species Glandiceps talaboti. The sequence continues at coordinate 27,003,195 of NC_135553.1, forward strand.
GGTGGTAATACCGGTATGTTTGTTGGTGGTAATACCGGTATGTTTGTTGGTGGTAATACTGGTATGTTTGTTGGTGGTAATACTGGTATGTTTGTTGGTGGTAATACTGGTATGTTTGTTGGTAGTAATACTGGTATGTTTGTTGGTGGTAATATCGGTGTGTTTGTTGGTAGTAATACTGGTATGTTTGTTGGTGGTAATACCGGTATGTTTTTTGGTGGTAATACCGGTATGTTTGTTGGTGGTAATACTGGTATGTTTGTTGGTGGTAATACTGGTATGTTTGTTGGTGGTAATACTGGTATGTTTGTTGGTGGTAATACTGGTATGTTTGTTGGTGGTAATACCGGTATGTTTGTTGGTGGTAATACTGGTATGTTTGTTGGCAGTAATACTGGTATGTTTGTTGGTACTAATACTGGTATGTTTGTTGGTGGTAATACCGGTATGTTTGTTGGTGGTAATACCTGTATGGTGGTAATACCTGTTTGTTGGTGGTAATACCTGTATGTTTGTTGATGGTAATACCGGTATGTTTGTTAGTGGTAATACCGTTATATTTGTTGGTGGTAATACTGGTGTGTTTGTTGGTGGTAATACTGGTATGTTTGTTAGTGGTAATACCTGTATGTTTGTTGGTAGTAATACTGGTATGTTTGTTGGTGGTAATACTGGTGTGTTTGTTGGTGGTAATACTGGTATGTTTGTTGGTGGTAATACTGGTATGTTTGTTGGTAGTAATACTGGTATGTTTGTTGGCAGTAATACTGGTATGTTTGTTGGCAGTAATACTGGTATGTTTGTTGGCAGTAATACTGGTATGTTTGTTGGTGGTAATACCGGTATGTTTGTTGGCAGTAATACTGGTATGTTTGTTGGTGGTAATACCGGTATGTTTGTTGGCAGTAATACTGGTATGTTTGTTGGTGGTAATATCGGTGTGTTTGTTGGTGGTAATACCTGTATGTTTGTTGGTAGTAATACCGGTATGTTTGTTGGTGGTAATACTGATATGTTTGTTGGTGGTAATACCTGTTTGTTGGTGGTAATACCTGCATGTTTGTTGGTAGTAATACTGGTATGTTTGTTGGTAGTGATACTGGTATGTTTGTTGGTGGTAATACCGGTATGTTTGTTGGTGGTAATACTGGTATGTTTGTTAGTGGTAATACCTGGATGTTTGTTGGTAGTAATACTGGTATGTTTGTTGGTGGTAATACTGGTATGTTTGTTGGTGGTAATACCGGTATGTTTGTTAGTGGTAATACTGATATGTTTGTTGGTGGTAATACCTGTATGGTGGTAATACCTGTTTGTTGGTGGTAATACCTGTATGTTTGTTGGTAGTAATACTGGTATGTTTGTTAGTCCCCGCCGGACGAAGTCTGGGACGGGGACTTATGGATTGGGTTCCGTCTGTCTGTCCGTGCGTCCGTGTGTCTGTGTATCCGTCTGTCCGTCCGTCCGTCCGTCCGTCCGCAGCCGTTTCTTTGAGATGCCTGGACCGATTTTTTTCAAACTTAGTACAGGGGCAACATACAATAGCATACATATGCATGTCAATTTGTTTCATGATACGATCCAATATGGCCGCCTGGCAGCCATTTTGTTTGCAAATGTTCCCTGTCTAAAGCCATAACTCAGACATGCTTGAACAGATCTCATTCAAAGTTGGTATTAGGACAGTGTTTTATGACATACATGTGTGTTTTCATTGTTGTCATGATACGATCCAATATGGCCGCCTAGCAGCCATTTTGTTTGTGAATTTTCCATGTCCAAAGCCATAACTCAGACATGCTTGAATAGATATCATTCAAAGTTGGTATTAGGACAGTGTTTTATGACATACATGTGCATATTCATTGTTGTTGTGATACAATCAAATATGGCCGCCTGGCAGCCATTTTGTTTGCGATTTTTCTATGTCCAAAGCCATAACTCAGACATGCTTGAACAGATCTCATTCAAAGTTGGTATTAGGACAGTGTTCTATGACATACATGTGCATATCCATTTGTTGTCATGATACAATCCAATATGGCCGCCTAGCAGCCATTTTGTTTGCGAATTTTCCATGTCCAAAGCCATAACTCAGACATGCTTGAACAGATCTCATTCAAAGTTGGTATTAGGACAGTGTTCTATGACATACATGTGCATAACCATTTTCATCGTGATACGATCCAATATGCCTGCCTGGCAGCCATTTTGTTTGCGAATTTTCCATGTCCAAAGCCATAACTCAGACATGCTTGAACAGATCTCATTCAAAGTTGGTATTAGGACAGTGTTCTATGACATACATGTGCATATCCATTTTCTTCATGATACAATCCCCCATACCCAACCCATCCTTTATTGTTGTAGGCATGTTCCATGTCCAACAAGCAGACACAACATATCTAAGTCTGTTTGATTTAGGTTTACAAGTGTTGTTGCGTGATCAGAGTAGTGATAATTCCTTAAAACCCAATCATAGCGGGGACTATGTCATTCTCAATGACTTGTTGGTAGTAATACTGGTATGTTTGTTGGTAGTAATACTGGTATGTTTGTTGGTAGTAAATCTGGTATGTTTGTTAGTAGTAATACTGGTATGTTTGTTGGCGGTAAACTGGTATGTTTGTTGTTGGTAATACCGGTATATTTGTTGGTGGTAATACCGGTATGTTTGTTGGTGGTAATACTGGTATGTTTGTTGGCAGTAATACCGGTATGTTTGTTTGATTTAGGTTTACAAGTGTTGTTGCGTGATCAGAGTAGTGATAATTCCTTAAAACCCAATCATAGCGGGGACTATGTCATTCTCAATGACTTGTTGGTAGTAATACTGGTATGTTTGTTGGTAGTAATACTGGTATGTTTGTTGGTAGTAAATCTGGTATGTTTGTTAGTAGTAATACTGGTATGTTTGTTGGCGGTAAACTGGTATGTTTGTTGTTGGTAATACCGGTATATTTGTTGGTGGTAATACCGGTATGTTTGTTGGTGGTAATACTGGTATGTTTGTTGGCAGTAATACCGGTATGTTTGTTGGTGGTAATACCGGTATGTTTGTTGGTGGTAATACCGGTATGTTTGTTGGTGGTAATACTGGTATGTTTGTTGGTGGTAATACTGGTATGTTTGTTGGTGGTAATACCGGTATGTTTGTTGGTGGTAATATCGGTATGTTTCTTGGTGGTAATACTGGTATGTTTGTTGGTGGTAATACCGTTATGTTTGTTGGTGGTAATACCAGTACGTTTGTTGATGGTAATACTGATATGTTTGCTTTAGACCTGATGTAGAATTAATGTTTTTAACCACTGTGTCAGTCAGAGATGTATGACGACTTATGATGGTCGTTTGTTGTAGTATTTTGAATAGTGGTTTAATGTATCTCTGAATTTTAAATATACAGTCTTGCAAATTGTCATCTAAAGTTAAGTCCACCTGGCAAGATTGATTTTATAGATTTGCCTTGTAATGTGTTTTTATGTGCATTTTGTTAGTTTTGTTTGTTTGTATTCTTGTCTTTTTCATTTTTAGCACAACAGAACTGATAAGGTTCAGTAGTGCTATAGGCATGGCAAAGTGGTGTGTGTGTGTGTGTGTGTGTGTGTGTGTGTGTGTGTGTGTGTGTGTGTGTGTGTGTGTGTGTGTGTGTGTGTGTGTGTGTGTGTGTGTGTGTAAACAACTTAAAGTAAAAAACCACTGGACTGATGATTGCCATGATATTTGGTGGGTATAATGATCTTATTACCAATATGGGATTTGGGTAAAAATAAATGTGATTTTTGGTCAAAAAACGTACACCCCAAAACTACTCAGCAGATCAATCTGAAAATTGGTCAGAATGTTCTTAGAAGGTGTTTAGATTAAGAATTGTTCATGACATGATGATCCCATCAGTGATATGCAAATTAGGGATAAAATGTGTCTTTTTAGTCAGAAATCTTAAATTCCAAAACTGGGCAGATTGGTTTGGATTTAATGGGGATGCATTTAGGGGTGCATAGATGTATATAAAAATGTGTGCAAATATACCTAGCAACAAGACCATGCCCTTAGCAACAGCCATGTGATATATCGCAATGATAACATAAGGGATTCATAGACAAGTGCATGAACACTCAGTCAATGTATGCAACCATGTCTATGAACATGACCTTATCCATAGCAACAGCCAAATGATTGCATATATTGCAAAGATAACAACAGGGCTGGATAGGCAACTGGGGACAGTCATTCAGCAAGTGAACACCTATACTTAGCATGGATCAGCATGTGGATAAACATTTTTAAACACTGTACAGTTGTGCTACAACGCCATTTGCACTATTTTTCATTTAAATTCCAGCTGCCCAGACATCAGGATGTAAGCACTTAGTTATATTTCAACATATTCCTTGGTTTTTGAAGGATGCCGATGAAGAAAAAGAGTATTTTAATATTGACAAAGAGTTGAGGCTTAAGATGCTGGATAAGTTCCAGAAAGCAGGTACGTTCTACATATTACATATTATGTAGGTACGTTGTACATATTACATATTATAAAGGTATGTTGTACATATTACACATGTATAGGTATGTTGTACATATTACACATTATGTAGGTATGTTGTACATATTACACATTATGTAGGTATGTTGTACATATGACACATTATGTAGGTATGTTGTACATATTACACATTATGTAGGTATGTTGTACATATTACACATTATGTAGGTATGTTGTACATGTTACACATTATGTAGGTATGTTGTACATATTACACATTATGTAGGTATGTTGTACATATTACACATTATGTAGGTATGTTGTACATATTACATATTATTATGTAGGTATGTTGTACATATTACACATTATGTAGGTATGTTGTACATATTACATATTATGTAGGTATGTTGTACATATGACACATTATGTAGGTATGTTGTACATATTACACATTATGTAGGTATGTTGTACATATTACACATTATGTAGGTATGTTGTACATATGACACATTATGTAGGTATGTTGTACATATTACACATTATGTAGGTATGTTGTACATATTACACATTATGTAGGTATGTTGTACATATTACACATTATGTAGGTATGTTGTACATATGACACATTATGTAGGTATGTTGTACATATGACACATTATGTAGGTATGTTGTACATATTACACATTATGTAGGTATGTTGTACATATTACATATTATAAAAGTATGTTGTACATATTACACATGTATAGGTATGCTGTGCATATTACATATTATGTAGGTATGTTGTACATATTACATATTATGTAGGTATGTTGTACATATGACACATTATGTAGGTATGTTGTACATATGACACATTATGTAGGTATGTTGTACATATGACACATTATGTAGGTATGTTGTACATATTACACATTATGTAGGTATGTTGTACATATGACACATTATGTAGGTATGTTGTACATATGACACATTATGTAGGTATGTTGTACATATTACATGTTATAAAGGTATGTTGTACATATTACACATTATGTAGGTATGTTGTACATGTTGTTACACATTATGTAGGTATGTTGTACATATGACACATTATGTAGGTATGTTGTACATATTACACATTATGTAGGTATGTTGTACATATGACACATTATGTAGGTATGTTGTACATATTACACATTATGTAGGTATGTTGTACATATTACACATTATGTAGGTATGTTGTACATATGACACATTATGTAGGTATGTTGTACATATTACACATTATGTAGGTATGTTGTACATATTACATATTATAAAAGTATGTTGTACATATTACACATGTATAGGTATGCTGTGCATATTACATATTATGTAGGTATGTTGTACATATTACATATTATGTAGGTATGTTGTACATATGACACATTATGTAGGTATGTTGTACATATGACACATTATGTAGGTATGTTGTACATATGACACATTATGTAGGTATGTTGTACATATTACACATTATGTAGGTATGTTGTACATATTACATATTATAAAAGTATGTTGTACATATTACACATGTATAGGTATGCTGTGCATATTACATATTATGTAGGTATGTTGTACATATTACATATTATGTAGGTATGTTGTACATATGACACATTATGTAGGTATGTTGTACATATGACACATTATGTAGGTATGTTGTACATATGACACATTATGTAGGTATGTTGTACATATGACACATTATGTAGGTATGTTGTACATATGACACATTATGTAGGTATGTTGTACATATTACACATTATGTAGGTATGTTGTATATGTTACATATTATGTAGGTATGTTGTACATGTTACACGTTATTTAATTATGTTGTACATGTTGTTACACATTATGTATGTATGTTGTGCATATTACACATTATGTAGGTATGTTGTACATGTTACACATTATGTAGGTATGTTGTACATATTACACATTATGTAGGTATGTTGTACATATTACACATTATGTAGGTATGTTGTATATGTTACATATTATGTAGGTATGTTGTACATGTTACACGTTATTTAATTATGTTGTACAACTTACACATTATGTAGGTATGTTATACAAGTTACATTTTGTAGATATGTTGTACATGTTACATTTTGTAGGTATGTTGTACATGTTACATATTATGTAGGTATGTTGTATAGCTATGTAGGTATGTTGTACAGGTTATATATTATGTAGGTATGTTGTACATATTACACATTATGTAGGTATGTTGTACATGTTACACATTATTTAATTATGTTCTACAACTTACACATTATGTAGGTACAATGTATGTTGTACAACCTACATTTTGTAGGTATGTTGTACATGTTACATATTATGTAGGTATGTTGTACATGTTACACATTATGTAGTTATGTTGTACATGTTATATATTATGTAAGTATGTTGTATAGCTATGTAGGTATGTTGTACGGGTTATATATTATGCAGGTTGATGTTTCATTTCATAACTCTAACATCTCTTATCTAGAGAATGTAGAATAATTGTTGCATTTTGTGTTGATCATTGTTTATCACTGTTTTTAGCACAACTCAACTGATAAGGTTCAGTAGTGCTATAGACATGGCAAAGTGTCTCTGTCTGTCAGTGTGTGTGTGTGTATGTGTGTGTGTGTGTGTGTGTGTGTGTGTGTGTGTGATTTAAACTCAAAAACCGCTGGACTGATTGCCATGATATTTGGTGGGTATATTACCTTGGGTGACTAGTTGGAAAATTGTTCAAACCAAAATGATCTTATCACTAATATGTGATTTGAGTAAAAAAATGTAATTTTTGGTCAAAAAACTCAAAAATACTGCGCAGATTGATGTGAAATTTGATGGGAACATTCTTAGTGGTGTTTAAATTAATAAGAATCATTCATAACATGTTGATTAATCAGTGATATGAAAATTAGGTGTAAAAATGTGTCTTTTTGGTCAAAAATATATAATTCCAAAACTACTGAGCAGATTGGGCAGGAATTTAATGGTGATGTGTAGATGAAGCTGTATTCACAACGTGATGATCCCATCATCAGTATGCAAATTAGGTCGACAAATCTCAATGGCAATGGCTTAATGATGGTTTGTATTGCACGAAAACTGGAAAGGGTAGTCAAATTAATAAAAATTCAAAAAATGTCTGCAAATATGTCTTGCAGCAAGATCACACATTGATACCAACAATCAACTACAGTTGTGCTACAGCACCATTAATTTGTATTAAAGGGGAATGTCACTCCAGGAAGTAAAGAAATTAGGTCATTTCATCATTTTATATCACATCAATTTTGCTAGATTGCTAAGAAATACCCAGAAACTTGTTATTTCAATCAAGTGATCATCCATGAATGCATTGATGAGTCTCAAGGCTAGTGTAAACCTTTCAAAACACATTGATTTTGATACAGCTATAGGTCAAATTGTCTTTTCTCTTTGCATGGCAGCTTCTTGAAATACCATGATTGATGACATTAGTGACAAACTTCACTCTTTAATAAACATTTAGTTATCTTTGTAGACGTACAAAAAATTGATTTTCTTGTTTAATATGGTTACAACCATTATATATTCACATACTAGTATGTGCTGTATTGTGATTTTTCCATAGGTGTCAAAACAATATTTTGTGGTCATTATCATCGAAATGGTGGTGGTTTCTATGGCAACATGGAAGAAGTGGTTACCTCAGCTATAGGTTGTCCCCTGGGAGAAGCAGATTCTGGACTACGAGTTGTGAGAGTACTTGACAATGAAATCAAACACCAATATTATGAAATGGACAACATACCAGAAACAATTGATTTATAAAATGGACAACATACCAGAGATAATTGATTTATGAAATGGACAACATACCAAAGACAATTGATTTAGGGCAGTTATCATTCCTTTTATAATCAGTAGAATTTTACATAGAAAAGTTGTAAATGGATCAAAAGCATGTGTACCATAGCAGACTTATGGTACCTTACCATACCATGTGTTAAACCTACCATACCATGTGTATCCTACCATATCATGTGTTAAACCTACCATACCATGGGTATCTTACCATATCATGTGTTAAACCTACCGTACAACGGGTATCCAACTAACAGACCATGGTACCCTAACAGACCATGTGTTAAACCTAGCAGTCAATGGGTACCCTAACTGACCATGTGTTAGACCTAGCAGACCATGCGTTAAACCTAGCAGACCATGGGTACTCTAACAGACCATGCGTTAAACCTAGCAGACCATGGGTACCCTAGAAGACCATGGGTACCTTACCATACCATATGTTAAACCTAGCAGACCATGGGTACTCTAACAGACCATGTGTTAAACCTAGAAGACCATGGGTACCTTACCATACCATGTGTTGAACTTAGCAGACATGTGTTAAACCTAGTAGACCATGGTACTTTAACAGACCATGTGCCAAACCTAGCAGAGCATGGGTGCTCTTACAGACCATTGGTACACTAACAGACCATGGGTACCTTACCATATCATGGGTACTTTACCATACCATGGGTACCTTACTATACCGTAGATACCATGCATACCTTACCATACCATGATTACACTAACAGACCATGGGTACCTTACCATGCCATGGGTACACTAACAGACCATGGGTACCTTACCCTACCATGGGTATCTTACAATATGTACACTGACAGACAGAGGGTACCTTACCATACCATAGGTACACCAGCAGACCATGGGTACCTTAGGATATCATGGCTACACTAACTGACCATGGGTACACTAACATACCATGGGTACCTTACCATATAATAGTTACCCTAGCATACCCTAGTAGACCAAAGTTGAGATTAATATAATATACTGCCATTTTTTTCATTATCATACATGACAACAAACTCCACAACCATGTTGGTTGACAACAACCTTTCTGCCGGACTGAAATTCTTTTGTTGTTAAGCATCATAGCTTACAGACTTTGTCATGTATTACTGCTTCCATATATTAATTGACATTTCTGTGTTACAATATTTTCATGGAAATCAAAATTAGGCCTACATGTGTGTATACCAAAGAATACAATAACCATCTGTCAGAGTAATAAAAGTGAGGTTTTTGATCATTGATTTGAAATTACCGCCAAGTTTTTCTGATAGCAAGGATTAGCAAACTTTTGGTCGATTTATTTTGAATTGTAAACTTTCAGCATGCTTCAGTTTAAAGTGAAATGTCTCATGTGCCATTTCAAGGAATTTGTCTATGTCCTGTCCCTTCAATGTCACATATATTTGTTGACATGTATACAATGTTGAAAGCAAAATGCCAGCATACTAGTACACACATGAAGTTCTTGTTAGGATGTGTATTTTAATAGTATCCTAATTATTAATACAATTGCAATATTTGTCTTTAGATGAATTGTAAACACTTACTTTAAAAAAACACACACATTTTCATTGGTAGATTTATAACACATTAATAATCCTGTGCTTCATTTGACTAGAGAACATAATTATTTTTAAAGCAAACATAATTTTGATTTGTTGTAGTATTTATTAAAGTTGATATGCAATTCTTAATGTATAGCAATGTATAGTTATTAGTGTGTATTGTGATTTTTTAAAGCAAGAATCATAATGTCGCATAATATACAGATTTGTATACCACTACAGCCATTATTTCTTCCAAAAAATTGATAGTTTTATAAATTTACAACCAGCGACAGGTAAGCATTAACAAGCTGACCATGTTACAAACAGGGAAAGCAATCAAATGAATTGGATTAATAACACTTGGCACAGCATGTTGGAAGTACAGAGACTTGTATGGTTTGATAAGAACAGTTTTATGGAATAATTCCATGTACATGAAAAGCCAGTGGAAATTGAAATTCATCTGTGAATGTGAGCTGTTGCGTAAAACTGTTCTTAACAAACCATGAATGCAGTTCCAGCATGCTGTGCCAAGTGTTATTAATCCTATTCAATTCTTTATTTTCCCTGTTTGTAACATGTTCTGATTGTAAATGCTTGCTTGTTGTTGGTTGTAATAACAATACTTTAACAAAGTAAAAGCAATAGTATAATCCTAATAAAAATCTCAGGTTTATTATTGATGAAAATAATATATATTTTTTATGATGTATATAATATAAAATAATGTGATTTTAATAATAAATATTGTATATTAACCTTACTAGAAATAAAGTGATTGATGTCCACTTTGTGTGTAGTATTTTATTTTGACCAGGGTGTTGAATACTAATGATACGTAAATCTATCCAAAAGATATGTCATGTTACCATTAAACCATACCAATATTAGGTTGGAGACCTGCTCTGAATTGAAATTGCCACTAAAAGCTGTGTTCAATCCAATTTCAGCTGACAATAGCTCTATGCACTATGCTATAGGTTGTATGATTAGGCCACCAGGAGTGTAGTTTGCACAATTGAGGAAGTGAGGACCAGAATAGTTGAGTATTGCAATGTAAAGACACCATACATCAAGTTACTAATCATTTCCCATGTTTCTCTCACTGTACCATTTTAGTAGTGACCACAAATAATCAAAATCTGCCTAATGGAGTTCTTTTAAGAGTTCATGGCTCCATACATTGCCGTGTACCTTGTTCATTGTGATCCTTATGTGTGAAATGGGTGTTGTGTTTACAGGATATCTTGTAAAAATAATTATTGTTTTTGATGAAACTTTGTTGGAGGAATGCTGATGGGACTAGATCCTTTAAAATGGCCATATGGATGAGGATTGGATGTTTATTTTGGATTTTTAATGTATAAAACAATTTTACCATGGCTTTCTACTTGAAAAATCAATGTGAAACAACATTGACTGAGTCTGTGGTTATAACTCAATACATTGCAAAAAGTTAAAAAATAGTCTGAAAATTTTGTTATTGTATGTACAATAACAAACATTTTACAAATTTACTATACTTTTTTTACACAACTGAAGTGATAAGGTTCAGTAGTGCTATAGGCATGGCAAAAATGTATGTGTGTGTGTGTGTGTGTGTGTGTGTGTGTGTGTGTGTGTAAACAACTTAAGGTCAAAAACCGCCAGACCAATTACAATGATATTTGATGGGTGTATTACCTTGGGTGGCTAGTTGGGAAATTGTTCAAATCAAAATGATCTTGCAACCAGTGTGTGATTTGGGTCAAACAATGTCATTTTTGGTCAAAAAACCTAAACTTAAAAACCACTGGGCAGATCAGTCTGAAATTTGGTGGGAAATTTCTTGGGGGTGTTTAGATTAAGAATTGTTCACAACATGATGATTCCATCAGTGATATGCAAATTAGGGCTAAAAATGTGTCTTTTAGGTTAAAAATCTTTAATTCCAAAACTACTGAGCAGACTGGGCTGAAATTCAATTGGGATGCATCTGGGGGTGTATAGATGAAAAAATATTAAGCATAATTATAATGATCTCATCAGTGATATGCAAATTAGGTGTAAAATGTGAATATTGGTCAAAAACATATCTCAAAATGAACTTGGTCAATGAGACTGAAACTTAGTGAAATGTTTCTAGAAGTGTTATTCTGCAGATTTTCTTCAAAACATTTTGACACAATTGGCCATAGCAACCATGACCACGCCCTTAGCAACAACCAAATGGCAGTATATTTTGGTCATCATCTGGTCGACAAGTGAGGAAATATTCAAAAAAATTAAGCAAATACCTCTAGCAACCATGACCATGCCCATACCAACATCCAAATGGTGGTGTATTTCACAAAGATAACAACATGGATTCTTAGACAAGTGAACAAACATTTAAAAAATGTATGTAAATGTGCCTGGAAACAAGACCATGCCCATAGCAACAGCCAAATGATCATGTGTATTGCAAAGATAACATCAGGATTCATAGACAAGGGAACGAACATTCAAAAAATGTATGCAAATATGTCTACCAACATGACATGGCATGCCCATAGCAACATCCAAATGATCGCGTATGTTGCAAAGATAACAACAGGGCTTGATAGGCAACTGGATAGTCATTCTGCAAATGAACACCTATACCTAGCATGGATCAGCATGTGGGTAAACATTTTAAAAAACTGTACAGTTGTTCTACAACGCCATTTGCGCTATTTTTAAATTTATTGAGTTATAAAAAAGGCCTTGGAATATATTGTTTCACACTGACTTGGCAGGTAGGAAGTCATGATAAAATTGTTTTATAAATTAAAAAATCCAAAATAAATACACAATGCTCATCCATATGGCCACTTTAATGAAGTCATGGAAATACTAGCATCAACCACTGAACCCCAATCCTTGAAGAGGCACCCTTGAATAGTAGAATAGGCATTTGAGGAAGTATTCAGCATGGGAAGCAGCTCTTTGTTGATACTTACACTGTTACAGTTCATTTATGGATAATATGACCAGTGCTAAACAAGGTCTTGAAGTCACTACAGGGACATATCTTGGCTGCTGTATATCTAGGACAACTAATCAGTATCTTTTCTAAGATTCTTTGAACTGTTGGAAATATATCTGTTATAAATTTTTGAAACTCTATCTTGCTCATGTTGCAAAATCTATGCAAAGAAATACTACTAAACATCTAAAGAAATGGTACCAAACATCCAAAGAAATAGTACTATACATCTAAAGAAATGGTACTAAACATCCAAAGAAATAGTACTAAACATCCAAAGAAATAGTACTAAACATCCAAAGAAATAGTACTAAACATCAAAAGAAATAGTACTAAACATCCAAAGAAATGGCACTACACATCCAAAGAAATGGTACTAAACATCCAAAGAAATGGTACTAAACATCTAAAGAAATAGTACTAAACATCCAAAGAAATGGTACTAAACATCTAAAGAAATAGTACTAAACATCCAAAGAAATTGTACTAAACATCCAAAGAAATAGTACTAAACATCCAAAGAAATAGTACTACACATCTAAAGAAATAGTACTAAACATCCAAAGAAATAGTACTAAACATCCAAAGAAATAGTACTAAACATCCAAAGAAATGGTACTAAACATCCAAAGAAATGGTACTAAACATTCAAAGAAATGGTACTAAACATCTAAAGAAATGGTACCAAACATCTAAAGAAATGTTACCAAACATCCAAAGAAATGTTACCAAACATCTAAAGAAATGGTACTAAACATCCAAAGAAATGGTACTAAACATCTAAAGAAATGGTACTAAACATCTAAAGAAATGGTACCAAACATCCAAAGAAATGGTACTAAACATCTAAAGAAATGGTACCAAACATCCAAAGAAATGGTACTAAACATCCAAAGAAATGGTACTAAACATCTAAAGAAATGGTACTAAACATCTAAAGAAATGGTACCAAACATCCAAAGAAATGGTACTAAACATCTAAAGAAATGGTACTAAACATCCAAAGAAATGGTACTAAACATCTAAAGAAATGGTACTAAACATCCAAAGAAATGGTACTAAACATCCAAAGAAATGGTACTAAACATCCAAAGAAATGGTACCAAACATCCAAAGAAATGGTACTAAACATCCAAAGAAATGGTACTAAACATCCAAAGAAATGTTACCAAACATCCAAAGAAATGTTACCAAACATCTAAAGAAATGGTACTAAACATCCAAAGAAATGGTACTAAACATCTAAAGAAATGGTACCAAACATCCAAAGAAATGGTACTAAACATCTAAAGAAATGGTACTACACATCCAAAGAAATGGTACTAAACATCCAAAGAAATGGTACTAAACATCCAAAGAAATGGTACTAAACATCCAAAGAAATTGTACTACACATCCAAAGAAATGGTACTAAACATCCAAAGAAATGGTACTAAACATCTAAAGAAATGGTACTAAACATCTAAAGAAATGGTACTAAACATCCAAAGAAATGGTACTAAACATCCAAAGAAATGGTACTAAACATCTAAAGAAATTGTACTACACATCTAAAGAAATGGTACTAAACATCCAAAGAAACTGTACTAAACATCCAAAGAAATGGTACTAAACATCTAAAGAAATGGTACCAAACATCTAAAGAAATGGTACTAAACATCTAAAGAAACTGTACTAAACATCCAAAGAAATGGTACTAAACATCCAAAGAAATGGTACTAAACATCCAAAGAAATGTTACCAAACATCCAAAGAAATGTTACCAAACATCTAAAGAAATGGTACTAAACATCCAAAGAAATGGTACTAAACATCTAAAGAAATGGTACTAAACATCTAAAGAAATGGTACCAAACATCCAAAGAAATGGTACTAAACATCCAAAGAAATGGTACTAAACATCTAAAGAAATTGTACTACACATCCAAAGAAATGGTACTAAACATCCAAAGAAATGGTACTAAACATCCAAAGAAATGGTACTAAACATCCAAAGAAATGGTACTAAACATCCAAAGAAATGGTACTAAACATCCAAAGAAATGGTACTAAACATCTAAAGAAATGGTACTAAACATCTAAAGAAATGGTACTAAACATCCAAAGAAATGGTACTAAACATCCAAAGAAATGGTACTAAACATCTAAAGAAATTGTACTACACATCTAAAGAAATGGTACTAAACATCTAAAGAAATTGTACTAAACATCCAAAGAAATGGTACTAAACATCTAAAGAAATGGTACCAAACATCTAAAGAAATGGTACTAAACATCTAAAGAAACTGTACTAAACATCCAAAGAAATGGTACTAAACATCTAAAGAAATGGTACTAAACATCCAAAGAAACTGTACTAAACATCTAAAGAAATGGTACTAAACATCCAAAGAAATGGTACTAAACATCTAAAGAAATGGTACCAAACATCCAAAGAAATGGTACTAAACATCTAAAGAAATGGTACTAAACATCTAAAGAAACTGTACTAAACATCTAAAGAAATGGTACCAAACATCCAAAGAAATGGTACCAAACATCTAAAGAAATGGTACTAAACATCTAAAGAAATGGTACTAAACATCTAAAGAAATGGTACTAAACATCCAAAGAAATGGTACTAAACATCTAAAGAAATGGTACTAAACATCTAAAGAAATGGTACCAAACATCCAAAGAAATGGTACTAAACATCTAAAGAAATGGTACCAAACATCCAAAGAAATGGTACTAAACATCTAAAGAAATGGTACCAAACATCTAAAGAAATGGTACTAAACATCTAAAGAAACTGTACTAAACATCCAGGACACATTGAAGGGCCACAAGCTGTTCATATATTTTGGAGGGTGCAATTTTTGCTGCATATGTAATCTCTCCCTAGGGGGTCTTAGTTTGTACAAAAGTACAAGTTAATCCTCTCTCTCCCTAGGGGGTATTTATTTGTACACAACAAAGTACAAGTTAATCCCCTCTCTCTCCCTGGGGGGGGGGGGGTTATTTGTACAAAAGTAAGTAAAAGTTAATCCTCTCTCTCCCTAGGGGGTATTTATTTGTACACAACTAAGAACAAGTTAAAAGGTACTCACAATACTGTACTTCCATCACTTGCAACTAACTCAAATAAAGATATAACTTATAAATGATCCAATTACCTAATTTATTAAAGTTGAGGAAATCCCTACACTGCAATCAACAGTTCTAACAATGCAAGAATACAACTGTAATGTCATAGAAGACATGCATTGATATTAACATTGTACTAGAATAGTTTAATCAAGGTTTAATGTCAGTATTTTCCCTTGAGTAAAAACACTACAAACTCTCATGTGCCACTTTAATATGTTCATTCAACAAAGAAACAAGAGACAAAATATTTCACTTTAAGATATCTGAATTTATTATGTTATAATCAATATATACATGTGTAAAAAAAAGAGAACAGGACCACAGCAGACAACATTTCAAGGTTTTTTGTTTCTACATATTAATATGAACACTTGACACTTGGCTTACGCTTGATTCCCTCCCTTCCACTCCACTCTGCTCCGCTCCTTCCCCACCCCTCTCTTCAAGATGAAACTAAAGGTTAATTGTTTTTTTTATACCATCGCATATAGGTGTATATGTAATTAACTTCACTTTGGCCACTAACAGCAAAATTGTAGCACCAGCAATTTTTCTGTTCTTTTCCTGAAAATCTGATGAATGTATGAATGTTTTTCTTCCCATCAAAAATGTGGTTTGTGTCATTTTGTTAGACTTTTCCTGGTTGTTGGTTATATAGTATGCTGAGAGGGTGGTCTGTGTACTAGCAGTGACAATACTTTGGTAGTGCTGTTTGGCAGCAAATAAATGAGAGTGTATTTCAATGTGTTACAAAGTTTTCTGTAAATCAACATTACGTTGGAGACTAAAAAGTGAAGTTTCTTTTTATAGGTTTGCAAAATGATGACCAGTAAAGAATACATCATATAAACATTTTTTTTGCCAAAGAAACAACCATGAGACATATTCGAAAGACATAGATTACAACATTAAAAAATACCACCAATGGCATTGTAGCACAACTGTACAGTTTTTAAAAATGTTTATCCATATGCTACTAGTCCATGCTAACAATAAGTATTCATTTATGAAGGACTATCCAGTTGCCTATCCAACCATGTTGCTATCTTTGCGATATACGCGATCATTTGGCTGTTGTTATGGGCGTGGTCATGTTGCTAGATATATTTGCATACATTTTTGAACGTTTTTGTTCACTTGTGTATGAATTCCTCATATTATCTTTGCAATATACATGATTATTTGATTTGCTATGGGCGTGGTCTTGTTGCTAAGCAAATTTACATACATTTTTTGAATGTTTATTCAATTGTCTATTAATTCCTGTTATCTTTGTGAAATACACGGTCGTTTGGCTGTTGCTATGGTCTTGTTGCTAGGGATATTTGCATACATTTTTTGAATGTTTACTCACTTGCCTACCAGATGATGTTGTTATTTGAGCAAAATATCCTGTCATTCGGTTGTTGATAAGAGTGTGGTCATGGTTGCTATGGCCAATTGTGTCAAAATATTTTGAAGAAAATCTGCAGAATAACATTTCTAGAAACATCTCACCAAGTTTCAGTCTCATTGACCAAGTACTTTTTGAGATATAAATTTTACACCCACAGATGCATCCCTCAGCCCAATCTGCTGAGTAGTTTTTGAATTATGTTTTTGACCAAAAAGACACATTTTTAGCCCTAATTTGCATATTACCCAGGGAATCATCGTGTCATGAACAAATGTTAATTTACTCACATCTAAGTATGTCCCCATCAAATTTCATGCCAATCTGCCCAGTACTTTTGGAGTTTAAGTTTTTTGACCAAATATGACATTTTTGACCCAAAACCCACATCTCTGATACAATCATTTTCATTTGAACAATTTCCCAACCAGACACCAGAAGTAATATAACCACCAAATATCAAAGCAATCGGTCCAGCAGTTTTTGACTTTAAGTTGTTTACACACACACACACACACACATCCACAGACAGACACTTTGCCATGCCTATTATATAGCACTACCGAACCTTCAGTTCAGTTGTGCTAAAAACAGTACAGCATTTTCTCCAGATTTCTACAATTTCATTAAAATCTTTCCTCTAAATAAGTTCTGTCTTAAAATACCAGGTAATACATCAAGTACTGACTCATATATCTGTACTGATAACACAGGTTATACATTGTACACATGTCGACTGATTGTGAGGGCAATATCATATGTCTGTTTCGTTGAGAGAATGTGGGTCACCACAAAACACTGTTTCCCAAGGGCTTTGCCCTCACCCACAGGCCAGAAGGAAACTGACGTATGGTGTTGCAAAAGAACAATCAGTCAACATGTGTTCTGTAACACACCACATCATTTACCGCAATGTCTGCCATGCCTAAAATGTATATGGTATATGTACATAGTAGGGTTTCCGTGTGACAACAGTAAGGCAGTTCAAAAAAAAAAAACAGTAAGAATCTGCAAAAGTTTACTCCTTTAATAATTACCAACTTTGTTCATTCCAAATCCTTTCCGACACATTAGTGGCAAAGTTTTCAGAAAATTGTGAAAGTCATGAAGTTTCCGGCTAGCATCTACTTTGTCAGCGTAAGATGATGTCATATTTGTCTACTGTGAAAATGTGTATGCATGTGCACATGATGTCATCAGTCATCAGTTTTTGTGATGATGCCTGTACAGGTATCATCACAAAAATTACTGTCTGGTAAAGGTCATTTGCATTGAACAGTGTAAAAATTCTACATACCACGTGACCACGTATTGGCAAATCACAACATAGGGAAGGAACTAGGTATGTTACAACAAGTATCTGTATTGATCAGAGCTGACAAGATAATCAGGGTGCTCTAAATAAAATAAAAGAATTTTTTTCCTTATATTTTCCTTTTGTATTTTTGCCAACATTAACTTGAATGCAAAGAAATGGAAGATCAATAGTCTGAATTTTGGGGTCACAATGGGTGACAGTTGCTATTTTGAAGTGAACATTACAAAGAGCAATACACAGACACTTTGTGTTGATGGAAAATTTAAACATTTGATTTTACTTTGATTGATAATACACAGGGACTATGTGAATGAATCATGAAAGGTGTTAAATGTTAGTTTACACAAAGCTTCTACTCTACTTGAATACAGTACACTGACAAGGAAATACTCAAGTACATCAATCCTCTTTTTGCAGCTCTAATAGTTCTCAACAAAGCAAGACTGTCAGCTGTGTGAGAACAAACCAAACCTGTTATAATGTGCAATCATAAACTCTAAAACTTGACAATATGTCATGTAAATCAAACACTATAGGTCTTGAAATAAACAGAATACCTGAAGTCCATTTCACTCCCATGGAAGTTCATTTCATGTTGTACTCTTCCACTGTGTTCTCAGCAGCCATTTTGAATTATTAATTCAAGACAAAACCACTTTGTTCCTGTCATTTTACATTTTGCTCAGTCACCTCAGGTTTTATTTCATGATTACATGAGTTTTTCTATGCCAAAGTTGGAAGAGAACATCTGAAACTTATATTTGTTTTATTTGAGGTACTTCACATCATTTTATAATTTTATGTTGAAATTCAAGGACAATCTATAGCAAGGTATATTTGACTTCATATTTACACTGGTGTACACAGATCAAGAAAATAAATATAATGACTTCTCTGAATTGTTTTTCTGTATAGAATCATAGTCTACTAAAAGAGTAACTGTCTAAAATAAATTGCTATGAATGCAAGGACAATTAAGAAGTCTGTAATTTTAAAAAGAATAATGAACAAAATTGATTATAAGCAGCCAGGAGCACATACATGGTATCAATACAACTTTGTACAAACTTGGATCATCACCCTCTGAATTATGTTACTGCATAGCCTCCATGTACTTATACTTGTAAAGATTAAACACTCCTTGTAAATATGGCAACCTGCTGAATCTGTCTCAACAGTACAACAGAGAAATAAAGATCCAGCAAATAACATTTGTATACTGGTATAAAAGTTTGAACTCTTTAGAATAATAAATTTAAGGCTACATACTTCAAAGAGTTTGTTCCCAAATTGTGATAAGAGAAACCAACATCCACTTCCCTAACACTGTTGCTACTCCAAACACTTGAAATGAAATTTACATGTTCCTGCATTTAGTTATTTTTCATCCCCATTTATTTTAAAACTAACATATTTACATATTTACCATATTAGGTACTCTGTACCATATAAGGTAATCTTTACCATACAAGGAAATCATCCCCCATCATCACATGATGGCTTGTTTCTGTTTATGAATACTGCCCTCACAAGGTCACAAAGTTTTTGGCATCCGACCTTGTTGAACAAGGACTCCTGCTCTATATTACAATCAAATAATCTTAACGCAGGGCATAAGTTCTCCATTTTAAACATCTCACACACAACATTGCAACTTTGTAAGCCCCTTGTTCCTTGCCAAATAGTGGCTATTTTACATTTCAATACTGTAAGTTCATGTAAAATTGTAAATGACTAAAACAGAAAAGACAAAAAAATTCTGTTTATAGATGACTACTTCTTTTCTGGATTACTAACAACTGCCTGCTCCCATCCACCAAACCCCACTTGGAACCAGCCACATTTATTGGTTTAATGGCTGTTCATTTCATCATGGTGGCTGGGAACCAGCCACATTTATTGGTTTAATGGCTGTTCATTTCATCATGGTGGCTGGGAACCAGCCACATTTATTGGTTTAATGGCTGTTCATTTCATCATGGCAGCTAGTTCTTCTGTTAGGTCATTAAACATGTCATCAATTTCATTAAAGATATCTCCAGACTCATCAGGGTGACCAGATTTGGTAGGTGCTGGCGTTGGTCTTGGAGGCTGTTGTTCACTGTAAATGATACCAGTCAGGGGTTAGTACCTTCCAAAGTAACTGATACCAGTCAGGGGTTAGTACCTTCCAAAGTAACTGATACCAGTCAGGGGTTAGTACCATCCACAGTAACTGATACCAGTCAGGAGTTAGTACCATCCACAGTAACTGATACCAGTCAGGAGTTAGCACCATCCAAACTAACTGATACCAGTCAGGGGTTAGTACCATCCACAGTAACTGATACCAGTCAGGGGTTACTACCATCCACAGTAACTGATACCAGTCAGGTGTTAGTACCATCCACAGTAACTGATACCAGTCAGGGGTTAGTACCATCCAAAGTAACTGATACTAGTCAGGGGTTAGTACCATCCACAGTAACTGATACCAGTCAGGGGTTAGTACCATCCACAGTAACTGATACCAGTCATACTTTCACTCAGTTCTCACGTCTAAATCTAAATTCACATCAAATTGGATTCCCAGAATTCAATGTGCAAATAATTTGAACCAAACAAACTGATAAGTAATCAAATTGGAATCAAACTCAAATTGGAACTGAACTAGAGAATCTCAGAAAAAATGGCTGCACATTTGAAAACACTTTAAAAATGGACTTACCTCCCTATATCTAAATCATCTAGATCAGATAAAAGAGCAGACTCTGATGACAAACTATCTCTTCTCTTAGGTGCTGGAGGAGGAGCTTTCCTTTTCTGCAATGTGTCTGTAATAATTTAAACTAAGTTTTAGATTAATTCCTTCAGAAAAGGTAAGATCATCAATAATGTTTATGTTTTACAACAAACCTACTACAAGGGTAGTAGTATTGAGTAGTTTGAAGACTCTCTAGCTAACCAAGGTCCTACTGAGATTCTATATCCATGGTTACAATGACCAAGGTCCTACTGAGATTCTATATCCATGGTTACAATGACCAAGGTCCTACTGTGATTCTATATCCATGGTTACAATGACCAAGGTCCTACTGTGATTCTATATCCATGGTTACAATGACCAAGGTCCTACTGAGATTCTATATCCATGGTTACAATGACCAAGGTCCTACTGAGATTCTATATCCATGGATACAATGACCAAGGTCCTACTGAGATTCTATATCCATGGTTACAATGACCAAGGTCCTACTGTGATTCTATATCCATCGTTACAATGACCAAGGTCCTACTGAGATTCTGCATCCATGGTTATGGTGAATGTACAATCAAAGAATTCAACATCAACAAGCGACACTATTCTCACTGAAGTATTCAAAAGTTTTAAATTTTTGGCAAAAGATTTTGAATTTTGCATTGAGCTTCAATGTGTTTACTGCAACAACAACAACAACAACAACAACAACAACAACAACAACAACAACAACAACAACATTACAAAATACATACCTTCAGTAGATGAGTTGAGTTGCCTTGGTGATCGTAGTATTGCTGACTGGCCACCATCACTGTCTGTCTTGTGGTCTTGTATTCCATCCTCATACTTAGCTTTGGGAGAAGACTGGGCACTACTTGCTTTCTTTCCTGGTTGTTTCTTGATAGTGTCAGTGTTTTCATTTTCAAATGCAGACAACATACTTTCCACATTTTCCGAGTCAGAATCTGAGAAAGTGGCGGCATCAGTGTGATTGAGCACAACTTCAGCCTTTTCATATTCCTGTGAATAGACATCAAAATCACTGGCTGGTCTAGGTTTATGCTGTGGCAGTATAGGAGGTGCTGGTGGCTGTGCTACCTGAACTGGTTTAGGATGCTGCTGTGGTTTTTGATGTTTGGCTGTCACCATGGCCTTGCCCTTGATGGGTGGGCCATGGCCTTGATGACGATGTTTAGGAGGGGGTGGCTGAGGTTTGCCAAATGTTTTCATCTGTGGTTGTTGGGGAGTAACTGTAACTATAGCTGAACCAGGCACAGTAACAGTTGAACTTTTAGGTCCATGTGGTTGAAGTGTAACTCGAGCTCCATGTGTTGGTGGTGCACTCTGTCCTCGACTCTTTGCATGTATTGCTCTTATTGGTTGCTGTTGTGGTTTTGGCTTAGGTGTTGGAGCTTTAGTGCTTGCAGATGGTGGTGTCAGTCCCAATAAAAGGTCCTCCGGTTTAATAATTCCGTTAGTTTCCAATTCTCCATCTGCATTAAATTGAGTTCTTACATACAACCCTTTTTGTGATTCAAAGTCCTTTTCATTGAATGATTTGGATCGATTCTTCTGTGGTCGTCTCTTTATTGTAGCATATTTTTCCTCAACTGAAAGAGGTGGTTTTTTCGAAGCATTGTAACTGTCATCCTTAGAGCCTTGTCGCCTCACACCTGGATGCCAATTTCCTTGCTGGGAGGATGCAGGAGACTGTTGCTGTGTCAATACTGCTGATGGAGTCTTCATCAGTGCGATTCCATCATGATGACCATTGCTAACAGTTTGTTGGTCATTTTGTTGTTGTTGTTGTTGTTGTTGTTGTGATTTATCAGGTCTTCGTTTTATTGTATCATATTTTTCAGACGCCATGGCAGTAGCTGTAGAAATAGTACGTGAAGGTGATTTCTTGACAGCACCATGTTTTGGTGATGGCTGTCGTTTAACAGTGTCAGAATTGACTGCAATTTGAGGTTGCGGTCTTTGCACATTTGCTGTTTTATCCTTAGGTGATGGCTGTCTTTTAATTGTTCCAGACTGTTCAACAATTTGTTGTTGTTGTCTCTTTGCTGTATCATAGTGTTCTGAGGGAGGCGACTGTTGTTGTCTAAACTGTACTTGTTCAGTAGCCTGTGGTGACTGTCCTTTCGTTTGATTTGCTTTGTGTTTAGGAGACCTTTTGATGGTTCCTGTGTCTTCATTATTTTGTAATTCTTGCTGGATTTCAGGAGGAAAACCGTGTCTTTTTATACCTTGCACAATATTTACTGTCTCTTGCTTTCTTTGCTGTTTTTCATCATGATTTGTCACCCATACTGGTGTAACTTGACTTGGTTGTGGTGACGATGGCACAGTTGGGGTAGGAGGTGGGGGTTGTGGTGATGAGGGAAGTTGGTTGTCAGCTAAATGGGGTGGGGGAGGTGGAAAAAGGGGTGGTGGGGGAAGTGGTTCATCATACAGTTGACTTTCATCTTGTGGAAGTGGAGGAGGAGGTGGCAATGGTGGGGGAGGGGGAGGTGGAGGTGACTGTTTTAGTTCTATTTGCTGCTGCAACTGTTGAATCTCCTGTTGCTGCTGAAAGAGCTGCTGTTCCAACTGTTGCTGTAATTGGTCAGTATGCTGTTGATGGAGAGACTGCCTGTTTTTCATATCTGGTACTTCAGGTCTCTTAATGACAACAGGTTCAACAGAAATACCTTCCTTTTTGAATTGTTTCAAACTCTTACTTCGTCCAATTGTTGCTGTGGCAACTTTTTTATCTGCGCCACTGTATGATTTTAAGACTGGCATATAGGGTTCTGGTAACATCGGTTTAGACTCAGAATTACTCCTTTTAGGCGGAGTTGGTGGTTTTTTCAGTTTAATTGGTGTAGAGTCTGTTTGATCAGTTCCTGTATGGTATTCTTGCATTGAATTTCTTGGCGAGTTTCGTGGGGAACTACTAAGTCTGTGTGACATGTGTTCTGATTTACTCAGTAATTTATCCAGACTTTCATTTGAATGGCTATCCTTGGCTTCTTTCACTTTCATAGGTGATATAATGACAGGTGGTGGTCCGGATGATGTCGGTGATTTTTTGAATGTTGAGAAAGAAACATTTTGGAATGGTGAATCGGGAGGTTCTTCAACTTCTGGTGTTGGTGATGTAGGACTCATAATGGGTGCAGTTGTTACATTTGACACATAGCTACTACCACTGACATCAGCTGACCCCCGATTTGATCGCTTACTCAAACTTTCCTGTGAGCCACGCAAGACACCAGTTCCACTAACATTACTGAGTTCACTGCTGAGGCTTTCTTGACTGCTTTGAGTAGATTTCCTTTTCACATTTATATACACATTTTCATAAGAAGGAACAGGAGAACTTTTAGATTCTGCTCCAGGAAGAGGACTATGTCGTGCTTCTTCATCCAGGGAAGCTCTTGATCGCCGTGCATCCATATCGTTTACTCTGGTTTGTGCATATTGCTTTGCTAACTTCTCTTGCTGCTGAAGCTGTGTTAGCTTGTTAATTGCCAAGATGAATTTCTTCTGGTGACCTACAAAAACAACAATATGCTAATGTCAGAGGATGAATGAAACTAGGATGGCAAGCCTACAGGCAACTTTCTCAATCTCAATACTTGTAGGGGCCTAAATATGGTGTTATTGTATCACAAACACAGTTTTCAAATCTGGAAAGACTAAACAACAAATTTTTTTTTTACAAGTTTTATAAGGGACGAAATAGAGACATTTTCATAAACAATGGTTTCTAGAGTCATTTCATGATTTGGATTTTACATGTCACCATCAATTACTCGAAATTTAAGAGAAACGTCAAGTTGATCTTGTGCCTTTATATTATATTTGGATTGTATCTTTCCTGTGGGTGACATCACATCATTAGATTCATATATAGTTGCACAATGAATATTCATGAAATGTAAGTGCCTATTCCCTTCACAGTAAAACATCTCTCATGAACACACATTGCTCAACAATGATAAAATAATTTTTGCTGACTCCCATGAGGCACTGTGGCCCACAGCAAAGATACCCTATACAGGCAAAAGATCAACGTGATGTTTCTCTGAAATCATAAATAATTGTAGTTAATGTGAAATTATGAAATGACTCTCCAGGACCCACTGTTTATGAAAATATTTCTATTTCCCAGAGTGGCATTCCCCTTAAAACTAAAGAAAATTAATCATACCTAGAGTAGTAATACCAATTTCTTGTAGGTCTTCCCATGTAACATCTGTTATGAATTCAATGGTATCATACCCATTCTGCACAAAGGTATCAAAATATTGTGGTAGATCCAATATATGCAACCAAGTCACCAGATCAGACTGTAAAAGAACACAGAATATGATTGCAGTTTTACACATAGTTGTCACAGTAGAGAATTTCATATCTAAGTTTACACAGACATTACAGTAGAGAATTTCATATCTAAGTCTACACAGACATCACAGTAGAGAATTTCATATCTAAGTTTACACAGACATCACAGTAGAGAATTTCATATCTAAGTTTACACAGACATCACAGTAGAGAATTTCATATCTAAGTTTACACAGACATTACAGTAGAGAATTTCATATCTAAGTTTACACAGACATCACAGTAGAGAATTTCATATCTAAGTTTACACAGACATCACAGTAGAGAATTTCATATCTAAGTTTACACAGACATTACAGTAGAGAATTTCATATCTAAGTTTACACAGACATCACAGTAGAGAATTTCATATCTAAGTTTACACAGACATCACAGTAGAGAATTTCATATCTAAGTTTACACAGACATCACAGTAGAGAATTTCATATCTAAGTTTACACAGACATCACAGTAGAGAATTTCATATCTAAGTTTACACAGACATCACAGTAGAGAATTTCATATCTAAGTTTACACAGACATCACAGTAGAGAATTTCATATCTAAGTTTACACAGACATCACAGTAGAGAATTTCATATCTAAGTTTACACAGACATCACAGTAGAGAATTTCATATCTAAGTCTACACAGTCATCAGAACACAGAATTTCATATCTAAGTTTACACAGTCATCAGAACACAGAATTTCATATCTAAGTCTACACAGTCATCAGAACACAGAATTTCATATCTAAGTTTACACAGTCATCAGAACACAGAATTTCATATCTCAGTTTACACAGTCATCAGAACACAGAATTTCATATCTCAGTTTGCACATCCTAGTCACAGCAGAAAGGCTCACATGCGCTATCTCCACTTGACATAGTCATCAGGACAGAGCCGAAAATGGTGGTTTGCAGGTGATATTCAAAACAGAGAATTTCAGATCAGCTGTCACAATTGTCTGGTGGTAGCATGAGCTGAGAGTTTTAAATCAACTGTGTACATGTACATGTAGTAGCTCCAATGGACTATCTCAATTTACTAGTGGTACCGTAGTCATAACAGAATTCAAATCAGTATAAATGACAATGTCATGCAATGTTATGCCACACACCCTATTCAGACATGCAAATGTAATATCAAAACATGGTCCCTTCAGCTGACTACTTTAATACAGGCTATCTACTTACTAAGTAAATATTTATAAACTAACTTCTCACTGACACAAAAACTTCTCTAAATAATTTATTCTGTGCAATTTTCCATAATAACAATTTTATCTACAAAATGTATGGAATGAACCAACTGATCATGTAAAATAATTTGAAATTTTTCTTTCTACTTTAGTGAAGTAGTTAACGACTGTAGTTGATCTAAGTTTACTGATTACATGGCTCTTTCCCTGGTGACTATAACACAGTCTTGTATCTACAATTTTGGCTGGTGACTGTAACACAGTCTTGTATCTACAATTATGGATGGTGACTGTAACACAGTCTTGTATTTACAATTATGGATGGTGACTATAACACAGTCTTGTATCTACAATTATGGATGGTGACTGTAACACTGTCTTGTATCTACAATTATGGCTGGTGACTTTAACACAGTCTTGTATCTACAATTATGGATGGTGACTATAACACAGTCTTGTATCTACAATTATGGATGGTGACTGTAACACAGTCTTGTATCTACAATTATGGATGGTGACTGTAACACAGTCTTGTATCTACAATTATGGATGGTGACTGTAACAGTCTTGTATCTACAATTATGGATGGTGACTATAACACAGTCTTGTATCTACAATTATGGATGGTGACTATAACACAGTCTTGTATCTACAATTATGGATGGTGGCTGTAACACAGTCTTGTATCTACAATTATGGATGGTGACTGTAACACTGTCTTGTATCTACAATTATGGCTGTTGTCAAGGAAAATAAAATGGAGCTTTTGAAAATCATTTCTCCAAGAATTGTAAACTACATGTAAAGTGAATGGAAAGCATGAAGAAATCAATTCTTTGAAAATACAAGTCCAGGAGTTGCTTTCATAGTTTCCTAATTTTCTAGCTCAATATATGTTGGTTTTAAAATTCTAGCACTTAAAGCTCACTAAAAGTATATTGAGCAATAAACTTAATTGCAAAACTTTAAAACAAACATAAAACTGCTATCCCCTAATGGCTGTGTGAATCATATTGACTTTCCTTCCCCATGATGTAATAAAACCACTGCTCACTATGTTTTACATCTAGAAACCATAAATACAACTCTAAATACACATATATCAACATAGTCACTAACAATTCATCTCAATAAACACCTTTTGCAAATCCCAAGGTCTAGTTTCTTTGTCGGCACTTCTTCACAGATTTTACAACTGACATAAAGTTTAAGTTTTGAAAACAGACTATAGTATGGATGGTCCAGTCTAGTGAAATTGTTCCTTTGGGAGAACTCATCTTTAATAATTACCAGTTGAAATGTGAGGTTTAGTCTATGTTGAGAGAAAACATGTCACTTGGCCAAACACAACATCATTTGGTATATATTGAAATTCTATCAGTGGGGCCATAGTTTTAGATTATTACTGTCCTATCAGTGGGGCCATAGTTTTAGATTATTACTGTCCTATCAGTGTGGCCATAGTTTTAGATTATTACTGTCCTATCAGTGGGGCCATAGTTTTAGATTATTACTGTCCTATCAGTGGGGCCATAGTTTTAGATTATTACTGTCCTATCAGTGGGGCCATAGTTTTAGATTATTACTGTCCTATCAGTGGGGCCATAGTTTTAGATTATTACTGTCCTATCAGTGGGGCCATAGTTTTAGATTATTACTGTCCTATCAGTGGGGCCATAGTTTTAGATTATTACTGTCCTATCAGTGGGGCCATAGTTTTAGATTATTACTGTCCTATCAGTGGGGCCATAGTTTTAGATTATTACTGTCCTATCAGTGGGGCCATAGTTTTAGATTATTACTGTCCTATCAGTGGGGCCATAGTTTTAGATTATTACTGTCCTATCAGTGGGGCCATAGTTTTAGATTATTACTGTCCTATCAGTGGGGCCATAGTTTTAGATTATTACTGTCCTATCAGTGGGGCCATACTGTCCTATCAGTGGGGCCATACTGTCCTATCAGTGTGGCCATACTGTCCTATCAGTGGGGCCATACTGTCCTATCAGTGGGGCCATACTGTCCTATCAGTGTGGCCATACTGTCCTATCAGTGTGGCCATACTGTCCTATCAGTGTGGCCATACTGTCCTATCAGTGGGGCCATACTGTCCTATCAGTGTGGCCATACTGTCCTATCAGTGTGGCCATACTGTCCTATCAGTGTGGCCATACTGTCCTATCAGTGTGGCCATACTGTCCTATCAGTGTGGCCATACTGTCCTATCAGTGGGGCCATACTGTCCTATCAGTGTGGCCATACTGTCCTATCAGTGTGGCCATACTGTCCTATCAGTGTGGCCATACTGTCCTATCAGTGTGGCCATACTGTCATATCAGTGTGGCCATACTGTCCTATCAGTGTGGCCATACTGTCCTATCAGTGTGGCCATACTGTCCTATCAGTGTGGCCATACTGTCCTATCAGTGTGGCCATGGGCATGGATTAATACTGTCTTATATTTTCACTACTTTAAAGTGGCCATTTGGATGAGGATTGGGTATTTATCTTGGATTTTAATTTATAAAATAATTCTATCATGGCTTTCTACTTGACAAATCAATGTGAAACAACATAGACCAAGATTGTGTTTGTAACTGAATAGAGTGCAAAAAGCTAAAATGTGTGTACAAAGTTTGTTATTGTACGTATGATAACAAAGATTTTATACATTTATTATGCTTTGTGCAATTTATTGAGATACAAACAGTCTTGGTCTATGTTGTTTCACATTGATTTTTCAAGTAGAAAGCCATGATAGAATTATTTTATAAATTAAAAATCCAAAATAAATACCCAATCCTCATCCATATGGCCACTTGAATACATAAAGTTGATATTACTTACAGGTTTATAATCTGGTATTCCATCTGGTATATTAAGATGTCCAATCATTGCAGCTATCTTCTTCCTATGTCCTGGTTTTGTGACTCCAATGGGTGTCATGTCCTGTTAGATAAACAGTAAGAATAATAAACCTCTTTCTACCAGATGGTTCTTTCTTTGTACACAAAAAATTACAAGTTGGGAAAACAGGAATAGAATAATATACAGACATATTCTTATGATGATTTACAGTAACAAAACAGACATGGGTCTGTAAACTTGATGTCATTTCAAATGAGATTGTAACACCATAATAACTCAATAAATTGTTGGTTTTAAATTGATCATTCAGTCAAACAAACAGAGTAATAAAAATGACATTGTATAGAGTTTTGTCTGCAGTGTGCTGACTGATAAATATTAGACGGTACAATTCAATTCAATATTTTATATTTTAATTGAAATCTTCCAATCCAATTGTTCACACAACCATATTAATTGTATGAGGAATGTTTAGTCTAAGTTAATGAATTTAAATTCCTATTGCACCAAAATTTTCAATTAGCTCACCAAGGCATTCACCAGGTATCCACCATGGCTTCATCAGTGTTTCCTGATATCACGACACATATGTGCCGTGCCTTCAGACAATTGTCCCAAATTCTCAGAAGTTGGTAACATCCCTATCACAGTTCATAGATGGTTGCTTGAAAATTTTGGTGCAATATGCCAAAGTTAAAGTCATAATCTTCAAAGAAATTTTTTGACTTAGTAGAAATCTTCATTATACAGTAACTACTGTGAATTTCAAAATACCGTACAGCTTTTATGTTTGATACAACCAAAAAGAAACTGCATATGCCACACTTCAATAGCATATATTAGCAAGATCACATTTTTTAGCTACATTTAGTCTAAATGAAAAACCCATTTATAATGTATTGCAACTGAGCAACTCCATGCAGACATTCAGGCACCAATATTTTTCTTAGTATCAAACACCCAATGAAGAATGTCCTTTGAATTGATCATTTGATGTCTGTATGGTGGCATGTGTAGTTCATTTCACTTTAGACAAAATGTAGCAAGAAACTGTACTGATTCAATCTTGCTATCTTAAAGTGTAGCATGTCCAGTTCCTTATTGGATTCTGTGTGGTTGTATCAAACAGAAAAGCTGCATAGTATTGTGAATTCACTGTATGGATACAGAGTTCATTCAGCTGTTTATACTTATTAATGTACCCATGATTAATACCTCTCAATTAATTACTTGTTCTGTTTTGTTATTGCTTTTCTTACAACAGGATTTGTGCTGTACATGTACAAATCCTAGATGAAATGACAACAACTTGATAAGATATACATCAAATACTGCAAATGAGAACCAAGTATTTCACCGGGATGTATTTTTCTTGGGACATGTTCCAAAATAAAGTTCCTCCAGCAAATAGAAAAACATGCCCCCAGGGGTTCCGACAATATAATGATGATATACAACAATTGGCATTGTCAATGACTCATCACAAATCTCAAAAGTTTATCACAACACCTGATTTGTTTTGGTGGGAGGGTAGCATATCTCAGTATGATGACAGAACGATGTGGGCAGGGCCAATGGGTGGGGGGGGGGGGGGTAGCATATCTCAGTATGATGACAGAACGATGTGGGTGGGGGCAATGGGTGGGAGGGTAGCATATCTCAGTATGATGACAGAATGATGTGGGCGGGGGCAATGGGTGGGAGGGTAGCATATCTCAGTATGATGACAGAACGATGTGGGCAGGGCCAATGGGTGGGGGAGGGGGGTAGCATATCTCAGTATGATGACAGAACGATGTGGGCAGGGGCAATGGATGGGGGTAGCATATCTCAGTATGACGACAGAACAATGTGGGTGGGGGCAATGGATGGGGGGGGGTAGCATATCTCAGTATGATGACAGAACGATGTGGGCAGGGCCAATGGGTGGGAGGGTAGCATATCTCAGTATGATGACAGAACGATGTGGGCAGGGGCAATGGGTGGGAGGGTAGCATATCTCAGTGACAGGAGAGGTACAAGCAACTTTTGCTTTCCCCTTTTAGCATACTATGAGTTTGTTAGCTGCACCTGATATATTGCAGTATCTGAATTTTAAGATCAAAAGTATATGTTATGCGGCACTGTTAAATTTGTTAATTTAGGGATGATTCCATATTAGATTTAGATATTCTACCTGTATCAAAACTCACTTCATAATCTTATCTATACATCTTTGTGAATTGTAACACTCTGTATCTCCACTCACCTCTGGTGTCATTCTGGATATAGTACCCATATCATAACCTGCCTTGATGAAGTTGTTGGTGTATTCCTGCAGTTTAAAACTTGACAACCATTCATGGATCATTTGAGAATCCTAAGGAATGGATGGGATAGCATAATTAAGTGATATAATTTTATATGCAACTATTGTGATATTGAATTTGATCAATAATGACTTATAATCAATCTAGAATACTTATTGTTAAAACATCTTGCACTGTATACCTAATGGCAAGGTATTCATTTATGGTAATTTATGGTAATTAGATGTATGTCATTAACCTTAATTCTTGCTCTGTGCACACTACTATGCAATATGTGTGAATAATCAATATTCTTGTATGCCAACTGTGATGATACGAATATTCATAACCTTCCATTTTGTACTGCATAACTATGATCATTATGATAGGCTTGTTGAAGAAAGATTTTCCTAAAACTTGGTTTAGTCTGGATCTTACCTTTCCTTGAAGTATTGGTACTTCTTTCTCCTGGAATTTACTGATGTCTATGTTGTAATTGGCAGTGCTGTCACTATGGGGTCTTGGAGGACCTGTAAATAGGCAGACATCACCATTGTTAGAATATTTGTCATTTATTACACATGACTTGACTTTGTACACATAGCTTAAAGACCATGGATTGGATCCAAGGTACAGTTATCATATCATAGGGATTACATGGGTTATTCTTTAGTTCTGGACAAACTTTTTCTATAACTCTGCCAGCTAACCCATTTTCACTGCCACATCATTTTCATCCTAATCATGTGAACTGGACCTTTAAACATGACTAGAAAAAGACAGAGTTCAAAATTCCAACAAAGTTTACAATATAAGGGATCTTAGCAGTAGGGTGCTATCTTTGCTTGGGGTCAGGTCTAATTTATTTGTTTACTTAATTAACAAATTAATTGATTAATTAATTAACAAATTTGATTTTGATCACTGCCTTAATTAATCACCAATGTTCTTATTTGTGACAGCATAAACAATACTGTTCCAATAAGTAATGATTTCCAGTTGGGGAGCACTGCCAAAGTTAAAGTCTAGTTACTATATGTGTATTTGTTCTCTATGATCTCTTTCTCTGGAGTCCATGGAGATGACTAGTGTATAGGAACTAGATTGCCATATCTTGTATAATGTGGTCTTCTACCACATTCAACTATTGCTATAGTTGAATCACGATATGGTGATTTCTTTTGAACAATGGCCATTGTGATTTCCCTTTATCAACCACTAGTTCAACTGCTAACAATGGTAATCATCACCAGTTGAAAACAACAGTGCATACTACATAAACACAGCTGGTCATTGAAACGTTTAATATGCCACATCATACATTAAGAATCATGTAATCTACAACATAAACATTTAAGATTGATTTTCAGCAAATCCAGTTACAAGTTGTTTGATAGGAGAGCCAATGCCAATTTTTGTTTCCAACTATCCCTTACATTAACTGTGGATAACTTGACATGTATAATTACAATTAAACTAACATAATGCACAAAAGTTGTCCAATGAAATTATACATTTAATAATTTATGTAAATCTATGTAAATTGATTGTTTAATGATCTCCAATCACTGTAAAAACAATACTGACAGTTAAGAAATAATAAATAACAGATATAGTATATATTATCACAACAACTAAAATTAGGCTATCTCTCAGCTAGACAGATGGGTAGATAGTAATATTGACACAGACAGACACATTCATGTCAGCTCTGAGTCTAAGTATGGGGGTGAAGTGACTAATTCACAGGTACTCGAATCAATGTGTATGATTTAAAAAAAAAAATATGTATGTAAATAAGACAAGGTTTGAAGGTTCGGCCAACCTAACGAGCCACAGACTGTTTACAATTCAAACACCCGACGATTTCAACAAACAATTACGATAATCAAACCGCCACTAAAACTCACACAAATGCCGTCAACGAGGTGCAATTAAATGTATTCCATGATTTTTAACATCAATAACCAAAATTTGTTGTGCAAGACTACAAAATTCGAAGGATTTCTGGACCGGTGCAATGGCACGATCGGCGGTAAGTCACGTATTTGACAATTGAACTGCTGACCTTGCACTTGTGGCGTCTGATTGGACGAGAGCCCAGGGCAATTACAATTTGAAATCAAATATATAATTGTTTTTAACGCGACGGATGCAGCAATGGCAGCTTCAAGTTATTGGTTAGTACCTTTTATCTATTCATTTGCTAGAATTATTATTCTCAGTAACTTTATTGTGATGAAATGTCACAATTCAGGACATCCACTTTGACGTGTAAGAAGAGGATGGCGTAGGCACTTGACGTTGGTAACCAATCAGCCGCAAGTATCATTTCCGGTCAGTAGTTCAATTGTCAAATACGTGACTTACCGCCGATCGTGCCATTGCACCGGTCCAGAAATCCTTCGAATTTTGTAGTCTTGCACAACAAATTTTGGTTATTGATGATAAAATCATGGAATATATTTAATTGCGCTTCGTTGACGGCATTTAGGTGAGTTTTAGTGGCAGTTTGATTATCGTAATCATTTGTTGAAATCGTCGGGTGTTTGAATTGTAAACAGTCTGTGGCTCGTTAGGTTGGCCGAACCTTCAAACCTTGTCTTATTTATATACAATACATTTTTTTTCTACACATTGATTCGAGTACCTGTGGACTAATTGGTACAAACATCAGAAAAGTTTATATCAGCTGTGAAAGTCTAAGTAGTTGGATCTCTAATTCCTGACATAGCCTTAAAGCATGTAGGTATTTAAATAGTGAAATCACAACATTTATTATGGTTGGTATATGGTATTTATTCTAATTGAGATATAAGAACAGACTTGTAAATGTAATTGCAAGAAAGTCTAACAATTGAGTAGACTTAGCAAGTTATCTAGCCTGGTTCTCAACCTACTTTACCATCATACTTTGTCAACATTTCACTTTATGTAACTATTAAAAGTTTTGTCATGAGAAATTCAAAAGTGATGTAAACTCCTACATTAGGTTTTCTTGACTGATTTGTTTATGTGAAAGAAAGCCAAGTTTACATTTGTTGTCAATAATCAGACAAAATGTTTACTAATGCTGGAACACATCATATATTTGGGGAATTTTGATAAAAAATGTTACTTTTCCTATTTTCAATCATTTTATAGGGTAATTGTAATCAGACTAATTTTGACAATATGTCACATACATCACATGTTTTATGAATTCTGAGAGAAAAATTACTGTCAAGTAGAAAATTCAATATATAGCAATCATTGAAAACATATTTGCAAATAAAAGCAACAACAATTCTAATTCTGTTGATACAAGAATTTGGGATTTAATTCCAGGCCATCAAGAATGTCAAAATGTACTGGTGATTTGATCACAGTATTCTCTAGATACGATGGAATCATGTGACAAACAAGCTTCTATAACCACAAGTCAATGTTAGTCAAACTGCAAATTAACAACATATCACATTTCTAGCTCTGCTCAAATCCTGTCATTTGTGCTCTATATATACATAAGAGTAATTTACTGGTGTTCAGTACTTTTCTTGTCATTACTTTACCCTTATGTAATAAACCTGATTGAAACTTGATTTGTTGAAAGGAAAGCCAGCATCACACCACACCACTACAATGACATGTGAGAAGTTACTCTAAGCTTAATTTGTCTTGGCCATGATCCAAAACTTGTCCAATACAGGAAACAATACTATTCCTGAAAGATATACTGGGTGGTGTCCATCTTATCTTGAAACTTTCAACTATTTCTAAGTTTAAAATTTATCATTGTAACATTATCATTCTTTGCAAAGTTGTTTCATTTTGCCACCAACACAGAAAGGGATGATTTAATTTATTTTCCTTCTTCCTTTTAAATGAGCTTCAATTACTTT
This sequence comes from Glandiceps talaboti, assembly GCF_964340395.1. NCBI lineage: Eukaryota > Metazoa > Hemichordata > Enteropneusta > Spengelidae > Glandiceps > Glandiceps talaboti. The sequence goes on from NC_135553.1 coordinate 27,039,302, forward strand.
GGTTTTGGGTTTACATCCATGTAATGAAAGTTATAATGAAACTCAGAAATACTGTGGGTTTACATCCATGTACTGAAAGTTATAATGAAACTCAGAAATACTGTGGGTTTACATCCATGTACTGAAAGTTATAATGAAACTCAGAAATACTGTGGGTTTAAATCCATGTAATAAAGGTTATACTGAAACTCAGAGATACTGTGGGTTTACATCCAGATGGGTCAAAGTCAGGACCCTTTGAATTCATTAAATAAATGTCTATCTCACTTACTGTCACATACAACCATTTTTATCTGAGTATCACCAATTGTAACAAAACAAACACTTGTTATAACTTAACAAAACTACATGGTTGCTAATATATGTGCTTACTTGAAGTCTATGCAGGGTGGGGCATAACTACATGATTGCTAATATCTGTGCTTACTTGAAATTTCTGCAGGGTGGGGCATAAGTACATTTTCATAACTATGACTTTGTTGTGATAGAGGTTTGGTACTAACTCCTACAATGTAGGGACCACTACCACCAACACCACTTGTAGCTGTACTCACTACGTCAGGCTGCAATACAAACACACAAAAATAAAGTCATACATAAAATGTCAGACTCTGCTAAATGGATTAATTTATTACTGATAACAACAACAAAAACAAGTATTGTTTGTGGCTGTCAATAAAGTGACAGCTCTATTTGAAACCTCAAAACTTGAGGAAACTTTGAAAGGAGATGAATAGCCAAACAAAGATAATTCTGTGTTTTTTATAGACTGAATGAAGTCAAAGAAAAGTTAAATGGTTATAATGAGCATGTATACACATGTTTACATTAAGCTAGCCATCACAACAATCATACACATTCCATTTAGGTTATGATGTATGCTGCATCTATTGTCCAATTAATTTAAATATTACAGTTAACGTTTACTAAACTCAAGGATTACAAGGACACACAATTAACTGTTGTCAACAAATCACAGGTATGATTGTTTGGCAGTACAAACAACCATGAAGGTCAGTGGGATCAATTACAGAGATGGCCACAAAATGAGGAGGAGGTTGTTTATGATATGGTGAGGGGTGTCTGAAGTTGTGTCATATGTTCAAGCACCCTTAAAAACTGTAATTTACCTTTTATTGATGCAGAAATTGTTTACATGAAAAAGTGATAGTAGCTGCCTGGAAAATATCATAGTTGTCACGGCATAGCTTTCATTTCTAAATAAATGTAACCAAATCACAGAAAGAAGAGGAGCTAATTTTGAAGCCCCATTGACAATGAAATGACAAATACTGTGCAATAATACATGTTTATACATATTGACTAAATTTACACTTAGGGGCTGAAGTGGTAATATTTCAGCCATGACTTAGTTAAGTTTGCATTGCTTTAAACTTATAATGTGTAGTTAAAAAAGAAACAGGGTAGTATCATACTAGTTCATGATTAGAATGACAGGTAGCCACACATACCTGGTCTTGTGCAACTTGGGCTAATTTCTTTTCCATGCTTTCTGTGGAAGAATTGACATCCACACCACTTTCTTCTTCTGAATTATGACCACTTTGTCTGCGTAACCATATGTCCTGGTATGGATGATGCAAATGAGCCATTGGTAGCAGTTTCTTGCCTGGCATGGCATCACTGGTATGCTGGTAGCCTGTAACAAGAGTGCATACCAAGCAAAGATTAAAACACTGGACTGGGACCAAGATTACAACTATATAAACCTACCCATGGCATGTCAATGGCTGCAATGTTATGCAAATACACTACAGGATACTGTGAACTCATCAAAAGAACATTACCAGGGTTTTTTAATTGATGGTTTTGTTAGATGTCTCTTGTAATCTCTTGTCTGATTGCATAATGATGGACAATTTAGAATGACTGCAGGGATTCACCTTGTTCTACAGTAGAAATCAGATACAATTGTGTTTCAATACTGGACTGTAACAGGTTCTACTGAATCATAATCACCTGGAGTGGGACAGTTACAAAACAACACTCTAGAAAAACATATCATCAAAGGAAGCAATTAAAACAAAACAAAACAATAGAGAATATGTGTATGTGGACACCATCACTACAGCTTATCAGATACTGGACCATGGTTATGTTGGAAGACTGTTGAACAATATTTCATATTTCATTTTACAGTATATTTTGCATGATTTCATAGAGTATATAATTAATCTTCTATCAGACCAGTCAACACACCGATTCATTTTATCCAGTGAATACATACAGTTAACACACTGGTTGAAGTCAAGCTAAATGTAAACAGGTAAAAACTGATTTCAAGAAAAATATTAAAAACTCTATATTAGGACTCTAAAAGAAAGATATGAATAAGATAAGTAAGGGAAAACATAATTAGCTTGAACATTGCTTTACAGAGGCACTGCTTTATTTCTTACTAACAAGTAAAATATATACTATTTATAATATATAACAGAGCCATCCCCACCCTATGAAACATTGGCAAGGCCTGATTCATGCAACAATCTCTTAAAGAATATAAGAAAGACCAGGCAGTGTGAAATAATATTCTAGTAGAAAACTACATGGGGACAAGGCTGGGAGAAACCACACTCCGGGAGAAGGCTATACTGAGAAACAAGGCTGGGTGAAATAACCAACTAGACCATGCTGGGTGAAATAACTTAGTAGAAAGTTAACTGAGAAACCAGGCTGAGTGAAATAACTTAGTAGAAAGTTACCTGAGAAACCATGCTGGGTGAAATAACCAACTAGAAAGTTAACTGAGAAACCATGTTGGGTGAAATAACCAACTAGAAAGTTAACTGAGAAACCAAGCTCGGTGAAATAACTTAGCAGAAAGTTAACTGACAAACCAGGCTGGTTAAAATAACCAACTAGAAAGTTAACTGAGAAACCAGGCAGGGTGAAATAACCAACTGGAAAGTTAACTGAGAAACCAGGCTGGTTAAAATAACAAACTGGAAAGTTAACTGAGAAACCATGCTGGGTGAAATAACCAACTAGAAAGTTATCTGAGAAACCAGGCAGGGTGAAATAACCAACTGGAAAGTTAACTGAGAAACCAGGCAGGGTGAAATAACCAACTGGAAAGTTAACTGAGAAACCAGGCAGGGTGAAATAACCAACTGGAAAGTTAACTGAGAAACCAGGCTAAGTGAATATATGGAGTAGAAATCAAACTGTAAACAGTGACAACCTAATAAAACTCCACATTCAAGTCTCATCTACTACTTGCATTGTTCTGATCTGGCAAACATACAACATACTGGGGGGAATTTTTCAATTCACTGACTGACAAAAATATTATAAAGGTCGATAACATTCAAAGCTTTCCATCCTTGCAATCTACATCCACCTACTAGTGGTTTACCATCAATGACTATGGCCTGTATACCTAGTCTACTAGTGGTTTACCATCAATGACTATGGCCTGTATACATAGTCTACTAGTGGTTTACCATCAATGACTATGGCCTGTATACATAGTCTACTAGTGGTTTACCATCAATGACTATGGCCTGTATACATAGTCTAATAGTAGTTTACCATCAATGACTATGGCCTGTATACCTAGTCTACTAGTAGTTTACCATCAATGACTATGGCCTGTATACCTAGTCTACTAGTGGTTTACCATCAATGACTATGGCCTGTATACATAGTCTACTAGTGGTTTACCATCAATGACTATGGCCTGTATACATAGTCTACTAGTGGTTTACCATCAATGACTATGGCCTGTATACCTAGTCTACTAGTAGTTTACCATCAATGACTATGGCCTGTATACCTAGTCTACTAGTAGTTTACCATCAATGACTATGGCCTGTATACCTAGTCTACTAGTGGTTTACCATCAATGACTATGGCCTGTATATCTAGTCTACTAGTGGTTTACCATCAATGACTATGGCCTGTATACCTAGTCTACTAGTGGTTTACCATCAATGACTATGGCCTGTATATCTAGTCTACTAGTGGTTTACCATCAATGACTATGGCCTGTATACATAGTCTACTAGTGGTTTACCATCAATGACTATGGCCTGTATACATAGTCTACTAGTAGTTTACCATCAATGACTATGGCCTGTATACATAGTCTACTAGTGGTTTACCATCAATGACTATGGCCTGTATACATAGTCTACTAGTGGTTTACCATCAATGACTATGGCCTGTATATCTAGTCTACTAGTGGTTTACCATCAATGACTATGGCCTGTATACATAGTCTACTAGTGGTTTACCATCAATGACTATGGCCTGTATACATAGTCTACTAGTGGTTTACCATCAATGACTATGGCCTGTATACATAGTCTACTAGTGGTTTACCATCAATGACTATGGCCTGTATACATAGTCTACTAGTGGTTTACCATCAATGACTATGGCCTGTATACCTAGTCTACTAGTAGTTTACCATCAATGACTATGGCCTGTATACCTAGTCTACTAGTGGTTTACCATCAATGACTATGGCCTGTATACATAGTCTACTAGTGGTTTACCATCAATGACTATGGCCTGTATACATAGTCTACTAGTGGTTTACCATCAATGACTATGGCCTGTATACATAGTCTACTAGTAGTTTACCATCAATGACTATGGCCTGTATACATAGTCTACTAGTGGTTTACCATCAATGACTATGGCCTGTATACATAGTCTACTAGTGGTTTACCATCAATGACTATGGCCTGTATACCTAGTCTACTAGTGGTTTACCATCAATGACTATGGCCTGTATACATAGTCTACTAGTAGTTTACCATCAATGACTATGGCCTGTATACATAGTCTACTAGTGGTTTACCATCAATGACTATGGCCTGTATACCTAGTCTACTAGTGGTTTACCATCAATGACTATGGCCTGTATACATAGTCTACTAGTGGTTTACCATCAATGACTATGGCCTGTATACATAGTCTACTAGTAGTTTACCATCAATGACTATGGCCTGTATACCTAGTCTACTAGTAGTTTACCATCAATGACTATGGCCTGTATACATAGTCTACTAGTGGTTTACCATCAATGACTATGGCCTGTATACATAGTCTACTAGTAGTTTACCATCAATGACTATGGCATGTATACATAGTCTACTAGTGGTTTACCATCAATGACTATGGCCTGTATACATAGTCTACTAGTGGTTTACCATCAATGACTATGGCCTGTATACATAGTCTACTAGTGGTTTACCATCAATGACTATGGCCTGTATACCTAGTCTACTAGTAGTTTACCATCAATGACTATGGCCTGTATACCTAGTCTACTAGTGGTTTACCATCAATGACTATGGCCTGTATACCTAGTCTACTAGTAGTTTACCATCAATGACTATGGCCTGTATACATAGTCTACTAGTGGTTTACCATCAATGACTATGGCCTGTATACATAGTCTACTAGTGGTTTACCATCAATGACTATGGCCTGTATACCTAGTCTACTAGTGTAGTGGTTTACCATCAATGACTATGGCCTGTATACATAGTCTATTAGATCAAGGCCCAGTTCAGATTAGGATTAAATTTAGGTCTAAAATATGGATGTTTGTTAAAGCTACAGAAAGAGTTGATTAAGAATTTAAGAATAGTCCTATGTAACCCTTATGGTCCTACTGATAAGATAATACTAATTTGAGAACCTAGGATAGAAACCCTTGCCTTTAACTGATGACATAGTACTAATTTGAGAACCTGGGATTGAAACCCTGGCCTTTAACTGATAATACAGTACTAATTTGAGAACATGGGATTGAAAGCCTAGCCTTTAACTGATAAGATAATACTAATGTGAGAACCTGGGATTGAAAGCCTGGCCTTTAACTGATAGATAACACTAATGTGAGAACCTGGGATTGAAAGCCTGGCCTTTTACTGATAAGATAACACTAATGTGAGAACCTGGGATTGAAAGCCTGGCCTTTAACTGAAAAGATAACACTAATGTGAGAACCTGGGATTGAAACCCTGGCCTTTAACTGAAAAGATAACACTAATGTGAGAACCTGGGATTGAAACCCTGGCTTTTTAACTGATCTGATAACACTAATGTAAAAACCTGGGATTAAAACCCTGGCCTTTAATCTGATCAAGATTGTTGGAGTATGAATGTTAGATATCTTGGGCGGCTATTGTACATTCAGTTCACTTTGTGTTGTAAGAAGTTTTGGACTAGCAGTATAAATGTGATCACAGGTAAACAAGAGTATACCTCTTAATGTAGATTAGTGTATCTGACTTGAAGTGACTTGGTTCCCTGCTAGTACCCACACTTTGAACACATAACTTTATGCTTTTTTGTTTTGTTCCATTAAAACCAACATTTACATTTGTCCTGAGTTTAGTCACTGTGTAGACAGCTAAACTAAGCAGGAGATTCAAATGGTCTTTCCAAATCTTCAATTGATGCTTAAAAAATAGAGAAAATGAATTCAAATATCCACTGATTTGCATATTCATATAAATAGACCTGGGTGTATGATTTGCACATTGATACAAAAAAAACCCAGCAATATCAAGCAGGTCTAAATGTCCTTGTATCCTAACTACCACATACTCATATTTAACTTGATTTATAGTAGACAATGTGTCTTTACGAGTATCATCTCTGATGTCAGTCAGTACATGATATTTCACAAACAAGTATTATTTTCATAGATAACTGACATGCATTTACTGATAAATGTCTTAAGTTCATGTGTACAGGGACAGTAAACAGTGAAATACTTGATAACAGTTAATTGACCTTTGCCCTACCCTGATTATCTACATGTATGAGTCATGTGACCTAATCTAATGCAGGAGCGGGAAAAGGAAACAGGACAAACTAGAGTGCATTGGCTTTTACCCAATTTGGCAGAGACTGGGAAAAAGGAAATCAAAGTAACTGTAGAGTGCAGATATTTATACACATCTCTCAACAACATATAATTGTAGTCTGAATCACTGAATACCGGTATGTATGTGCATTTCCTTCAAAACAAACTTTACCCTCTAATGCATTGCTTTTATCATTTTTCTTGTGATTCCTTCAAGTTACTATCATTCATAAATTTTGTTTTGGAACTTGCATCATTGTTCTTTTTCTGAACTGAAATGGTAGATTTTATCACTGATGTTCCTCTCTCCAACATCTATCATTTTATCACTTATGTTCCTCTCTCCAACATCTATGGTTTTATTAAATACCAATAAGGATCCATCTAATCCAGTTTGGATTAGCTAGATTTCCTGTGGATCATGTGTTTTACTCTGTGTCCTTTAAGATACTGTATTCCAAGGAATTCACATAATGTTCTAATTCTATTGTTACAGTAATTAAATCTAACCTGATACTTCATCTTTTTAACATGTTCTGTTTTTCCGTCATTATAGAGAGCTTTCACTCTATTTCTTTATATTTTCATTGGCTTATCTCTTTTGTACACTGCTGATACACTGAAACTGACCATCATAAATTTACTTCACAATGTTTGCCTGACAATCAATGTCAAGGCAGTCAGTGCAGTTTTATACAACAGACTTACAGTTCACATGAAAATGGGCATCTCCAACATAAAGCAATACAGCTAGAGAGGCACAGTGTCTTAGTACATGGCAACCATGGTTTATGTCTTAGAACACGCCAACCATGGTTAGTGTCTTAGTACACACCAACCACTCCATCTAAGGTTCTGTCGTAGGAGACACCAGGCAGAGAGTGTTTGGTTCATGCCAACACTCCATCTAAGGTTCTGTCGTAGGAGACACCAATTAATGTGGACAGATATGACCTCTGGTTACAGTTACCACAAATGCTTGCACATTGAAAAGAACGTAATCACTTCTTTCAAACTGTATTCTTTCTCTTTTATGTTCACACTTGGGTGACTAAGGGTTTTAAGACTTACACAATGTATTTGATGGTAAGAATATTTTAATCCAAACTTAAGATTTGGAGACACAACATAAAACAAAACAATCTTGTAACATTTGCCACATTTCAATGCCTCAGTTTAGCAGTTGTTATTTATCACTCACAAGTTTTAAGAGAGCTAAGATCAAGGTTCTATCACCAGTGTAATAGCATATCAAATTCTCTATCCACTTTTCAGAGTTTGTATTTTCTTTCTGAGTTTTAGTTTATATCACAAACATTGAACTGTTCTTTTCATATTTTATATGCTTGGAGTAGATATTTTATTTCCATTACTCAGTGGTCCCTAACAACAAGCCATAGTTTGTCGTGGTTGCAAACACCCTCATTATCTGGTTGACGAAACGAAAACAACAATTGTAATTAGCATAGCACAATCCTTGAAATCCATTAATTTGCTAATTGCCTTAACTTCAACCTCATCATTACACATTACAAATATAGTAATACATAAAGAGCATCACCATGGTAACCTCATTAGGAATGAAACAAATTTGTTCATGAGTAACGATGCATGTTATAGTGACTGACCTCAGCTAGTCTACACACTGAGAGAAAATTTTTGAAAATATTTAGATTTCTTGAGAGTATGTTGAGTAACATTTGCCACTCAAGATTAATGTTACTGGTGGGGAGATTTATCATTACTCTCTTAGCTTATCTTTGTTTGTGTAAAGAATTGGTGGTAGAAAAGTAGAAGGAACCAATGTAATGTATTTAGGTCAGACAGACAGACAGACAGACTGACGAACAGACAGAAGCCCATCTATTCATGGTGATGGAAATCTATGCAAGCATTAAAACCTACTTTGCTTTGCTTTGCTTTGCTTTATGTCTTTCTGTTAAGATAACAGTTATGAATACACCACATCATGTACTGGGGATTATGTCTAGAATTTAACAGTACAGTGGATAAAGAAATGGGAATAGAAAGACTAGTTTATAACCATTGAGATACTAATACCATGGTTTTAGTTAAAAGTACATAATTGTGTGCTTCTATAGATGTTATCACTCTACCAACATTTAACTGCTGACTCTAACAATTTCTGGACATTTTTTTTCCGAACGAGATGCATTAAACAATAGAACAGTTTGGCAAAATTTTGCAGGAATACTGAGATATGATACATAGTTAAGAACTATACCTTATTGTTTTAGTTATATAGGGTAATCTACCTGGGTTCTATAGTCACTTTGCCAGGATTTGTTCCCAAACAAAATTATGGTACAATGTATGGAAAACTATGACATGGTTTACTGGATTATTTCCTTTTTGGGATCCCCAAACTTAAGAAGCAAAAAACAGTGTACCTATTCCATAAGACAACTGTAAGACTCTAAGTATCATCTGTATGATATGAAGCTTCATAAGATTCAACATACTCACAGACAAACACAGATAAAGACAGACAGACAGACAGACAGACAGACAGACAGACAGACATACACACAGACATACATACATACATACATACATACATACATACATACATACACAGACAGACACAGACACAGAGATACAAACAGACACACAGACACACACACACACACACACACACACACACACACACACACACACACACACACACACATTCTGATTTGGTAGTGGGACTGGGTAAAATAAAACCCTAACTACTCTTCTCCTGAGAGTCATGTTACAGGAGCTGCACATGTCATTTTTTAGCCATGGTATATGATAACAAACAGAACTGACCAGCCAGGTTTTCTGTAGGCTTGTTAACATTCCTTTCCATCAAAGGACAAGTATAGCCACAAGCTACACTATAATTTTTTACAGCCATGCATGGACTTGGAGCATGTTACTTCTATGGAGATCTGATTTCAGCCAAAAGAAACATTATCCATTTGTTCATTTATAAGACAATGTAGCAAACATCTACTCATTGGTGCCTAGTTTGTTTCTATGGCAACCCTGGCAAAATGGATCACAAAATATCCATGGTTGGAGGTTGGTGCCTAGTTTATTTCCAAGGTATTATACCATTTACTGGTTGGAGGTTGTTTCTTTTGCAACTAAGGCAAACCAGACAAGAAAATTTACTAGGCAGAGTTTGATGCCTGGATCATTTTTATGACAAATCAAACTATAACAGGATGAGAAAACTTACCAGGTGGCGGTTGGTGTCTTGGACTGCCTTGTGCACTCCCATCAATGACATCTCCATAGGAGCCCTGTGGGCCAGGCGTTTGGGAATATTGTGGCATTTGCTTCAAGGTGAAAATAAAGATGTACTGTTTATACATGTCTTAAACTACATATAAATAATGATCCTACTAGTGTATCATTTTACTTTGTCCAAGTACCTATCAGACCTTCGTCAAGGATCTTACTTTGTCCAAGTACCTATCAGACCTAAGTCAAGGATCTTACTTTGTCCAAGTACCTATCAGACCTAAGTCAAGGATCTTACTTTGTCCAAGTACCTATCAGACCTAAGTCAAGGATCTTACTTTGTCCAAGTACCTATCAGACCTAAGTCAAGGATCTTACTTTGTCCAAGTACCTATCAGACCTTCGTCAAGGATCTTACTTTGTCCAAGTACCTATCAGACCTAAGTCAAGGATCTTACTTTGTCCAAGTACCTATCAGACCTAAGTCAAGGATCTTACTTTGTCCAAGTACCTATCAGACCTAAGTCAAGGATCTTACTTTGTCCAAGTACCTATCAGACCTTCGTCAAGGATCTTACTTTGTCCAAGTACCTATCAGACCTAAGTCAAGGATCTTACTTTGTCCAAGTACCTATCAGACCTAAGTCAAGGATCTTACTTTGTCCAAGTACCTATCAGACCTAAGTCAAGGATCTTACTTTGTCCAAGTACCTATCAGACCTTCGTCAAGGATCTTACTTTGTCCAAGTACCTATCAGACCTAAGTCAAGGATCTTACTTTGTCCAAGTACCTATCAGACCTAAGTCAAATATTTCAAAACACACTTTATGTCTTATACAGCCAAATACACCCAATAGTTGCAATTAAGGATGATGTTTAAGTTATGTGGTTTTGAAAACATTAAATATAAAACTTTTTTTAAAAAAGAATAATTTTAAACAAACTAGTAATGTCAAGTTATGCATATGAATGAAGGAAAACAAAAAGTTAGGGTTGCACCTAAAAATTTGGATTGCGAAAATTCCTTCTAGAATTCCTGACATCACATTGATTCAATGATAAACAGTACAAAACTGTATCACAACAAATGACCATAAAGTCTAGTTCCTGACTTATGTCTCTAAGACACCTTAAATAATGTCCAATCATTACAGCTCATATAATCTGGCTTATGCTAACAAGTATACCCATATCCCACCCCTAGCTTGAATACAGATATGTATCTATTAGGGATGATCGCACAATGTCACACATGCCCAATAAGCGAACTTTGTTCATGGGGGTGGGGGTGGGGGGAGATGGGATGGGGGGTCTGGTGACAATGTGATTGTTGAACTTCATTTTTGTACTTCTAACAAAATTTTGACGGAAAACTTGGTAACAGCTTTTTTATTTACTACTGAGATGTTGATAAGTTGATAAAAATTTACTTCTAAATGTGAGATATGGTACTGAGTTTCTGGTAGTATTTAAATTTTTTTTTGCGATCATGTTTTTAAATTGCATCAATCATAGTAGAGTGACCACTACATTTTGTCATCATAGTTTACATCATATATAAACGTTTGATGTCATGCTTTTGAATGGTCATTTCGGAGGAGGGGGGGAGGGTTTTTTAATCTAAACAAACGATGTTCGTTTGTTTAGCTTGTGCGACATTGTGCGATTATCCCTTATACAATTGGTCCATTACTCTATCTCCTTCTATCAAAATGCTATACATGTACAAAGTATGACCAACCAAGTTATCAAATATTAATGTTTCCTGTACAGCTAGTACACTTCTAAATGAAAATAGAATCTTTTGTCTAGCAAAGGAAGTCTATCTGTAACCTGCATAGACTTATGGAAATAGGCATGAGGACAAATATGGGGAAATAACTTGATGAGAACCAAAAGTACAAATGTAAATAGAATAATGAATGATAAATATTACATTGCAGAAGACTACTATACATACAAACCAGAGAATAGCTGCAGAGCAAAGAATTCAATTACGCAAAGTAACAAGAATATAAAGACAAAAAATAGCACCCCTTAGCATTGTAGCACAACTGTTTTCAGCTATTGCTATGGGCATGGTCTTGTTGCTAGACATATTTGCATACATAATTTGATTTTGTATTCACTTACCTACCCATCCCTGTTGTTATCTTTATAATATGCATCATCATCATTTCACTGTTGCTAAGGGCATGGTCATGGTTTCATGGTTACCAATTTTGTCAAAATGTTTTCAACAATAACTGCAGAATAACACCTCCAGAAACATCCCCACCAAGTTTCAACCCCATTTCACCATGCAGTTTCAAGATTTTTGACCAAAAAGACACATTTTTAGCCCCAATTTGCAAATCACTGATGGGCTCATCCTGTTATAAACAATTCTTATTATCTAAAACGGCACTAAGAATGTTCCCATCAAATTTCAGACAGATCAGCCCAGTAGTTTTTGAGTGTAAGTTTATTGACCAAAAATCACATTTTTTACCCAAACCACACATCAGTGGTAAGATCATTTTGATTTGAACAATTTCCCAACTACAAAAAAATGTAGACACTCATGGTAATACACCCACCATATGTCATGGTAATCGGTCTAGTGGTTTTTGACTTAAGTTATTTACACAACACAACACACAAACACACACACACACACACACACACACACACACACACACACACACACACACACACACACACACACACACACACACACACAACACACACACAAAACACACACACACACACACACACACACACACACACACACACACACACACACACACACATCGAGGCAGACAGACACTTACCATGCCCATAGCAACACTACTGAACCTAAGAAGTTCAGCTGTGCTAAAAACCTTATAACAGCAATTAACAGAAATAAAAGAAAAGAAAAGAAGCTAAGCTAGCCTGCAACCGTGGGATTCTTATGTATTAGGTGGGTGGTGTGGGTGAATTGTGTGAGTCAAAAAACTAAAAGAATTCAATGTAAAGTTTGGCAAATACTGTAGATATGATGGTGACAAATATTTGGAATAATCCACACTAGAAGTTTGTCAGGTAATGTTTGACTTTTATATAAACCTATGTCAGTACAAAGGAAGTCAATCATCAAAATGAAAGAAATACAATTCTTTTCACTTGTTTGATTCATTTCAATGGTTTACTTGTAATATACATTTACATTGGTTATTTGTTTACTTTCTGGTTGACAGGCAAACTATTTTTGACTTCTGGAACGTTTTACCATTATGCCTTTTATAATTATTAGTATTTCAAATATTCGAATTGAAATAAATGAAATTTGTACATTTTTGCGGAGCATATTAATAAGAAGTTGTCTGCTATGATTGAATGAACTTTATATAGTTTTAGATGGTATGATATGGTACGGTACGGTGCGATGCAGTGTGGTGTGGTGCGGTATGGTATGGTATGGTGCAGTGGGATGCAGTATGGTATGGTATGGTATGGTGTGGTGTGGTATGGTGCGATGGGGTATGGTATGGTGTGGTGCAATGCAGTGTGGTGCGGTATGGTATGGTATGGTGTGGTGGGGTGCGGTGTGGTATGGTGTGGTATGGTATGGTATGGTGTGGTGTGGTATGGTGTGGTGGGGTATGGTATGGTATGATGCAGTGGGGTGCGATGTGGTGCGATGTGGTGGGGTGTGGTGGGGTGCGATGTGGTGTGGTGTGGTGTGGTGTGGTGTGGTGTGGTGTGGTGTGGTATGGTGTGGTGTGGTATGGTATGGTATGGTATGGTATGGTTGCCAGGCTAACTTTTGTTGGTTAGTCTACCTGCACTCTATAAGGTGACAATCTACCACGAGGAGAAGATAAAGATGGCGCGTAGCTATACTGCACTGTAGTAGAGTCACTCCTATAGTAGGATACCTGGTTATACGGCACTCCAGGACCAGGACTGTGTTGCTGCTGGTATGAACTGTAAGAATCTGAAATAATAAAAAGAAGAAAAAGAGAAGATTTTAAAAATTGATATCTAATTTAAAATCATAACATTATAGTGAAGTTATTCATGGAAAACTCACCAGTCCAATATACCTTTGTATAGCTCTGGAAATAGGTACTTGCCAGAATCCACTCCGGGGTTCCCACAGTAAAAAACACTTCAGAGTCCCCAGAGCAAGGTGATGAAGTGTGGGAAGGTAACAGAGTACTTAACAAAAGAGGGACCACCCTCTCTAACTCTGTGACAAGCCTTATCAGCAAACTCTCTAACTCTGTGACAAGCCTTATCAGCAAACTCTCTAACTCTGTGACAAGCCTTATCAGCAAACTCTCTAACTCTGTGACAAGTCTCATTATCAGTAAACTCTCTAACTCTGTGACAAACCTTATTATCAGCAAACTCTCTAACTCTGTGACAAACTATTATTATCAGCAAACAATTCTGTACTGAGGTCATTTTGTTTTTCATAATAAACAGTATTCCCATATTAAAGGTTTGACAACCTGATATTAGTGGAGGGTATGGTAAAACTTGCATTGATTTCAATACCTGGTACAGTAACTTTATTGGGAAACCTTCTTGGTAAAACAACAGATTTAGATTTTATCTACATGTACTACTTCCTTTAACAAAACACTGAATTATAGAATGTAAGACAGTTTGTTTTCATTGTTCATGCTGTTTAGGTTGTCACTGTAAGGGATATATGATATGTATGGAGATGAACTACCTTGGCCTTTCCACTTAGTTGTCTATACAATCAACATCTTACTTCTTATCAACTGAGTGTTAAGAAGTCAAGTTAAAAGTTAGGGAGTGGACCATATATGTTACTTCTGCTATCAGTGCTAGCATTTATGTAGACTATAAACAGTGTAAACAGTTTGGAATGCTGATACAAAGGACAACAAAACTTTTTAATTCAAATACTTCTATTTGTAAAGAAAATCTACAAATTTACTTTTCTAATAAATATACAACCAACAAGGAGAAAACTAATTAGATTTGGGATGCAAGTCATCTTTGAGTCTCACGTGGCATTATTCTATGTTTCCAAAATGGCACAAGATTAAAGTTTGATGTTGGGGGTGTGAGACCAGAACAACAATGTCATGTCCATTATCATTATTATTATTATTATTATTATTAGACTTTATTTAATCTCGATAGACTGTTGAGCCAGTGGCTCTTCTCACACAGTGTCGAGAAAAACATTAAAATATATACAATATATACATATATATACAATATATCATTACCAAATATCTAATCAAGATAACCATTATCCACAAATTGCACAGCTTAGAAATTTGTAAAATACATTTCATTATAAACCACTTACATTTCAAGTGCATGTATGTGACTTTGTAAAAGAATCACATTTAAAAGTGCCATTGCTGCCACATCCACAAATTTCACAACTTAGAAATTTATAGCCATTTTAGCATGCAAGGGACTTTGTAAATGTAGAAAAGTAGACAAATAAACCAAAGTTCTATTGTCTTGATTTCTAATAATCTCCTTCAAAATCATTCAACATTTCTAGGTATACAAACAACTAAAAATTTATGCAGGTTTTCCCCACCTTTCCTACTAGGTTTATAGAATGTTTTGTAATCTCTCCTTTATGATTAATGAATTATATGTGATGTTGTCCATCTCAAATCTTTTATTGTTCTTACTAGAATTTGAGAAATGAAATAGTTTACTGGACAAAGTATATGTCTGTAAAGTATTATCTGCATCCTTGAGTAACTTTGACTAGTAGCAGCAGGTGCTGATGTTCAAAAATATAACACACCAGTATCCTAGAAACTGTACTATAGTGTAACAAACTATACTTTATTAACCACAACAAACCACAAGTATGGTACATCTTTCAAAGTTCATTGTCTGTCGGCAGTTGTTATAAACTCCATGTCAAGAGTTCCCAACCTATGGCTTTTATTGAAGGGAGCTGTCCATGTTTTAACAGCTGGAGATTTAACCTTGTACAGTACATATCATGAAGACTATGGGGTATGGTAGTACACTGCCTAAGTTATAGCAACCTACAGCTTATCCACACAATATAGCACTGCTTCCTACTGCTAAGTACACATACATAGTTGTTGGTCCTCATAAAATTTGAGCAATCCTTATATTGCTGTTATCTCCCTTGTACCAATATACTGAGGACAAAAATTAGACCAATGAATTCACTGAATGATTCTGACATCAAAACAAGGCATCAGCTGTCATCAAATGTATGTGTACTGTTACCCATAGTACACTGTACAGTGTTTATGATATGGTTTAAGTTTGGCCCCTGGATCAGAAACTTTACTTTCAACTTTCCTACACATGCATTTTGTTTGTTGGTGGGAGCACTAAAGGTTAAACCCTAAGAACAGCCTTGGTTATAGTAAGCCTATGTAATTCACCCTAAAATTACAAATATAGGGCTAAGACAACACACAAAATGTAATTTGTTACTCTCCAACACAAACAGTAAACAAAATAATATGCAAAATATATACAGCATTATCATAAAAACATTATGCTATATCTTATTTCCTATACTACTTGTTTTGAGCAACACATGACATTGTCTACATCCAGTAAATACCAATGTATGTGACATACTAGTATTACTATAGTCTACATCCAGTAAATACCAATGTATATGACATACTAGTATTACTATAGTCTACATCCAGTAAATACCAATGTATGTGACATACTAGTATTACTATAGTCTACATCCAGTAAATACCAATGTATGTGACATACTAGTATTACTATAGTCTACATCCAGTAAATACCAATGTATGTGACATACTAGTATTACTATAGTCTACATCCAGTAAATACCAATGTATGTGATGACATACTAGTATTACTATAGTCTACATCCAGTAAATACCAATGTATGTGACATACTAGTATTACTATAGTCTACATCCAGTAAATACCAATGTATGTGACATACTAGTATTACTATAGTCTACATCCAGTAAATACCAATGTATGTGATGACATACTAGTATTACTATAGTCTACATCCAGTAAATACCAATGTATGTGACATACTAGTATTACTATAGTCTACATCCAGTAAATACCAATGTATGTGACATACTAGTATTACTATAGTCTACATCCAGTAAATACCAATGTATGTGATGACATACTAGTATTACTATAGTCTACATCCAGTAAATACCAATGTATGTGACATACTAGTATTACTATAGTCTACATCCAGTAAATACCAATGTATGTGACATACTAGTATTACTATAGTCTACATCCAGTAAATACCAATGTATGTGATGACATACTAGTATTACTATAGTCTACATCCAGTAAATACCAATGTATGTGACATACTAGTATTACTATAGTCTACATCCAGTAAATACCAATGTATGTGACATACTAGTATTACTATAGTCTACATCCAGTAAATACCAATGTATGTGACATACTAGTATTATTATAGTCTACATCCAGTAAATACCAATGTATGTGACATACAAGTATTACTATAGTCTACATCCAGTAAATACCAATGTATGTGACATACAAGTATTACTATAGTCTGCATCCAGTAAATACCAATGTATGTGACATACTAGTATTACTATAGTCTACATCCAGTAAATACCAATGTATGTGACATACTAGTATTACTATAGTCTACATCCAGTAAATACCAATGTATGTGACATACAAGTATTACTATAGTCTACATCCAGTAAATACCAATGTATGTGACATACTAGTATTATTATAGTCTACATCCAGTAAATACCAATGTATGTGACATACTAGTATTACTATAGTCTACATCCAGTAAATACCAATGTATGTGACATACTAGTATTATTATAGTCTACATCCAGTAAATACCAATGTATGTGACATACTAGTACTGTTCTCAATTCTTGGATTTGTTAAAATGCCAAGATGGGTCGGTCATTCAGTACAAGGCCAGTATTCAGATAGACTAAACATCAGTCTAAAAGAGTCACAATCAGCTGATCATTTAATTGTTATTATCATAATGTTTATATTTTAAAGATCATTTCACTACATAGATTATTGCCAAGGATTGAGACATTCCATTGTTTGTTCAATCTATTCTACAGTTGACCATTACACTGATATATTCTATGGTTGACCATTGATATTACACTGATATATTCTATGGTTGACCATTGATATTACACTGATATATTCTATGGTTGACCATTGATATAACACTGATATTTTCTACAGTTGACCATTGATATTACACTGATATATTCTATAATTGACCATTGATATTACACTGATATATTCTATGGTTGACCATTGATATTACACTGATATTTTCTATAATTGACCATTACACTGATATATTCTATGGTTGACCATTGATATAACACTGATATTTTCTACAGTTGACCATTGATATTACACTGATATTTTCTATGGTTGACCATTGATATTACACCGATATTTTCTATGGTTGACCATTGATATTACACTGATATTTTCTATGGTTTGAATTTGCTGATAGACACAGCTTTCAGATTTTTAACTCTATTAAAAGGGATCCAACACTTAGGCAACATATTACAAATAGTTCTCCTTAGTCCTAACTTGCAAATGTGTATTTCCACTGCCTGTAGTAACAGAAAATCAAGATACTAACATGATAGCATACAAGGAAGGCAATATGAATGAAAATGAAATCAGAAGTGCCTAATGTCTGTTGCCAGTGGCAACAAATATGCAAATGTGCATGTATACTGTATAACTTAAGAAAGGATACATAAATGCGATAAAGTCAGAGAGATAGATTTTAAATCTCAGCATACATGTAGATAATGCCTTCAGAATTTGCTAAATAAAATAACTGGAACATCCTGCAGATCTATCAAGTCTCTGTAAAAAATTGTTCTCACATGGCCAGTGATTTAAAGTTATACTTTAGACAGTAGAAAGATGTTTCAAGAATATTTATATACAACTGGATACAGACAAGAAATTTGTCTTTTCCTTCTTCTAGTGAATGCACATTGAAGGCAATGTAGTTGATAAATCACCTACATGTAGTTGACATACCATAGGTCTTACAGTGACCTTGTCTTCATCTCAACAACAACTTTTACTTTATACACTAGTCATTAAGATGGATGATAGTAAGTAAGACTATCCTGTTGACAACACAGACGTCTAATTTTATCCTCTAAAACGTCTCTGTTTAAAACCTGTATACAGAAATAACACCAATTCTATTTTTTGCAATGATTACATGGAAATGTTTCAAGACACATGCCTAAATTTAGACATTGAGCTGATACACACAGATTGATATAGCTTGCAATGTGATGTTATGTCATGCTGATAGACTACTGTAGTGTAAACTCACTACGTCTGTGCTGTACATGCAAGAATTCAGGCATAGCGGTATGCACTCATCGTTTTACTAGAAACATAGTAGGAGTAAAAATACCACTACTACAATATAATACCTAGTCATGTACGCAATAAAAAACCTAATACTTCCTACCAACGTACACTGATTTCAAGTAGTACTAACAAATTATCAGCATGGTCACATTTATCTGCAACCCCCCCCCCCCCCCATTCTATCCTATGTTTCTATTCTATAGTTTTTTGAGGTCTGCCAAATACATTGTATGTACTTGACACAGAACGCTTTGAACTTCAACCAATGATTAGCAGAGTTGGAGAGATGACTGACTTGTACTGAGTTGAGTTCAAGACAACACAACAAATCATAAAGGTTGCCAGAAAGACGGTGAAAGTAGAGAATATGAAGCTATGGTTGGTGATAAAGAATCGTGTTAGGTTTACAAAGAAAATGGTGAAAACAGCATCACTTCATCAACTCAACTCAGATAAGTTATTTTGAAAACAAACTGACATGAGTGATATATATACATAACTCATTAATAAAATACACTTGCCTTTCTTTGGTATAGGTCTATAATGATTTCTTGTTCTATATCTGTGATCCATGCTGCCTGGAGTGAAATTAAACCACCAAAAGTTTACATTAAAAAATCCAGCATCAGTATAATAAGTCAGACAATGAGTGTTTCCATTCACTATTGAGACAAGCCGACTTTCCGTGTCCTGGGATTGTCTATATCAATGCGAGCGAGAGAGCTGAGCTGATCAACAACAGTCTGGATGCACTCAGTGGCAGGTCAGTGTTTGGATTGATAATGTCTGGATGCAACTATTCCAAACATGGGAGAACCACGGATCACAGGAGTTGTGTGGAGTGGATGACGACTTTCTTTTTTCCATGAAAGGTCATTGTTAAAATAGTTGATATATCAGAACTGATAGCAGCACAATCTAAATTGTACCCAATGCTATTCACTGCAATCACATAATAATAAAACAACACTGTAGAATTTCTGTGGCAATCTAAGCATAGAGATAAAATGCAGGCTACTCCCTCAACATCAAGGTCATGAGTGGCATCATAAAGGTCGGCAGCTATGATGTCCTATTACGGTAAGAGAGACTTACACAGATGTAAATAGTAAAAATGAACCTATGATTTGGGTCTTTTGGGACTATCAACATGTCAACAGATCTTAAATTTGATCAAAATGACAGAAAAGCTACTAAACCTCTGATGTATAAGACAATGATGAAATTTAAGATGGTTGGCATGATCCTCTGCTCTGTGCCGTGTCAGCTTATGCATTTCACTGGCAATGATATGACCAATAAGTGCCACTCTGAGACCCTCCTTAATAAATGACTAAGGAACTCCTGCATGCATTATACACATACACTGCCTTTAACTTGGGACATTTTGAATTCATGTTAGAGGCTACTGACAGAAAGTTACTCACGTTTACCATGGAAGGATTGCATATACACACGAGAAGCCATATCTTTATGGGCTCTATCCTTTGCCGACTGTGACACAAATTAATGCTGACAAGATGTCATCTAAGACCACCAAATATCAGGACAGTAGTGCTGACGACAGTACAAAGACCACTGGATACTACCTGTCAACAATCTCTACTCCAAATTTATGCAACAGCTGAAGACAAACTGATGTCACTGACTGGGCTACATCAACAATGTTTAGAATATACTTGATGACTTTTAGTTGCTCTGTTTGCGTACATCTTGCAATCATGCCCAGGGCAAACCACTTGTCTCTTGTTCTCAAATCCAATGAAAAATTTATTTTCTAATTAACAACTTTAAACAACATGGACGCTCAGTGGTTTCAAATGACTGAGAGGATACAACTCAAACACAAACATACATTTCACCAATAAAAGCATACCATTTTAAATGGCAGCACAGTAAATATTTTAGTTTTTGGTGCCAGGCAGATTGGATTTACTAACGAACCAATAACCTTCACATTTGACTGCCTGGCTCTGAATATATCTAACGGATACAGAGAGTTAACTTGAAACATGTTTGTCTGCTATCTACATCTAACTTCTAAGTGACATTTTTGTTTTCTTGACATTCAGTTTGTACTCTGTATGTCATTACATAGCTCTCCTTAACCAACTTATTATAGTTTACAACATATTTCCTGCTACACAGAACTGCAACTGATGAAGGTAGTCATAGTAGTGATGGTGGTATAGGCATAGTAGTAGTAGTGGTGGTAGTCAGTAATGACGGTGGTAGTCATAGTAGTGGTGGTGGTAGTCAGTAGTGACGGTGGTAGTCATAGTAGTGGTGGTGGTAGTCAGTAATGATGGTGGTAGTCATAGTAGTGGTGGTGGTAGTCTGAGTAGTGGGAGTAGTCACAGTAGTGGTGGTGGTAGTCATAGTAGTGGTGGTAGTCACAGTAGTGGTGGTGGTAGTCATAGGGTGGTGGTGGTAGTCAGTAGTGATGGTAGTAGTCATAGTAGTGGTGGTGGTAGTCATAGTAGCGGTGGTAATCATAGTTGTAGTAATGGTGGTAGTGATAGTAGTGGTAGTCATAGTAGTGGTGGTAGTCAGTAGTGATGGTGGTAGTGATAGTGGTGGTGGTAGTCAGTAGTGATGGTGGTAGTCATAGTAGTGACAGTAGTCACAGTAGTGGTGGTAATCATAGTTGTAGTAATGGTGGTAGTGATTGTAGTGGTAGTCATAGTAGTCTGAGTAGTGGTGGTGGTAGTGATAGTGGTGGTGGTAGTCAGTAGTGATGGTGGTAGTCATAGTAGTGACAGTAGTCACAGTAGTGGTGGTAATCATAGTTGTAGTAATGGTGGTAGTGATAGTAGTGGTAGTCATAGTAGTGGTGGTAGTCTGAGTAGTGGTGGTGGTAGTGATAGTGGTGGTGGTAGTCAGTAGTGATGGTGGTAGTCATAGTAGTGACAGTAGTCACAGTAGTGGTGGTAATCATAGTTGTAGTAATGGTGGTAGTGATTGTAGTGGTAGTCATAGTAGTCTGAGTAGTGGTGGTGGTAGTGATAGTGGTGGTGGTAGTCAGTAGTGATGGTGGTAGTCATAGTAGTGACAGTAGTCACAGTAGTGGTGGTAATCATAGTTGTAGTAATGGTGGTAGTGATAGTAGTGGTAGTCATAGTAGTGGTGGTAGTCTGAGTAGTGGTGGTGGTAGTGATAGTGGTGGTGGTAGTCAGTAGTGATGGTGGTAGTCATAGTAGTGACAGTAGTCACAGTAGTGGTGGTAATCATAGTTGTAGTAATGGTGGTAGTGATAGTAGTGGTAGTCATAGTGGTGGTGGTAGTCATAGTGGTGGTGGTAGTCACAGTGGTAGTGGTGGTAGTCATAGAAGTAATGGTGGTAGTCATAGTAGTAATGGTGGTAGTCAAGAACATAACTGTAAAGTTGCAATAATGGGTATGACTTTAAGAACATAACTTTCTGTAACGATTTTAATCAAATCCTGTTGAGAATTCCATGGAAAAGACAGGGGTCAATGTACTCTGTTCTGTCACTGTGGCAACCATGAATTTTCTTCATTGTTTGACTATGACTAGTACATTTCATATGGCAAGCTGGGTCGTAACATGTTTTCTATGAATCCCTTCTAACTTGATACCACATATGAAAATTCCAAGTGCTTTGACTTTTGGCTTCTGGGATTTATAAAATGCATTTCCCTTGAAGCTAAAAATACTAACCAGATATACTTTGAGATAAAAGTGAAAATGGAAACATAACAGAGAATAGTCTTTCACTGAAACTCTTTCAGTTTAAACAGTTTTTGCTTGTCTGCTGAGATTTGTGAATACTGCCCTACATTTATACATCACGTCATTAACATATTGAATACAAACACATAGAATTGTCTACTTTTCCTAACAATAACATGGCTAGTATTCCTAGTAATGATTTGGTGTATGTATACTTTGGACTGAGTCCAGTACAATCGACAAAGTCACTCAGTAGAAAATTAGTAAAATTGAATTATAGTTAGTCATATCAGTTTACCATTAATTCATATCAGAGATTCTTTAGACTGTGTTGTTCACATTACTCAAAGTGACCTTTAGTGACCTCACAGCCATCACTAATAATATATCAAAATAACTAGGATTATTGGCTATTTTAACACCAATGTTTACAATGAGAGTCTTACCACCAATGTTTACAATGAGAGCCTTACCACCAATGTTTACAATGAAAGCCTTACCACCAATGTTTACAATGAGAGTCTTACCACCAATGTTTACAATGAGAGCCTTACCACCAATGTTTACAATGAGAGCCTTACCACCAATGTTTACAATGAGAGCCTTACCACCAATGTTTACAATGAGAGCCTTACCACCAATGTTTACAATGAGAGTCTTACCACCAATGTTTACAATGAGAGCCCTACCACCAATGTTTACAATGAGAGCCTTACCACCAATGTTTACAATGAGAGCCTTACCACCAATGTTTACAATGAGAGCCTTACCACCAATGTTCACAATGAGAGCCTTACCACCAATGTTTACAATGAGAGCCTTACCACCAATGTTTACAATGAAAGCCTTACCACCAATGTTTACAATGAGAGCCTTACCACCAATGTTTACAATTAAAGCCTTACCACCAATGTTTACAATGGGAGCCTTACCACCAATGTTCACAATGAGAGCCTTACCACCAATGTTTACAATGAGAGCCTTACCACCAATATTTACAATGAGAGTCTTACCACCAATGTTTACAATGGGAGCCTTACCACCAATGTTGACAATGCAAAGCCGTACCAATGCTTACAATGCAAAGTTACCACCAATGTTCATGTCACAAATATTATAGCCTGTTTCACCACCAATACTCACAATGCAAAGACAGTGTTTACGTTAGAGCAGTAAGTAAAGTAGGTACAATCTACCTAAGTTGATGGTATAATGTATTAGAAACTATATACATCACCTTTACCAGATTACCCACTTTCTATTTTTGGGGTTCTTAGACCATAGCACAGCTACTGAAAGATTACTTGGTATTTTCACCACCAGTACTCATATAATGCACAGATTCTTTTTGCTATTGTATAATTACATATCCATACTTTTTTCCATTCATTCATTTTACAAGTTTACTAGTTGGAGAAAATTGAGGAATTATAAGTCACAGATGTGACAGAGAAATGTAATTGGCATATTGATACAAGGTATACACTATAATTATATAGCTGCAGTGATTATTTTGTCATTTTTAATTGCAGAAATCTCCCAATTTACTATCAACCCTACAGAACAGAAGATCACATCACATTCCAACAAACCATCAGTCTGGAACTAGTTTTATTGAAGACAGATACAAGATATTACCTGAACTTTAAACAATTTCTACCATTGTTGGATTAAAATTATAAAGTGGACAATGTAATATCAATTAATATGGTTCATAATTTGACTTTGGATTCATTATATATCAGTCTTGTAATGTATCACTGTTTAACAAAACTAAACAAAACACTATTATCTGACCCTTCTATACAGTCCACTTACTAGATAACATTACACACTATTGTTTATAAATTCATCCAAAGTCCAATAATAAACAATGCAAAGTATAAGTGTAATCAACCGATTCCTTCTAGTTAATGTAGATATCTTTCACATCACTGTTTAGAAAATTAATAGTTATATCAACAAAATAAAATGTTGTATTTTCTGGTCCTTCTGTTTAATTTGCTGTGATAATATTTGTTTATAGACACATAAACATTTTGTGAAATGATAGTTTGGAAGCATGTCTCAGCTCTGACCTAGTAAGTGGGGTATAAAGTATAGATACAGCATGTCTGACTTAGTAAGTGGGGTATAAAGTATAGATGCAGCATGTCTGACTTAGTGAGTGTGGTATAAAGTATAGATACAGCATGTCTGACTTAGTAAGTGTGGTATAAAGTATAGATACAGCATGTCTGACCTAGTGAGTGTGGTATAAAGTATAGATACAGCATGTCTGACTTAGTAAGTGGGGTATAAAGTATAGATACAGCATGTCTGACTTAGTAAGTGGGGTATAAAGTATAGATACAACATGTCTGACCTAGTGAGTGTGGTATAAAGTATAGATACAGCATGTCTGACTTAGTAAGTGGGGTATAAAGTATAGATACAGCATGTCTGACTTAGTAAGTGGGGTATAAAGTATAGATACAGCATGTCTGACCTAGTGAGTGGGGTATAAAGTATAGATACAGCATGTCTGACCTAGTGAGTGTGGTATAAAGTATAGATACAGCATGTCTGACTTAGTAAGTGGGGTATAAAGTATAGATACAGCATGTCTGACTTAGTAAGTGGGGTATAAAGTATAGATACAGCATGTCTGACCTAGTGAGTGTGGTATAAAGTATAGATACAGCATGTCTGACCTAGTGAGTGTGGTATAAAGTATAGATACAGCATGTCTGACCTAGTGAGTGTGGTATAAAGTATAGATACAGCATGTCTGACCTAGTGAGTGGGGTATAAAGTATAGATACAGCATGTCTGACTTAGTAAGTGGGGTATAAAGTATAGATACAGCATGTCTGACCTAGTGAGTGGGGTATAAAGTATAGATACAGCATGTCTGACTTAGTAAGTGGGGTATAAAGTATAGATACAGCATGTCTGACTTAGTAAGTGGGGTATAAAGTATAGATACAGCATGTCTGACCTAGTGAGTGGGGTATAAAGTATAGATACAGCATGTCTGACCTAGTGAGTGTGGTATAAAGTATAGATACAGCATGTCTGACTTAGTAAGTGGGGTATAAAGTATAGATAAAGCATGTCTGACCTAGTGAGTGTGGTATAAAGTATAGATAAAGCATGTCTGACTTAGTAAGTGGGGTATAAAGTATAGATACAGCATGTCTGACTTAGTAAGTGGGGTATAAAGTATAGATACAGCATGTCTGACTTAGTAAGTGGGGTATAAAGTATAGATACAGCATGTCTGACCTAGTGAGTGTGGTATAAAGTATAGATACAGCATGTCTGACTTAGTAAGTGCGGTATAAAGTATAGATACAGCATGTCTGACCTAGTGAGTGTGCTATAAAGTATTGATACAGCATGTCTGACCTAGTGAGTGTGGTATAAAGTATAGATACAGCATGTCTGACTTAGTAAGTGGGGTATAAAGTATAGATACAGCATGTCTGACTTAGTAAGTGGGGTATAAAGTATAGATACAGCATGTCTGACCTAGTGAGTGGGGTATAAAGTATAGATACAGCATGTCTGACCTAGTGAGTGTGGTATAAAGTATAGATACAGCATGTCTGACTTAGTAAGTGTGGTATAAAGTATAGATACAGCATGTCTGACTTAGTAAGTGCGGTATAAAGTATAGATACAGCATGTCTGACCTAGTGAGTGTGGTATAAAGTATTGATACAGCATGTCTGACCTTGCATGTCTGATATTGCTATAACTGACAACTTACAAACTAACAGACAAGATCAGGGTATGTAGTGACGATATTGCTATAACTGACAACTTACAAACTAACAGCTGAAATATTAATACTAAACTTTGCCTCCATCAATAGGGATAAAGTTTATCTATTCTTGCTGGTACTTACAATGGAGAATTTCCCTCAGGAAATCTACATCAATTACTGAAGCAGAACAGATTATCTGATAAAACACTGTAATCGCAATAAGTCTTCCTGTTAGACATTGCGATCTTTTACAATTTTGTAAGTACATGAGAGTCATCGTTCCTTCCCACCAGACTTACAGACTTTACTACAAGATGGAATGATAGCTGAATCATTTAGTAAATGGACCAACAAATAGTCATGGAAATGAGAGATAATTACAAGGTGAGCCAGCCCATACCAGTTGCATAGACACAGCTCAGTCAATTACATGCTGACCTGGCCTTCATTTTAGTAAAGATGGAACACTAAAATGGATGAGGTACTGATGGGAAAACGTGGCACATATTATAAGACCTATAATAGTAGTAAATATAATGCTGTATAAACATGTGTGGGTACTGTGAGCACTTGTGTCACCTGAAACCTCAAGGTATTAACTACCACAAAATTGTCAAATGAAGGATGAAAGCAACTGGATTTTATGTACATATGAACACCACTAAAGCTATGTATTTGTATTTTGGTTGCTCTCATGCAGTGCAATGATTTGATAAATTTTCATAAATAGTCTCCAACATTAAACAGACTACTTGTCTGAATTACTTGCTCTAACACATTATAGCTTCATGATTGTTAGTACTACAAGATACCACAAAACGTGAAAAATAAATACAAGTAACATGGGGGGTTTTGTCACAAGTAGACAAGTCATAGAAATATATTAAGCAACATAAAGGGCCTTTCAATTATGATAAGTTGGATATTCAAAATAAACACAAATTCAAAGCTCTAAAATGGTGAGATAGAGAAATACAATGGAAGTATACATTATATACCTACATCAAACAAATTTTATGAAACATTTGGAAAATATTGAATAATTTTAATGTTTTACAGGAGCATGAAGAGAGTTTCATGTAACAGATTTGATAGCACATATGTATGCTATGAAAATTAGGGAACTATAACAGCAGAGAACTTCGGTCTTTTTTAATTTGAACATTAAAACTTGGCTGACACATGGTACATGTATACTATGATGAATATTTCATGTTAGTTATCAAATAATCCACCCCTGGATAAAATTCATTTTCAATTTATCTGATATCCTAAGTCTGACACATGGTTTACCCAACTATCCTGTCTGAATGTAAACTAATCCAGGTATAATATCAGGTCCAAAATAACAATATATCAATATAATGGTTAGACTAGTACAGCTGTGAACAACACCTGCAAGTTTGACATCAATGTTAGAACAGAAACTATTGTATGCAGCCAAATCAATTTGGATATAGACAGTATACAATCGCTATGACTCATAGTCAGCTTAGATAACTATGACACCTTTACTAGTCAATTTCACTCAGAGTTAGCTGATTAATTAGATTGTAATCACTTTAATATATACAACATAGAATGAACTCAATAACTTACAACCTATGACTCATATACACATTATGTACCCATTTACTAAAACAGGAAATTCAAATGACAACTTGGTCAGCTTGGATGAAACATGGAAGTGTGTGTATGTACCAATGGGAATATTTCTCCCTTATTTGTCATACGATTTTCTTTGGTTACAATTTACATATAAAGTTTCTATTTTCCTTGTTACAGGTCATATAAAAGCTTGTTTCCATAGCAATCAGAAGCAGAGAATGAATAATACAGTTCTTTATTTCCTTTTTGCCACGATATTAACACCTGAGTTTTTTCTGCTTCTTTAGAAATCGACTAAGAATGCTATTTGTTACCATAGCAACTAAGAACTCAAGAGAGCTACTACTAGCACCTCATACCTCCTTGAGACACTGGTTGGAAGAAGAAGAGAGCTTTACATAATAGTTTCAAAGATGGGCCTGCCTTGAGTCAATGGAAAGTAATGAGTAGTCAAAGTACTTGAAGTTTTTATACAGTAATTCAATTTCATTATATCATTTTTAATTTTCTCAAATTTTGATATTTTCTGATACTAAATCATGTTACTAAAAAGTTATAATATTTATACTCAACAGCATGTGTTGCACTCTCATCATATATTTATGCTCTTGCTGAAAAAAAAGAAGATAAATGAAAATAAAACTGTGGATGGCATTTAATACCAGAATGATAATATTACTTGTCCTTGGCTTAGATCCCGGCATATATACTAGATAGTTAAGTACAACAGCATAAACAAGAGCACTCACTTCATAGAGCAACAGACCTTTCTAATGAATGAAGACACTGCCCTCTGGCAATAGTGTGAGAGTAGACATATGATATGGAATACAAGTGTCTGATGAAATCTACTTTGTTCGATACAAGTAGAACATTCTAGTTTTTCTATTCACTAACTTTAATCAATTTAAGATAAGTTTCTTTTAACAAAATTATCTTCTTCTACTTTCTGGCTCAGTTCAAATTTTGGTGTGAAAAACAATTGCCTGGCAGAAATATAAAAAAAAGTGGTTGTGAATAAAAGGAATGGCCCTATACATAACCTTTATGGCTTCACTGATAAAATAATACTACTGTGAGACCCTGGGATGGAATACATAGCCTTTAAATGGCAAGGGTCAAGAGTTTGTCACCAGAGGGCGCTGTTGTTTTAAAGGTTCCTTGTTTGCTTATTCAAGATCTACATAAATTAAAACGACCATGTTTGATTTATGTTGTGGTCTTTACATGGATGTGGCAGTATTTAGAAGTCAAAATTTGAACAGGAACAATACTCCATGACAACAGATGGTGACACAAGTTGTACACCTGATACACATATTTACTATCAAATACCTACCAGATGGTGTGGTGTCTATATTGGACGTTTTGGTTCACCTTATGGAACACTATATCAGTTATTGCAATGGACATAATTATTTGTAGTAAGGTGACTTGAGGCAAACCACATCAAATTTGTATGGATAATTATGTATATGATTTATGATCTATAAGTATATATATTTTATAATTCTACAAGACTAGTGGTTAATTTGTGTGAAATATTTTGATTGCAAAAATGTTTGGTATCTTTTGTCCTTACTTAGTTTATAAATGCTGTAAAGTTCCAAGACTATCAATGGAAAACTTTGCAGATCAGCAACTCAATAAGCACTGATGGGTAGTAGTATGAAAGTTGACTTGGTGGAGGATAGTTATAGCAGATTATACAGGAATATTCTACTGTTCTAGGTATGTCACTTGAAAAGCTCTACAATCAAGTATTTTTGTACATCTTCTGTCCAAGTTGCTACTTTGATTTTAGGCCCAAGATGGATAAGGATTCAAATTTTCTGAGGTGTACGATGAAACTGACATAATCTGCTATCTCTATGGTTTTACAGCAGTTCCAGTGACTTGATATTGTACCATAGCTACCATTTCACTGTACAAATGACAATTCAGTATGTCGAAACAGTGAATCACATAAAGCTGTCTTGAGCTGTCTTGCCTTGATTACCTTTCACTGGATGGAGAAGTCACTTAGTCTATGTACATATTCCCCTGATGATGGTTTTCTGTGAGTCACATCTGTTCTAATGTTTACTGATGACAACACAGGATTGAAAGTACAGTCTTGTCAAAGATTACCATTACAGATTATTTTTAAATTAGTATCTTTTTAAGTGCATCTTACAATCTAGAAAGAGCTGCTTGGTATGGTTAGATCATTTTACAGATTGTAGCGATGGAGAAGACAGATCATACAATGGGTTGCTGCTAGCTACTATGTGAGTGTATACTTTGTAGCTAGCACGTCATAAAAATTAAAATGTTATTGCTAGCTGCTACAAGAAGATAACATGGAAGCTCATACAAAGATACATTATACAATGGGTTGCTGCTAGCTACTATGACAGGATTGCTTGGAAACTGGCACATCATGATTACTGTAAGTGACAGCAATGACATGGATTGGAAACTGGTACATCATATCATAGGTTGCCATTAGTTACTGTGGCAGCAGAGCATGACAGGGTTGCTGTCAGCCACTATGATAGGGTAAACATCATGGGAGATGATACCTAGATCATAAAAAAGGGTTGCTGTCAGCCACTATGATAGGGTAAACATCATGGAAGATGATACCTAATTTTTTTCTCGAATACGTAAAAAAAAGGTTTAGGATCGGCAGTGAAAAGCTAGGTGGGGTCAGGTAACTGGAACCATACAATTATTTTTTTTTTAGGCCTTAGCCTCATTTTAAATGAGTGTTGCCGAGTCATAGATCAAGAGTGTAGCTGAGTCATAGATCCAGCAAGTACAGTACATGGACTACTACTACTTAGTTATTACAAATTAAGAGAAAGTGAACAAATCCTCGCTGATTGTCCTATCTGAATCTGGAAAACCAACAATTCTAAAATAATGTACAGTTCCTGTATTGTTGACAACAATATTAATTACAAGATAACAACTCTAATGAGATTGTCATTTCATTAATGTGTACAGAGGTGACTTTTATCACTTACTGTCAACATGGGTTCCAGGTTTCATCTGAACTCTGCAGCTTGATTCTGATAAGGGGAATTAGTTGCATAGAATGGTATAATACATGGCTTCAATTTAGTAATGGTATTCAACAGGGATTTTAATGTTAATACTGTGATTACGATCAATTATCTATTACCATGGTTACAATTAACTACTCACTATGATATGCTTTCATTTGTACCTTACTATGCACAGGAATGGCTACCAATTGACACCATTTGACCATTTTAACAGCAATGATAACACCTCAATATGGTAAACACCTGACATTACTATTTCAACCATGTTTCACCCCGATTCATTTACTATATTATTGTATATATCTCTATAATAAATATCATTACTGGCAACCAGTTAACCCAATATAAGCCTCTCTCACACACAACTGAACACACAACGCCATGTAGCAATGAAACACATTACTCATTAATATGCTAAGCATGTCCCTAGCCAATTGATATGTTATATTTAGACACCTAGTATTATATCATAATATCGATGGCTATTGGGAATCAGTTTACCCAATAGTGAGTACTAGAGTAACTGAACACACCACATCATCATGATATGAAATAACCACTGATCAGTTGCCAATGATTGTGATCAATATTGACGTACACACAGATTTATCAACTCTTATAGTTTACATTATTTTGTGAATTCAAAACCAATTGACGTATAATATTCATCAAAAATGGAATTCATGTAAAAATGATTTGAATAAACAACCCTATACATTTTATTAACATTTCGAGTATACAAATTCAGACTCATTTCATCCAAAAAGTAAAATATGGTATTAACATTCTAAACATGTTCCTGGTTAATTCATACATACACAACTCATAGTATCTGTCAACCTAATACAAAGTACTAACAATCAAATACACAGCTTTCAGCAACATATGTAACTACATGTAGTGTTAATATTCCATCAAATTCCGTACCTCAAAGCATCCATAACATACATTCATACTTGAATACAGTGAATTCAATGTAAACTGTTGATATAACCAAATATACATTGACTCAAGAAGCTGGTGCAAAAACTGGAACCAAACTTTGTTTCTCAGTTGCTACTATAATGTAATGAAAATCATAGGACTGCAGCAGAAGAAAACCCTCAAACAATGTCCAAACCACCTCAAACTGACATAAAAGTGATGCATAGGAGTATGTATATAATGATAACATGGCATGCTTTGCTGTTGATGAGGACAGTCACATGATTGTCACCTACAATACCTACAAGTACAGACATTAAAGAACACAACAGGCTAAATTACATACATGACAAGACATATTTAGTTAAGAGTTTGACAGGAATGACAAATTCTATGAACTCAGAAATACATATTTGGTTTATTTGTGTGCTCATCTCTAGGGATGCCATATTTCATGTCTTGTGCTATGACAAACATGTATGTCTGAAATGTAATACATTGACTACAGAGAAAATTGAATATGTGTGGCTTTTGTTGTTTTTTAAGATGTCCATGTTAATGAGCACAACAACTAATGAAATGTCAGACGTGTTTTACCTGAGTGGTGTCAAAATATATGCAAACAATATTTTTTTTTATATAAAAACAACAAAATTTTGATTAGCCTGGGTATTCTAGCCATTTTTCACTTCTATTATTTAATGGTCTTTTCATCATGATAGCATACTAAGTGATAATATAACATATACATCTATTTGGCAGGATACACTGTATTAATGTCTGCCTAGTAGCACACGTACTGTAGTCAACTGTAACATAACATGGAATATCACACAATACATTGACATATTGTTCACTTTAAGTACGTAACACAGTGGCTGTTGTTGAATGAAAACAGTACTTATGAAATTACTAACTGAATACATCAATTTATCCCTGTACACAGTCTGTGAACATACAATGCTAGTCAATAGCCTTTCTAACATTAGTACCGTTCTCTATCTCTACTGATCAAATAGTGTGACATCATAGACCATGGATTGCTGTATTTGAACTCAAACCATCATATGTACAATGTACACCATTAATGTTTACACATGTACATCTAGATATACTGGGAAAAACTGACAAAGAAAAGACATAGTTGTTAGTGATTCCTACCTTTCATTCTCTGTTTTTCCATCCAATGTATAAATTGTGACATTGTAACAACGCAAGCACTATCATGGTACTATTTATGTACCTATTTTGATGAATTACAAACCAATGGCCTAGGGAATACTATTTAAGACTCCCTAGGTGATGATCACAGGTCTGGTCCTGCATAGACAATGAGTATCCTTCATGTGACATGAAACATTACAATGCGTGCAGAATAACAGTTTATTTCTTTTTAATAGGTCAACACATCAACCTGGTTTAATCATTGAAATTGTAAAAATTATCAAAAGACTAGCAGTTCTTAGAAACAACTGAATTCAAGGAAATAGTTGAAGTCTGTATGTCTTTCAATCATTTAATAAATGGAATAATGCTCGAGGTGAAAAGTACAATTGTGACCTAGTATCTGAACTTCAATTTTATAGTGAAATAAAATGTTAGGTCTCCATCAGTAGATCCTACAACTAGTCATACATATTTTATGAGAAAAGTCACACCTTGATGACGTACCTGGTCATCTACTTACGATGCATTTTCTTTCAGGATAACTATTAATTTGAAGTGACATTGATGTATTTCTTGCCTTTTTTAAATTCAAATTTGGCTTATTTTTTTCGTTTTTCTTAAATTAGACAGGCTTAAAATGTGTCATCTTCTTTTTTTCATTAATGGCTGGAAAGTAGGTAGTCTGGCTGAGTTTTTATTCATCATAGTTTTAAAACACATCATATAACACACCTTTGTTTGTTCTTGTCTACTTGTACCCTTTTCTCTTTTTTTGTCACTTTAGTATTTTCATTTTGTGGTTTGAATACTGTTTAAAAAATGGTAGAAAATATGGATATGACTTTATACATGGTTCTTCTTGCCTTTTCCTCATTTGCATAACATGTGCATAATATTTGCATAACAAAAACCCTCTTATTCAATTTCATCACTTTAGTACAGCCTGTAAAACACACAAGGAAAGACCACTTCAACCAAACCTTATGAGCTCAAGGCATTGAAAACACTTCATTGTTCAAACAATGGAAATCTACTGTGAGAGGATGTAAAAACTAATATTGTATTTTGGTTGAAGTACTGATTTCATTGTTCAAAAAATTGGAATTTATGATGTTAGGATGTAAAAACTAATAATTATTGTCTATGACAGATTCAAAGATTCCATTGTTCAAACAATAATTAATAATGTATCAAGTAGAAAAACTTATTTGGTTAATGTAAGATTTGGAAATAGATGATATATTGAGTGCCACAACTAATATCATATATGGTTGAACTATGAGATATGCCATTTATACATCATAATATAGTTATTATTGAACAATAGCTATTGTGTTTGAGTTGTAATGACATCACTACTCTATTGTTACAACTCTATCAAACTCTATTGAGTTATAGGGTGTGATTACATCTATCAAACTCTAAAATCTAGAGTTATAGGGTGTGATTACATTTATCATGTTTTTCTTTTCTCTTCAACTTTAAACTTGATAGATTAATCAATATCTTTTAGAGAGGTTATAATTAGTTCAAATTATTTACTTTAATATGTTACTTAAATCACTATTCATCCATGCCTGGTATTTTGTGGTTAGTTCTCATTTCCTGATTTCTATCCAGATTGGCTTATATTTTGACTAAATTGAAATTTGCTGTCACACTGTGAAATGTTGTTTTTGTTGTATATGAACTCTGTCAATTTATAAAAACGTAACTCATGCTTTCCAACAGACTGCGATAATAGCAATCAGAATGGATTTTAAATGAAAAAAGAGCAATTACATATAGAGTTGGATTTCAAGAGATGAATACTAAGACCCTAGCTATGAGTCATAACACTGACAAGTAAACATTGAACACTACTGGAGCTAAGAGCACAGTTCTGACTGATAAATTCTATCAACTTTAAGAAGTGCTGTAACTAGTCACTATCATACCACAGTAAGGTCCATACACTATACACAACAAAACCATAGCTATAAAGGATATAGTAAACCTATATTTTACAACCATTTTTAAGTCTTCAACTAGTTCTGAATTACTATTTTTCCATTAACATTACTGGTGCATTGTGGTTATGTATGAGAAGACACTTTAGTCTCTACTTATTTTTGTGTTTTTGGTTTCAATATGTGAAAATTAAGGTATGGAAAAAACTATTAAATCCAGACAGAGGGTATTTGTTTGCACACAAAAAAACTACAAGTTGGAAAAAAACAAGATGATAAAGGCATGATGAAATGTCTAGGTTTACACTATTACAGTAATGTGTAAAGGTCTAACAGTGAAAATGATGAAAACATATTACAGGTTAATAAACCATTACAGTGATGAAGATATGAAGAGTGAATGTTACTAGTCTATGATTTATACTGTATCATCAACATTATACATACATATATACATACATATATAGTATATATTTCTGTAAATGTTACTAGTCTATGATTTATACTGTATCATCAACATTGTACATACATATATATTATATATTTCTGTAAATGTTACTAGTCTATGATTTATACTGTATCATCAACATTGTACATACATATATACATACATATATATATATTATATATTTCTGTAAATGTTACTAGTCTATGATTTATACTGTATCATCAACATTGTACATACATATATATTATATATTTCTGTGAATGTTACTAGTCTATGATTTATACTGTATCATCAACATTGTACATACATATATACATACATATATATATATATTATATATTTCTGTAAATGTTACTAGTCTATGATTTATACTGTATCATCAACATTGTACATACATATATATTATATATTTCAGAGTATCAGTTTTACATTAATTTTTTCTATACAAATCTTTGTCTTGGTTTCATACTTCATTTTACATGTTGACACACCCTGTCAATGTAGAAGATATGAACACATTAAAATGATGATGATAGCTCATGAGCATGTCTGTTGTAACTATGGTTACAATCTAGCAGTAACCATGGTTTTATGCAGATTAATATGTCATTTATGAAACATCACAAACAAAAGAACTGTTAATCAGTTATTTTTATAGAGAGAGGGTCATGTAAATCTGGGCCATAATGCTGATAAAGGCCTGGTTACCCAGGGCAACACATGAAGCAATTCGCTACATGCGACGAGGCTAGCAACTATGACTCAGTGCGTACACGAAGCAACTAATTGTTTCGCGAGTCGCAAGGCAAACTGTTGCACATGCATAGACATATAAAGGTTACAGGTCTATGAAGGTCAAGTCTTCTAGCAGCTAGTAATTCAGAAGTAAAGTTATAAAATTGCTGAAAACTTGTAAATGTACAGATAGTAAAACTATATTCAATTCGAAGTTTGTTCTGGTGATGTTGATCTTTCCACTGTTGCTGCAGTGATGTTGATCTTTCCGCCATTGCTATGGTGATGTTGATCTTTCCGCTGTTGCTACTTGCATTCAAGTTAGGACTAAAATGAGTCAGCAGCGATCATGCATTCATAAATGTTGTTTACCAGTGATAAGTGGTACTTGTGGTGATAAATCAACATTTTATCTAAAATCTTGCCAAAAATAGAATATTTATACTAAATATGTGGCAGCAACTCGAGAAGCAACTTGCGACAAGTTATGGAAAATGTAACATGTCAGATTCCTTGCAAAACACCTAGTGATGTCGCAAGGTCCTGCAATTATGTTCATACAGGAGGAAATTCATTGCATGTGACGAATTGCTTAGTGCATTGCTCATTGAGTTGCCTTGTGTAACTGGGCCTTAATAGAGGATTATTATTATTATTTATATTAAAATGAAAGTCATATCATGATCCTGTAGTAGATATGATGACAAATCTACTACTTAGTGTTAAAAAAAAAATAACACTTAAATTTGATTGGCATATAAAATTCTATGTCTTAATATCTTTCTCTTAAAAATGATATACAATTTCCTATCTTTGAAAGTACATTGTATTTTATTTCATTTCCATCATAACAATACACTTACTTTGTCAGTACATTGTCAAATGAATCACACACAAAAAAGGAGAACTTTGCACCTGCACATTGTAATTTAAATGATTGACTTTTGACTCTAGATCTAAGGCTCTCAACAATCTACCTAGTGGTACCTATAGTTCCAATACCTGGACTCTCTCACAGCCTTCAATGAATTGCAATGTAGTTTATAGTTACCAGGCCTATCTATAGGGTTGTTGGTTTACCAGGCCTATCTATAGGGTTGTTGGTTTACCAGGCCTATCTATAGGGTTGTTGGTTTACCAGGCCTATCTATAGGGTTGTTGGTTTACCAGGCCTATCTATAGGGTTGTTGGTTTACCAGGCCTATCTATAGGGTTGTTGGTTTACCAGGCCTATCTATAGGGTTGTTGGTTTACCAGGCCTATCTATAGGGTTGTTGGTTTACCAGGCCTATCTATAGGGTTGTTGGTTTACCAGGCCTATCTATAGGGTTGTTGGTTTACCAGGCCTATCTATAGGGTTGTTGGTTTACCAGGCCTATCTATAGGGTTGTTGGTTTACCAGGCCTATCTATAGGGTTGTTGGTTTACCAGGCCTATCTATAGGGTTGTTGGTTTACCAGGCCTATCTATAGGGTTGTTGGTTTACCAGGCCTATCTATAAGGTTGTTGGTTTACCAGGCCTATCTATAGGGTTGTTGGTTTACCAGGCCTATCTATAGGGTTGTTGGTTTACCAGGCCTATCTATAGGGCCTGAGTTCAAGCCCAATCTGGTTTCTATAATAATTTAGTTTGATTGTATCAAACAACATAGGGTTTTCCTGAGCTAGTAATATCTGGTTTCATCCAGCACTAACACTGAACCCATGAGGAGCTGCTTCCACTACTAGATTTCTTGGGAAATAAATTGATATGCTAAGAACTAGGTTATCCAGTATTAATAAATAATAAACAATGTATTCATTTCTAATAGACCTTTTGAATGACCTTTTGAATGACCTTTTGCATGACCATAAAAGGAAACAGTAATTACATACAAAGGTGTAATGATTTTTGAACTTTGAACTAC
This sequence comes from Glandiceps talaboti, assembly GCF_964340395.1. Lineage (NCBI taxonomy): Eukaryota > Metazoa > Hemichordata > Enteropneusta > Spengelidae > Glandiceps > Glandiceps talaboti. The sequence continues at coordinate 27,078,042 of NC_135553.1, forward strand.
CAAGTATATATCGTACCGTCTTGTACATATGTCTAAAACAAAAATTTAATATCAATAGATTATTGTTCAGTTTGACTCTAACTGAGCAATGAAGGTTTTCCCAGCAGCCTTTTGGTTTTATGTCAAACTGAAATTGTTCCAAAATGTACATGCAAAACCACAATTACAGAGAACCATAAATCAAGATATCAAACTAACTCAGTCTGACAATTTCTGATATTAATCTTGCAGCTAGCTGTCATATTACAAACAATGTATTAGTCATAACTCTGCAAATCACAGATAAGTTTTAGTTGAATACCTGAATCATTTTATCATTTAATATACTCTCATTTCAATAAGTGTAATGGAATGGTGCAGAGAGATAGAGATATTCACTGTACATGATAGATACGACTCAACCTTGTACACTTTTATTATTCTGCACATGTACAAGCAGTCTAAGAATTCATAACATCAATTCAACTATGACCATTCATATCAAGAATCACAGATAAACCACTCACTGCTGTCAATAACTCCAGGGATGTGATATCGGAAGGAGTTTTGATTACAATAATAGTTGAAAGTTAGGTAATATGACGAATGTTGTCAATTAAATTGACATGTCATGTTTCATCATTCATAATCAGCATCCACTCTCTATATAGAGTTATGTAACAACCTGAAGACTTCAAATCTACCCTATGATTTCACACATTGCATGTATTTACAAGTCCATCATTACTTTCCCTGTTGTGAGGTGTTTTTTCATTTCAGACTCATGCGTGTCTCACAGGTATCATTACAATACTTGGAAATGGATACAACTCATGAAAAAACACTGGTGCAAATTGCTTGCTTGTTGTAAGCAGGAATGAGACAAGATTCAGCTATCAGAATGCTCAATCAATCTTCTACTAGGTAGACCTGCCTGTTGTTCATATAGCATGTGTGTAATGTGATATTATACATGTTTTGTTGGAATTTTATATATTTTTCATTGTTAAATCGGTGTTTTAATCTGAAGGTACTATGGATTTCCCACTTGTTGTATTTATCATGCTGTAATATTTGGGGAGGCTGTGTAAACCAAGTCACATTTCCATTTTTTTTTTATTGGACAAATAAAGATTATTATTATCATAAGACATACTGTGTAATTAATTCCAATAACTTATCAAAACAGAAACACCCTAGGCTGACCCATACTAGGTATAGGTGTTTATTTGCTGAAAGATTATCTGGTTGCCTTTCCAGCCCTGTTGTTATCTTTGCAATATATGCAATCATTTGGCTGTTGCTATGGGCATGGTCATGTTGCTAAAAATATTTGCACACATTTTTTGAATGTTCGTTCATTTGTCTATGAATACCTGATGTTATCTTTATGGACATGGTCTTGTTGCTAGCTATATTTTCATACCTTTTTTGAATGTTTATTCATTTGTCTATTAAGCCTTGTTGTTATCTTTGCAATATATGCAATCATTTGACTGTTGCTATGGGCATGGTCTTGTTGCTAGGCACATTTGCATACACTTTTTGAATGTTTGTTCAGAATCACTTGTTATTTTTGTGATATACACAATTGTTTGGCTGTTGCTATGGGCATGAGTCATGATTGCTAGGGATATTTCATACACTTTTTAATGTTTACTAACCTACCAGATGTTATTTTAGCAAAATACAATGGCATTTGGTTGTTGCTAAGGGCATGGTCATGGTTATTAGGGCCAATTGTGTCAAAATGTTTTGAACGAAATCTGCAGAATATCACTTCTAAAGTTCAGTCTCATTGACCAAGTACTTTTTGAGATACAAGCTTTTAACCAAAATTCACATGTTTACACCTAATTTGCATATCACGGATGAGATCATTATTACTTAATACTTCTTCATCTATACACCCCCCAGATGCATTCCCATTAAATTTCAATCTGCTCAATAGTTTTGTCCAAAAAGACACATTTTTAGCCCACATTTGAACATGACTGTTGGAATCATCATGTCATGAACAAATCTTAATTTACACACCCCTAAGAACATTCCCACCAAATTTCAGACCAATCTGCTTGGTAGCTGCTTGGTTTTATGACCAAAAATTACATTTTTTGACCCAAATCACATACCTGTGATGCGATCATTTTGCTTTGAACAATTTCCCAACTACACACCAAAAGTAGTCTCCCACCAAATAACAAGACAATCGGTCTGACAGTTTTTTAGTTTAAATTTCCCCTCCCCACACACACACACACACCCACACACACAGACAGACAGACACCGCATCATAGCTTTTCATTACTGAACCTTATCAGTTCAGTTGTGCTAAAAAATAGATTTAATTTTAAATAAATAACAAGTAATGAAATGATGACATGTACTATAGATGTGTCAAACTTTTATCTGCCTCAAACTATCATATACATTGAAATAGGCATTTTGATGTGACAGTGTCTGCTATAGAAGACACAGTATTGTACAATTACGTGGTGTCCTTTTAGGTAAAGTTGGGGAAACCTGGTAACAAAGGGCAACTGGGTAACTAAGGGCAACCAGGTAACAAAGGGCAACTGGGTAACTAAGGGCAACCAGGTAACAAAGGGCAACTGGGTAACTAAGGGCAACCTGGTAACAAAGGTCAACTGGGTAAAGCTTACATAGATTTCCATATCTTGACATAAAATTTTGGTGAGGAACCTTGGTAGTATGACTACTCTAGGGAACTCTGGTATTTTTTATCATTTGTCCATATACAGCTGTCAAAACACCGCTACATTAATTGTACTTGCTGTAGTTAAAATCACATGATATAAAGTCAACCAATCATAACAGAGGAATGAACTGGTAGGTAGCATCCAGTTTAATTCTTTTTCTGAATTTCAAAGAAATTGATATATTGTAACATTACTTTTGGTTTGAAACACAGTGTATACAGCAGTGTGATACAGAGGATAGACTTCTCACAGTGAATAACACTGACTTTATATAAATTCAATTCCATTCATATGGATAAAATCAATACTGTACCTACACTGTACATTGACTGTCACTTTGCTTACAGCCTTTCATATACAAGAATGCAGGCATTTCCAATTGAATCCAAGTTACTGTTTAATTGTCATGCAAAATCAATGATGAGAGACGTAATATATTTATTTTCAATTTCAGTTGCGTTCCTTTCATTACCCATGTGAATCAATCAACAAGCTAATTTAGTTTGAACAAATGAAAAACCACATCTGAGAGTATTTGCCAGTGTAAAAATACAAACTCAAAGTCTTTCCATAAAAATTATTCATCCTTTGTGAAAATATTTTTTGTATATTTCACTAGTTAAGAATCTTGGACAGGTTTCATTTTATACCACAAAGTTACAGTAGGTCTAATTTGTAAGGTTTCTCAACAAAATGTGCAAAATGTACAACTTTTTTATCAGATTTCCCTCTATTAAGATAATAAAAGCTTAATAGAAACACTGATAGCCAACAACAAAGACACTTTCATTTACTATTTTTAGTTGCTAATATCAATGTGCTGTATTTTCTTCATTTTGAACATTTTGTATGCCTACAACAATTAAACAAGATAAAATATAGATTTTGACAATAAGATATAAAGATAAAACTAACACACAGAAGTCAAAATTCAAACAAATTTTAGAATAAAGCAGAAAATGACAGCCAATTGCAACCTGTGAGAAGTGAAGACATCTATGTACATACATGTAGTCCAGTGCATTATCACCAAGTACTTTAAAGTCACTACACATGATCAGTGTCAATATACTACACATGGTTCTCATTTGTCTAAAATCAAAATAATATTCTCCCTGACACAAATAATCCTGTCTGGTCAAAAGTCTGTATTTTTCTAGTAACATAATAAGGGAACATACCCAGGGGCTAAACCTCACCCCTACAAAATGGAATGATCCATCTCTGACACCTGCTACAAGTGAATATGTATATCACTTGGATGGTTACATAACATCAGTGAGGGATGAAGGATATTAAAATTTGACCATCTGGAGGGCATAGTTTTTAACAACTCTCAGGTTCCACACATCTGGACTTAATTTGATTACATACATACACTATAACAATGTTGATTTCAATGCTTCATATTTTCATACCACTGTAAAAATCTATCGGTTCTAAATTTAGAATGTACAACTATCACACAGGTTAATGATCTATTGTTGGCACTCCAAATACCAGATACAATTATAAGTTATGCATTACACAACTGGCATGTCTCTTTCACATGATTCTATACTAGATTTCACTTTTAAACTGCCTATGACATTAATACATTTAAAACATAGTGTGCAATATTGAATTAGTGGATGAAATGTAACAAGGTATTAAAATGATACTTTGTTGCCATACAGTAGCAATTCCAACAGACTGTTACTAAAATGACTACTGTATTACAAAGTGAAATGCTACTTTGTACTACAGTAATAAATCATTAAGACAGATGGAAAAAATGGACATCCTTTAAACCCTGGATGGCTTCTATATCATACCATAGTTCATTATGTACAGCTAATATTAAACTCATGTTGGAATTATTTTCATTACAAAATGAAATATGAAAGTGCAAACTCACCTAAATTTCAATGCTGACAGTATGAGAGTAATATTGGTTGTGTAGATATGTGGTATATGACAACAACATATCCCACTCTACCAGCTACTATAGTCTATTTCTAGTAATCACATGTCATCCTACTACAACATACAACTACCAAAAATACGCAATGATATCACCACCAACATCATCAACAGGACTAAACCATTCTCAATAGAGTATCAACTTTACTACACACACTTACATTTACATTCCCTTTTTGCATGTAACTCGCAATATTGATTCAAACTCACAACAGAGCTATACAGCTCGAAATGCTTTTTAATATTTCAGGCTTGACTAGACATCAATTATCGATTTCCAATTAGTCACCTGACTGACTTGATACAAGCTGCCCCTCCTGTGAGACACAATGGAATCAACTGAGGCCTGACATGCTAAAATCGTCAGTTAATATCATCATGAAATGGAAATTTGAGTCAATTGCATTTTAAGTCAGTCAAGCTGAATTTGTTCCGACAAAAATTCTAATGAAAATTAAATATCCCTATCTATGGTGTAACAAAGGGGTTGCATACTGGGTTGTGTACTATGTCGGCATACTCGAGTCAAAGAGTTGAAACCCCCCACCACCACCACCACCACCACCACCACCACCACCACCACCACCACCACCACCACTATATGTACTTGTATGATTCAACATTGAAAAAATAATAATCATATATTGATTTAACTACCTTACATGAAAATACAGCTAGGTATGATTTGATTGACAGGGTTGTCTCCTTTGATCATACTACTGTGAATTGTTGTTGAAACATTCAATTTCTGGGGTTTTTTTATCACTTGACATCTGATATGACTAATAGAATTGACAGAGTCTATCCGCGGCTCCATTCATTGCAATGATAACTATCACCTCAAGCTTTTAATATGTACATTTTAATAATGCAACCACGAAAAGTTGGTACTTTAGTTTAGCTTGATCTGTGTGCGACACACTGGGATTAAAACTGTATATTAATAACACTGACTTCTTATATTACAGTCACTTTACAATAGTCATCTCAACTCATACTACATCCCAGTACTAGATATGCCTTGATGACTTTCAAAGGAAGAAAGAGACCATGCATACTATTTCTATAGATGTATTCTACCTCATTACCATAATATGTAAATTTCTGATCCATCAATTTTAATGTTTTTCTTTGCAAAAGAAATGGACTTGACATTGATGACACAGTACTTCAAGTTTAAGAGTGGCAATAAATATAACCAACTTGACAAGTCATTGATAAAATTAATAAATGCACTGTAATGACAAAATTAATGTCAATATAGTAATTTTTGAAAGTACTGACCCAGACATACACTTGGCCTTGACACATACACTAGACAATCAGGTGCCTTACATTTCCCATAATACTTTGCAATAGCACTTATTTCTCTTCATGATGACATCATCGGTGACTACCAATTCAGCCTTTATGACTGAAATCCTGTTCCATTATGAAATATTTATTTCTTGTTTCCCGAATATCTTTAATGGCCTTCATGACGGAAGGCATGGCCATCAGTAGGAAAAGTGTATACAAAAGGCCTTTAAGAATGTTTGGCCCAATAAAAAAAATTGTGTGGTTCTGATTATGCTCAATTTTAGAATAGGTTGGGTAGGTAGATTTTTTATTTTATTTTATATTTTTTCTGTGTGAGTGTCTAGTTCAGGTTTTCCATTGTTTTCCAAATGGTCTCTGTGTTGTTTATTTCTTCCTATCAGATGTACAGCCATTACAGATTTGAAGAACAGTCTTATTTTGCCTTTTCAAGTTGATGTCAGTTTCCGCATCCATTTTTTCTCGCGAGACTTGACAATTTTTGCGATTTAATTATTTTTTTCTTGAACATGTAAAAAAAGTTTAGGGTCAGCAGTGAAAAGCTAGGTGGGGTCAGGTAACCGGAACCAAACACTTATTTTTTTAGGCCTTATAATGTAGTTTTCATGAGCAATAATGTTATCTGTTCCATTGATGCCACAGATAGTACTTAAGATTATTTCAGAATTTGGATTTCCAATTTTTCATTACAATTTGATTACAGTAGAAGTATTTCAAATCGACACCTTTACTACTACTACTAGTCACTGTCTGTTTTGATACTTCTATCAAATCTATCGAATATTATGTTGTCTAAAAATACAACACTCATAACTCAGAATAACTGAATATTTGTCCCAATCTTTAGACTTTCGCTAACAATTTGGGAAACATCTGAAGTATTCTATTTTTGCAGTCAAATTTTGGTAGGATTATATGACATGACAGCAATTGTTATTAACCTATCTTTGTCTAGTCTAGTAGTATCGTCATAGTCTCAAATTCTTTCCTACATTATAAATACTCAAAATTTTACAAACAAAATTACAAATCAAAATTAAATTTAAAAAAAACATCTAATCAGAAGATATGTCTATTTTATGGTCAAAATGATGTAATCCCCACCCCCAAAATATGTATGACTAAAAGGATGAACAATATTATGAGTATTCTAGAATATCTTCAAATTTCTTCCAAATTTGATATTTTTTTGATGATTCACACACTTGAATTAAGTGCCATTAAATATTGATCAATATTGGTATGTTTTCCTCTCATTACAAAATGATAAAACGTAGGGCTGATAGTAATCACTTTAATATGATTACCATGTCTTCTATATCTGACATTTAGAGCAATACATCAATAATTCATTGAAATATCTCAAATTAATTCAACTTCTTTGTCTTTCAGAGTAATTAAAGTAATTTGATGACAGGTCAATCTACAAAAACTACTTAGAATGAGACCGAATGAATGCATGACTTTATAAAAATACACTACATGTAGTCTATGTGAAAGTGATGACAGATTAATCAAAACACAGAAAACATAGCAGATATAATTTTAATATTGAATTAAAACTAAACAATTAGAAACATCTTAATCAATGGGTTTAATTCTTTATTTTTAAAAAAACTGTTGACCAATTTCAAATCTGCCCAACAAATCTGAACTATTTTTGTAAACATTATATAATGCCTTCTAGTACATGGTATATTTTTATATATAACATTCCCTAATACTCTAAGTATGATGTGTGTGTGTGTATGTGTATGTGTGCGTGCATGTGTATGTGGTAGTGGTGGGTGTGTTTGTGTTTGTGTGGTGGTGGTGGTGGGGATTCCTACTGGTGGTACACCGATCTGAGCTTTTTTTATTATAATTTCTATACATGAATCATATGATGAGATTCCACAAATTCATGAAATTTGCAGAGATGTCAAATAAAGAACCACTTTTGTTTAGTTTTTTGTTGTCTTTGTTTCCTTATTTCCATTTCTATGTTTGTATGCTAATAACTATACACACAAATATTTAGGTCTAATTACATGACAGTGGTGTTCCATATCATTACATAAACACTCTATGTTCAGATGGGTGGTTTTCAAATAAATGGACTGGTATTGCCTCCAGCACTCCGGCAACATAACATAAAATATGCAAATATTCTATGCAAATCAAGTTTTTGCTTTTTTTTTGCTTTTTTTTTTCTCTCTCAGTTTTGTAAAGCGCATTGACTGTTGCGTAATGCACTGATAAGAATTTATTATTATTATTATTATTATCATAGAAAGCCAACATAATACGTAAAAATATAAAATCAATTTCTTTGCTACATATATCAGTCAGTATTTCACATTCAGCTGAATTAGCTTTGTTCTGTGTTGCAAGGGTCGTCGTGACAACACACTCAACTATTTTCCAGTAGCACAAAATTAGCAACGGTTCTACACATTTCTGATCTTGAAGAATATTTTTTGTTCTATACTAGTTCTTCAATATAGTTGCATTTTTTGTAAAATAAAACTGAAAATACTTGGATTCTGACAAAAGTCAAAGATAAATAGACAATATGTTTTTTTCTTTTGTTTCTGGAAATGGGAATATCTACTGAAGACTGTCAGTCTAGAAGTATCCTGGTCTGTGTCTTTAATTCCACGGATGGCAAGAAACCATGACATCATGCTACATGAACACTGTAGCCATGGCCTGTGACATTTCAATGCATGACAATTGTACAGCCTTTATTGTTAGATGGATGATGAATTTTGTTAGAGTTAAATACACTCAAAACATGAAATATTCTGAAAGTGAACTTTTCGGTTCATGCTATGGATAAATAAAAGAGGAACTGATAAGGAGATTCACTTCATTTGATAAATTACAATGGGTTTGCAGACATTTTCAACTTATTTGCGAATAGTTTAATATTTTACAAAACTTTCTGATTTTCTGTAAACATCTAATAAATGACTATCAGTGAAAACAATAATAACAGTTCATAGATACAAGACAATTTCTTTGACTTGTGTATGTATGTATGTATGTATGTATGTATGTATGTATGTATGTATGTATGTATGTATGTACGTACGTACGTACGTACGTACGTACGTACGTACGTATGTAATGTATGTATGTATGTATGTATGTATGTATGTATGTATGTATGTATGTATGTACGTACGTACGTACGTACGTACGTACTTACATGTACGTGTACATGTATGTGTGTGTGTGTGTGTGTGTGTGAATAAAACCAAACTACATAAATCTACAATACCAGGTATTTATGAATGTAATTATTTGTTTGTGTGCATGACTTGACATCTATACTAGTATATACAAGTATTTCTACCATTCATTCTACCATTCACTCTACCATTCACTCTACCATTCACTGTATACCATTCACTCTACCATTAAATATACCATTCACTGTATATCATTCATTCTACCATTCACTGTACCATTCACTCTACCATTAACTCTACCATTCACTGTATATCATTCACTGTATACCATTCACTCTACCATTCACTGTATACCATTCACTGTATCCCATTCAATGTATTCACTCTACCATTCACTCTACACCATTCACTCTACCATTCACTCTACCATTCACTCTACACCATTCACTCTACCATTCACTCTACCATTCACTCTACACCATTCACTCTACCATTCATTCTACACCATTCATTCTACCATTCACTCTACCATTCACTCTACACCATTCACTCTACACCATTCACTCTACCATTCACGCTACACCATTCACTCTACCATTCACTCTACACCATTCACTCTACCATTCACTGTACCATTCACTCTACCATTCTACAAGCCATCAATTGATATAGAAATGTTCTTTAAATACAAGACTTGCAGCGATATTGAGTTAACTGCTTGTACATGATCAGACTATGGAAACAATGCTGACTTTCTTTGTGTTCAGTAATCTAGTGAAGGGATTTTGACACCATAGTGAAATGGGTAGAGACAGGTTGACTGTACCAGTAAGTGAATCTCTGTCACAGATCAACAATCACTAATTGAATTCAATAAGATACTAGTTTTCTGTCAGTGTTTGATTCAATTTTACATAAGACCGCAAGTAGGTGTCACTATTTCTATCACTTACTACTTGTGTTGTTCATACTGTAACCTTTTACTCCTTCACCTCCACCCCCATCCCCACCCCTTCACCTTTTTATTGCTGGAGAACCTATATTCTTTCTACAAATTGATAGCATATTCCTCTCCTCAACAAATGAAACTGTGAAATGACAAATGGTGTTTTCAAGGTATCCTGTACATGGGGTTCTTATGAATTAAATAAGGCACAGCTATATAAACCATACTTTATTTCAGAGACAAGAATATTCAGAAAAGACAAACACACCTATTTACTAACATTTTTCTTTCTTTATCTTTGAGTATACTTGCAACCTTATTTTAAACAGTTTCTGAACTTGTGCAAAAAAAAAAGGTCAAATCTTTCCTTTAAGCAGAACGTAGACAAACTTGTACACAAAAATGTCAAATCTTTCCCTTGAGTAGACATAGACAGTTTAGACTTACGGTAGTTGAATTAATTGGTATCTTGAGTGCAACTACACAATTTTGTAATTTTATAACTTTGCATCAGAAATACACTGATTAGTGAAATTCTATGGATGACTTACTCCCTTGAGCTGCGTACCTAGTCGATATTTATATATTTTCTATCAAACTTACAAAACTGGTTGAGGTACATTTGCAATCTATTTCTTTCTACTCTGACAAGAACAATTTGTGTTCTGTACAACTCTTGTACTGAATTCTCAGCTGCTGATAGACATCAAAAACTAAATAACATATCATGGTGTGAGATATGTTGAAAGTAAGTAAAGTTACACCCTATATTCAATATTTCATCTATCGGTAGTATACTCTCAGTAGTCCTGGTACATGATATGACTATCAATAATAACAGTGTGTAAATGATATGTACATGCTGTATTCAATACTACTCAAACAGATGATATTCATTTTTCAAATTGCTGGCATGTATGCAGCCATTTCTGGATTATGTCCAAATTGATTAGGTTTTGACGCCAGATGTATTCTGTCAGACCTATATACATGTAGTAGGCCATGTATTCTGTCAGCCCTATATACACATGGTATGCCATGTATTCTGTCAGTATTGAATACAGCATGTGGTAGGCCATGTATTCTGTCAGACCTACATACATGTGGTATGCCATGTATTCTGTCAGACCTATATACATGTGGTAGGCCATGTATTCTGTCAGACCTATATACATGTGGTAGGCCATGTATTCTGTCAGACCTACATACATGTGGTATGCCATGTATTCTGTCAGATCTATATACATGTGGTAGGCCATGTATTCTGTCAGATCTATATACATGTGGTATGCCATGTATTCTGTCAGATCTACATACATGTGGTAGGCCATGTATTCTGTCAGACCTATATACATGTGGTAGGCCATGTATTCTGTCAGACCTATATACATGTGGTAGGCCATGTATTCTGTCAGACCTATATACATGTGGTAGGCCATGTATTCTGTCAGACCTATATACATCTAGGCCATGTATTCTGTCAGACCTATATACATGTGGTAGGCCATGTATTGTCAGACCTATATACATGTGGTAGGCCATGTATTCTGTCAGACCTATATACATGTGGTAGGCCATGTATTCTGTCAGACCTATATACATGTGGTAGGCCATGTATTGTCAGACCTATATACATGTGGTAGGCCATGTATTCTGTCAGACCTATATACATGTGGTAGGCCATGTATTCTGTCAGACCTATATACATGTGGTAGGCCATGTATTGTCAGACCTATATACATGTGGTAGGCCATGTATTCTGTCAGACCTATATACATGTGGTAGGCCATGTATTCTGTCAGACCTATATACATGTGGTAGGCCATGTATACTGTCAGACCTATATACATGTGGTAGGCCATGTATTCTGTCAGACCTATATACATGTGGTAGGCCATGTATTGTCAGATCTACATACATGTGGTAGGCCATGTATTGTCAGACCTATATACATGTGGTAGGCCATGTATTCTGTCAGACCTATATACATGTGGTAGGCCATGTATTGTCAGATCTACATACATGTGGTAGGCCATGTATTGTCAGACCTATATACATGTGGTAGGCCATGTATTCTGTCAGACCTATATACATGTGGTAGGCCATGTATTGTCAGATCTACATACATGTGGTAGGCCATGTATTGTCAGACCTATATACATGTGGTAGGCCATGGTTTTATTGATTGTTACTGTACATTCTTAACTACTTTTTATACAAACCAACAAAATTATGTTCCATTTTCCTCTTTTACATTTCACACAAAAAAAAAAGTTTTGAAGAAATTTGATATAACAACATTTTGAAAATATTTCATCAAATTATTAATTTTTTTGGCAATTTATTTTGAAGCAGTGAGTTATACAGATATGTACTTATTTTAGAATAATTTATAAGTAGTTTACTCCCTATTAGTCAATTTAACACACCCACTGATCAACAAATATTTCTTGCAACCAACCAAAACTCAGTGCTCCCTTATCTCTTTTTATATCACTTAACCCACAATGAAGATAATAAATTTACCTTCTTAGAAGGCAGACTGTTTTTTTTTTGTAGCTTTTTTTTGTTTATGACATCTCACAGACTATTATACAACACTAAATTTCAGGTTGCATGCAAGTCACAATATTTGCAACTATCTGACTGCAATCATTTTGTTTGAAATACAGACAATTACTGACAATAACTAAGATCTGTAGTAAAATATCACAAAGGCTGGGTGTGCTTAGGAGGGTATTAAAGACTATACCTTACATTTGATACTACAAAGATGCTTTATAATGCGATGGTACTGTGAAATACTCTGGAGCTGTTTTATGGAACAGTCTACCAACATATATTAAGCAGTGCAAAACAATTCATACTTTTAGAAATACATACATAAATCATATTATGTCAGAGAGGATGACTTCCAGTATGGTGTAACTGGATGGTGGTGTAAATTTATCTATTGATATTGTGGTTTTTTTTAATTTCTTTTTTCTTGTCATGTTAACTTTGCTTCTGCATTAATTGTTTGTAATTTCTTTTTGTGCTGTATGTAATGTGTTTTTGGTGTGTGGTAACAGGGCCCAGGTGGAAATCAGCTTCTGTTGTTTCCTGGCTACCCTGTTCTTAAATAAATTTTACTACTACTGCTGCTGCTGCTGCTGCTGCTGCTGCTGCTGCTGCTACTGCTACTACTACTACTACTACTACTACTACTACTACTACTACTACTACTACTGGGGGCCATGGTTTCAACTTGGCTTGGGGATGACATTGTATCACAAAATATGCAACAGGGTGTTAGATTTCTGCTATTTACATCAATTCATTTCATTGAGATACTGTTTAGAAAGACCCAGTTCAGATTAGGGTTAAACTGTAGGCATGAAAAAGTTGTCTGTCAGAGTTATAGAAAAGTTGGTCCAGATTGAACAAATGATCTTATCAAATCCCTCTGATGTCAGCACTGACGCAAGAACCTGGGATTGAATTATAGGCCTTTAATGATGGTTCCATTTAATTGCAAACAATTCTGTTTTCAAATCTTTATACACAAAATGGCAGGACATTTGGCTACTACAAAGTCTTCATTGCAATTCAATCAGTAGTCTTATTTAGAAACTCACAATGAGGTTCTGTCAATGATGACTTGATATATGCTATCCATTCTATGATTAATGCACATTTCAACAAGTTTTGACACACCTTCAGGGCATGTCTATATACACAAAGTACAGCATCCCAAAATAGAACAACTTCTAGCAGACACAATGAAGCATTAATCGTCCAAAATGACTTTTGTCCTCTGTAAATCTATAACAATGAGTTAAGCTGACTAGGTACCACTGTACTAACATAATGGATAACAGACTAGGTACCACTGTACTAACATAATGGTTAACAGACTAGGTACGTACCACTGTACTAACATAATGGTTAACAGACTAGGTACCACTGTACTAACATAATGGTTAACAGACTAGGTACCACTGTACTAACATAATGGATAACAGACTAGGTACGTACCACTGTACTAACATAATGGTTAACAGACTAGGTACCACTGTACTAACATAATGGTTAACAGACTAGGTACCACTGTACTAACATAATGGTTAACAGACTAGGTACCACTGTACTAACATAATGGTTAACAGACTAGGTACCACTGTACTAACATAATGGTTAACAGACTAGGTACCACTGTACTAACATAATGGTTAACAGACTAGGTACCACTGTACTAACATAATGGTTAACAGACTAGGTACCACTGTACTAACATAATGGTCAACAATTAATTCTGATCCTCACTTGTCAACATAGACCACACCTAATTCTATAGCAGTAGTAGTAACGCTACCTATTCTACAGTCACAAAAACAAGTGCACTTTTCAACTTGTCTCTAGTTCCCTTCTCATCCTAAGTTATATATGATTAGCAACTTCTACTTTCATAAACATAATTCAAACATATCTTGCATCATTCTCAATCATTTCAATGTTTGAAATGATAAATTCCAAATGATTGCACTGAAATTCTTCAACACTTGTTGCTTTGTTGTAATATTGACTTCAGATTTCATTTCCATTCACAAATGAAATAAAATTAGACTAACATTCTCTGAAAGCTAAAACAATTGTCTTTCAATATGGTCCATATTATATTCATTTTTTTACAAGATTGAACGAAAATGTGATAAAAAACTTGCTTCTGTTTCTAAAATTTAGTGACCCTTACCTTGACCATAGGAATCTTGAGGAGCTTCTAATAATTCCACACTGTCGGAATTAAAATATCCAGTCTTTTCAAAATTTCCATCACTCACAATCCCTTTCCATCTTCCCTCTGGATTCTGTTCCAAGATCTATTCCAAGGAAAAGAAATGGATGTCAATTGGATGTTGGTGCATTAGGTGAGACTATCAGTATATGGGTATTAAAGTCTGGTGTGTGGGCTGAGAGAACTATATCAGGGCTTGACATTAGCACAACACATCGACTACTACACACCATATTGAGACTACCAAATTAGCAGTAGTCCAGGTCACATAGACTACTACACACCATATTGAGACTACCAAATTAGCAGTAGTCCAGGTCACATAGACTACTACACACCATATTGAGACTACCAAATTAGAAGTAGTCCAGGTCACATAAACTACTACACACCATATTGAGACTACCAAATTAGCAGTAGTCCAGGTCACATAGACTACCACACACCATATCGAGACTACCAAATTAGCAGTAGTCCAGACCACATACATTATAGACTACTATACACCATATCTAGACTACCAAATGTAGATATGATAATACTGTAGTCCATTAGACCAATGGAAATCAATAGAAAACTGTAGCTTATAAAGTTCACTTCACTAAATGTAAGGCATAGAAGTAAAATTCACACCCTCTACATGAATATGGCTAGGGTTAGTCTGGTATGTTGGCTCACATGGAGAGGACTATATATAGGCAAGTCGGGTGTTTCTGCAGAGAAAACTATATGAACAAGTGTTGATAAGACAATCCATACCACTGACAGGAATGTTACATACTTTGACAGAATTTCTACATGTTTGAGAAATTCAATAAATCCATACTGGTTAAAATTAATATTTCAGTATGTGACAGAACTCAGAACGATTCTTATATACACAGCAGACGTTGACATACACATTACAAGATATATTTTTGCCTTATTTGATATAATTTCAAATTGCCAGCTAGCTACTTTCATTTTGCTATCACACCTCTTACTTTATTTGACCTATGACCTACTTCCATTAGTGACTCATCGTGTCAGAAGTTATTTTCTTTGATCATATATTTCAAATGTTAAGTTCAACAATTTTCTTTGCATTCCATACTACAATAATCTACAGGTTGAAAGTATCTCTAAAACAGCAGAACAACGACAGCCTCATGCACAACTGATACACATAAAGCTGGTATACATGACAACACTTTTAACCATGATTTAGAACAGTTAGACCACCTTGTCTATCAACCTGACCGGTAGTGTCAATAGCAACATCAATGCCACGACATTTGAGGGCAGAATAGAACAGGGTGCTAACAATGGATGTTTTCATTTCCCTCACCACATAGCAATGCTAATAGTACCTTGACAATGGGACCTAGCTACACTAATGGTGTCATTAAATCCCAATGGATCTACAAAGTATGGTTAGATGTCAAGGATTTCTCTCAAATAAAATGTATGATTGCTTCAATAATTCTTGACTGACATCACATCTCTATGCTTATATCACAACTCAGCTTATATCAGGTGTACTTACATAGTGTTGCATGGCTATACAGACAGGATAACACTATTAAAGAGACGTGCTTCTGTTTGATAAGGTGCTGAAGATGACGTGTATAGTCACTGTCATGTACAGTATACAGTACAGCACAATACAGGAGACTATAGTTTTATAGAGCACACCACAGATGTCCTCAAGACTAGAAGTCTTAGCACAGTACAGTAGTCAGCTGTGAGTACAGTAAATATGACTGTATACACTCTTAGTACAGTACAGCACAGCACAGCACAGTCCACAACACTAAAGTCTTAACACAGCACAGTATATAGTAGAGCTGAGCCCAGTGCAAGTGACTAGACACTCTTAGACTGTATGGCACAGCACAATACTACATGAGATCACACTCTTATAGAGCACAGCACAGCACAGCACAGTACTGAAGACTTTTCAGTCTTAGACAGCTAGTTTCAATTGAATGCACTCGTGTTTATTTCTAACATATTCACATGTAAATCACTCAGTTGAAAGGAATTGGCAAGACACCCATCAACCAATCTCATTGACTGCATGGATATGACCACACATTGAATCCTGCAGGCTTTGACAAGAGTACCACATTTAGAAAGGATTGAATATTACTTGTATTGATTTGGGTGGCCAGCTGCTATATGCTGCTGGCAGGAAAGTGTTACTTCACACTTTCAATTTCTATACTCTAAGCTGTTACCTGCTACACCCTATATATGGTATAACCACATTGAATTCTTAGCAAAGACAGTCCCATTTTGTGAAAGGGGGGGGGGGTGAAATAGTATGTAGGTGCATCCTTACAGAAGTTGCCTGTTAAAGCCTACAGTAAGCCTTTTTCCCTTATATTTGGTTTAAAAAGTTTGGAAGACTGTTCTATTAAGTGGATATAGGGGTGGTAAGGTATATGTGAGCAAGTTGGTGAAAAAATAATTATCCAAATATTAAAGAAAGTATAAAAGTGACTTACAGTTATGATATCTCCACTTTTAAATGACAAACTATTCTGATCATAAATATTGTAATAATCTTTGATGGCCTTGGCTTGAAGTAGTCCGCTGGCATCTGGAGTAGAGAACAATAAACAGTACATGAATTAACTAAAGTGTACTCTACCTTAAACACTTAGCATGGCTAATAAATGTCATCTGGAATGGTCTCATAATGAAAGTCTTGTCAAAGATGAAAAACAATGGAGAATCTGTCAAGTAGGCAAGTTAACACTTAACAGACTCAAGGTTATGTGTGACCTTTGACCTAAGGATAACCTATCATGAAAACTCCTTTGGGTCCCAAATTAGCAAGACGATTGATGTAAGGTGTGTGTGTGATTGACCTATGCTGTGAGTCCAACTTATGCAGTATATGTGTGCATACAGGTCTGAAGAATCTATGTAACACACAACAGTCCTTCTCATTGTTCAGAGTGTAAAATCATGTCAGTACACTGCAAGATAACATTCTAGGCCAACAAAGCAAGAATTAACATTTCTGAACTCTTGGTTCATGACGACATGCACAGACTTTCTGCCACTGTGAATTGTGATATTTTATGTTTATATTAATTTTACAATTATTTAGAACTTCACTGAAGGGTGTGTAAGTTATAATTTCTCTCAAAACTTAAGAAATCAGGAGAACAAGGGAGAATTTCAAGACGAATTGGGTACTGACTACCTTTGAACATGGCTTTTACTTCAAATATTAGATATTAGTTGGAAGGGTATAGAGTGGGTAATATGTGCTAAACTTGTATACTTTGCCATGTTTTGCTGAATTTTATCATCACACATTGTTTAAAAAACGTCTTCATTTTTTTTTCAGATATTAAATTTTACACATAAGAAGTTGGTAAGTTCTATCATTTTAGGTTTTACATGTCAATGAAAAAACACAAACAGAAATCCATGTCAGGTCAAATAATTATCTGGTGTTGGGAAAACCATTTTCCAATTCTGTTTTGCCAAAATACTGTCCCTACATGTGTTGATTATGCCATTCACTAATAAATTGAACTAAAAATGTTTTGATAAGACTCGCTGACATTGAAACTTGTCAGAGAGTCAAACCAAGACTTGTACAGATTAACACTAATAATAATATCACTCTTCATGTATCTTAATATGGAAATATGAAGGCCTTGAGGGACATTTCACTATCAAGGGAAATATAAGTGACATAAGGGGCGCTGTCACTACAAGTCAGACACAATTATAAATGACAATACCCTTATTAAAGTCATGAACTCTGAAAGAAATCAAATAGTGGGGAATCATTTAATGGTTTCACACAGAAAATAAATTGATGAAATTTGAAGAGAATGTGAATAATTCTCGTTTTGATGAATACGATAGTTTTAGAGCAACAGAAATTGTGCTACCGAAGTTTTTAAATAAAGTACAATGACCACAAAATAGATGATTTACTATAGATACACCTTGCACACAGAATTATACTGTATCATCTATAGTAGAATTATACTGTATCATCTATAGTCCACATGTTTGAGTTCAAACCTTTGAATTCTACATTTAATCTTCATTCTAGTATAGGCCCTATGATTCTAGGGAGTACAGTCATTCTCATCACTCTAGGGTCTAATAAAGTTGTATCTGAATACCTAGTCACTTTGATGATGTCATTTAACATGTATGCCATCATAGTTGCTGTCAATCTTTGCACTGAGGTATACATGTCATTTCACATGATGATGACTGCTAATATGTGGCAAGTATCAGATAGGAATTGATCCCATGCAGTTGTCACCTAATAAGTGATGTTATGTTATCTTTTATCAAAGACAGCTTACAAGTGTAGTGTGTTGTTGGTTATAAGAGTAGCGTGTTGTCATTTCACATGATTACAGTTGATACTTTGTGACATAGAGTGGAGTGTTGTCATTTCACATGATCACAGTCGATACTTTGTGATATAGAGTGGCGTGTTGTCATTTCACATGATTACAGTTGATACTTTGTGATATAGAGTGGCGTGTTGTCATTTCACATGATCACAGTCGATACTTTGTGATATAGAGTGGCGTGTTGTCATTTCACATGATTACAGTTGATACTTTGTGATATAGAGTGGCGTGTTGTCATTTCACATGATTACAGTCGATACTTTGTGATATAGAGTGGCGTGTTGTCATTTCACATGATCACAGTCGATACTTTGTGATATATAACAGAATAGATATCTATGCTCTGCAGTCTTTTACTACAACATAATTTAACACCTTGATGTTATGTCAGCTTTACTTATACAGACAGCATGTTGTGTGTTGTTCTTTTTACTATAAACTGATGCAAATAAGATATCTTCTTGTTTCTCTTTAAATCATAATTTGTAATTGCCGAAGAGAATATTAACCTTTTCTCTCTTCCATCACAGTGTGAAAAATTTTTTTTGTTACATATTCACTGTTTAATAAATGCTGTCATATCACACACTATATTTGTTGTTGTTACATATTCACTGTTTAATAAATGCTGTCATATCACACACTCCATTTTATCAAATAATTTCATTCTTCCTTTTAATAAATTTAACATATTGTCAATTGTTTTTATAAAAATTCAAATTTTTTTCACATACAACTAAAAAGTCGCTCAAATTTGGGGAACCATAAAATTATGTAAGTTTTGAATAATTGTGTTTGTAGATTACTTAATATTCAACTAATTGTTTTCATGACAATGCATTATATGCAAGCAAATTATTAATGGTAACATTATAACTATTGTATCTTAAAAATGTATTTGTCATTTTTTATTTTATTAATCAACTTATTTGATTATAGATACTATTTTAACCAAACTGACCTTTTAGCATTTGTTTGATGTCTTGAGCTGCCCTGGATGAGGTAAATTTATTGACAATATCCAATGCAGTCTGACCAAATGAATTTTGTCTTGATGCATCAACACCATGCTGTAAATAAACCAGACGGAATTACATTTTTATATGACGTCCTGAGGCAGTATTTCAATTTCTCAGAATTTGAATGATCTTCAGTAAAGTTTTTTATTAGCTATCCCCTAACCCATGTATTAGCTCTAATTAGCTATCCCCTCACCCGTGTTAGTGAACACATATTGCCTGGCCTATATTCGGGCTATAGCACCCGTTCATTACACCCGAGGGACTGTGAGTTACCAGAATCACATGCTATTTCCTGAGGCCGAAGGCCGAGGGAAATAGCATGTGATTCTGGTAACTCACAGTCACGAGGGGGTAATGAACGGGTGCTATAGCCCGAATATAGGCCAGGCAATATGTGTTTTATAATATACCTCATGCTATGAACTCGCGGTGGCAGACGACATCATCAGAAGCTGCCATTTTGACCTGCTGTGAACTCACGGTGGTCACGTGACCATGTAATAGTTGATGGAACTATTTCCCTAGGGAAATAGTCATTCTATTTTCCTATCACATGACTGATTCTAGCGAATCATGGCACAGCATTATCACTAGGTATATTATAACTCTAATTAGCTATCACCTAACCAATGTGTTAGCTCTAATGAGCTATCCCCTAACCAATGTGTTAGCTCTAATTAGCTATCCCCTAACCCATGTGTTAGCTCTAATTAGCTATCCCCTAACCAATGCGTTAGCTCTAATTAGCTATCCCCTAACCAATGTGTTAGCTCTAATTAGCTATCACCTAACCCATGTGTTAGCTCTAATTAGCTGTCACCTAACCCATGAGTTAGCTCTAATTAGCTATCACCTAACCCATGTGTTAGCTCTAATTAGCTATCACCTAACCCATGTGTTCGCTCTAATTAGCTATCACCTAACCCATGTGTTAGATCTAATTAGCTATCACCTAACCCATGTGTTAGCTCTAATTAGCTATCACCTAACCCATGTATTAGCTCTAATTAGCTATCACCTAACTCTGATAATTTCAACTACATGATGTTGTTGATTCTTAAATTTTTCTAATATTTTTTTCATGGTGAGAATAACGTAGAATGTACAACCATGTGAAACAAGCTGCATGTACTTACATCAAGGAGTAACCTGACTACCTCACTTTTGCCATAGAGGGCAGCCTCATGTAAACCTGTACCACTTGGTGTTTCTCTATTGATGTCAATACCAGCTAGTAACAAGATTCTATTAGAAAGAGATAAGTTCACATTATAGTTTTACCTGTAACATAACATAACATAACAATTGATATTTTCAGACTAACATACTGACCTGGAGATAACGTTGAATGAATGAAACAAGGTCGTGTATTAGATGAGGTGAGGTAAGACAAACCTTCTGGTGAAAACACAGAGAACTGAAAACAATGGTGTTAATCATCTACATTTTACTGATTGAACATTTTCAACTTAACACTGGAAAATGGTGTTTGTCATGATTACTGCATATATATCTGATTTGGCTGACAGACAAAAGATAATCAATTCATGACAACATTATTTATTTGTGTTCTCAGCAAGTAAACAAGAGATATTTTAGGTTTGTTATGTCCACACTACATATACATGTTATACCAAGCTACAAGTTTGATCAGTATTAGACAATCATCTATTTGTTCACTTGCCAAACAAAAAGCAGTATACACTAGTCAACTCATCAAGAGATTTGTTTTACTTGGCTTTGTAGATGTTGGCAAATATTTTAGAAATATTCAGCTTTTTTTGTCCAATCAGTGTACTGGGTTAGATAGCTCAGTGTTTCCTATGGCTAATTTCAGCTGCTAGCCTTTCTGGCTAATCATACACTAAAATGATTATAGCCCGAACTAGCCAGCCAAGTCTACATAACAATTAGTGATCCATGTCAATGTATTAGAAAATAGAAATAAGGACAAATCATGCATTGATGCAATGATGGTAACATTTATACTAGTTTATTGTAATGCTTCGACCAAGGAAATTCGGTGATCCATTCCACAAAATAATTACATTATTATAGGTATTTACGATAGTCAAAAAATACCGTTACGAGTCACTATTCCAGATGCATGTTGGTTCACCTACGGAAACCTTGAAAGAGTGACCCGTAATAGTATTTTTTGACTATCGTAAATACCTGTTATAACGTCATTATTTTGTATTATGATCATCCTAGACTAGAATATCACCATCCTGGAATGGAATATTAGTTCACAAGTGACTGTGTTTCACCACCATCATGACCATGCACATTTTGGGCAGGTGTGTCATGTTTTCTACATGTAGCGGTGGTCTTCGTAGCTTTCGACTCCGATGGTTTTGCCTCTTCTGCTGATGTTTTTTTCCTTCACGTCAGCTTTAAACCCACACTCAAATAGACTTTTCTGTGTTCGTGAGGTCATGAATAATGTCACAAAAGGCGATAGCATACGATGAAAAGAATAATGGTGGCGGGGAGAGAGTTAGAATCTAGGGCAAAGTTCGTGGGCTGAAGGTTATACATACAAAACGTGTTGCAGGGTTTGCGAGCAGCGTGATTTCATGGGGGAAATGACGCAATGACGTACTAACTCCCTAAGCTAACTCCCTAAGCTATCATTTCTGCATAGTTCTGAGACTGTGTACTATGGCAATCAGTAGAATGGCCATTCTAGCCTCCTGAAAATTGATTTTCAGTCACAATGATAGTCTATTCAAGCCCCGTAGAATGAGTTCGTCACAGTGGTGAACAGGGTAAATAAACAGTTCGCCAATTTGATGTTTTATTTGCCTTTTTTAGTGTCTGGTGAGCGTCAGTGGAAACACTGTAGCTGATCACTAATGGACAACGGATCAAAAGCAATATTATTTGGTTTATTGTATTACAAGAAATTTCAGCGATATACTAGATTTGTCTTGTTTAAAAAAATATATCTGCCAAGCTAGAAATCTGATCAAAATTGGACAGTTAGTCATCCATTTGTAAACACCTTGTATCTTGGTCATTACTGCTGTTATCTCTGACTACATCTTTGTACGTGTAAGACTTACTTAATGACATCCAAGTGTCCATTCTTAGCAGCAAGGTGCAATGGTGTGTGCTGTGGTTTAGTAGTCACATTGGGTAATGCATCCAGCAATGCTGAACACTGATTACTATTCAATAACAATTCTACAACATGTCGTCTTCCAAATTCACAAGCTAGATCTAATGGTGTCTTGCCAGCTTTGTTCTTGGCAGTAGGTTTGGACTGGTGTTGAAGCAATGTTTCTGCCTGTAAGATACAACACATTCATAAACATGTTACTTTTGTCTTCTTTTTTTTCATTTCCATGCTTTTTATTTTTACATTCAGTCAACGGTCAAACTGTCACACTTACCAAAATCAGTGCCAATCTATCAGAGTTTTACCAGATTTCCATCCTCCGTCACCTGGGTCCCTAACTTTACCAAAAACACTAAATCTATTCTTTCTCCACAATCCACTAATAATATTACTATACTTGTAATCCCTGCTGTCTTTCTCACTGTTCCCACTGACCACTGACTGTCTGCCTGTTCTTATCAGGGAAAAGAGATGTTCGCTCAGATTCTATGGAAGACTTTTCCCTCTCCTCGCCTCTCCCCTACCTGTACTTCCTGTTTTCTTATAACTTATAAGAGTAGTGCAGCATTTTTGCAGATAAATCTTAATGCAATATTTCTTTAGTAAAGTAAACCACCTTGTACTGCTGTAAACATTGCAATCTTGTAAATGTAAATTCACATCACTGTCACTATTTCCCATATGTTGGCCTTTGACCTTGATAATGGCCCATGAAGAATGGTTTAGTCTGAGCAATAATTTATCTTATCATATACCTATAATCACGTCCCCATGTATTGCTATGGAGAAATCATGAGTTCTTGCCAGGCAGTAATTTTCCGTACCACGGACTGGCCTGGTTTCCCAAATAAGGTCACTTGCGGGAATTTTGGACTACTTTCTTTCCTGTTGCTATACGCGTTGCTATGCATGTTGCAAAACTTTTTGGCATCCTGTACGTGTACGCTATCATGGCAAAAGCCAGCGATATTCAACAGTGGCTCCAGGAAATTCCTCCCAAAATCTTAAACAATATTCTATTTGGCGACTGTGGCAAAGTTACCTAAAATATTGGTATTAAGGAAGCTTTGGATTTGATCAATAATGTATATGTATAAATAGTGAAGCCAAGATAGACGATGTTCTGTTCCACTCTGTATGGTTATGAACAGCTGTAACTTGTAAGCTATGGCCATTTTTCCAAAACATCTGTTGCATAGTTAAATTATCATGAATTTTATTAAATGTCAAAACTGTTAACAATAATTTTGTGTTGCATGTTTTCTGTTTTTTCGTGCATTGGCAGCTGTGTTTGTGTTTCCTGCGACTAGAATGATGCATATGTACGTACATATGTGCAATGCAAGGAACTCCAGATATGATGATACTGAAATCAATCCACCAGGCCATACATGTGATGAAGCCTCGACATGCATCTAGATTAACAATGAATGGCCATTTATTTTCAGTATAATATGCCTTAGTGTCTCTAAAAATGTCCGAATTATTGATTGCAAACATATTTGAGCACTTCAAGAGGTATATGATAAAACATTTACAGCCCAGATATGAGTTTTGTGGACCTCAGTCGTATGGCTTACAGGTCTCCCTAAAGTCAGGCCCTTTTGTCGCATGACTCGGTCCACAAAACCCATATCTGGACCATAAAGATTAATGTTTCTCTCTCAAGTTTTTAACCTTTACATCAATTAACCAGACATCACAATATATAGGCAAATTATACAATGGCATTAAAGGGAAGAGGAGGAGGAGGGGAGGGGGGAGGATGAGGAGGATGGGGAGGAGGAGAAGGGGAGGATGATGATGAGGAGGAGGAGGAGGAGGAGGGAGAAGAGGGAAGGAGGAAGAGGAAGGAGGAAGAGGAAGGGGAGGAGGAGGGGAGGAGGAAGGGGAAAAGGAGGAGGGGAGGGGGCGGAGGAGGTGGTGGTGGTGGGAGGTATTCTATGATGAAGTCACATCCATTTTTCAATAAATGTAATGAAAAGTAGTGAATGTCATATCCAATACATGTACATTGAATTTTCATTCTTGGAATTTTAGCATAGGGGAACAGTTCTATGTGGCTTTCTTGCTATACATAGAACTATAATTTTAGAGGATGAATTCTGAAAGACAACTCAAAGAACTAAGCTAGATTTCAGATACCATAATATGGTATATACTATGTGCATGGGGGGGGGGATCTCTGAAACATTGTCAGTTTTGACTATTAAAAGCTATCAATTTTACGTGAAAAGATGTCTGGGTTTGAGATTTTATTCAGTAAAAACACACTAAAAGTATTGATAAAGTTTGTACCATACTTACAACATCAAAACTTCCATACTGAGAGGCTAGATGTAACGGTGTCTCTCCATCATTGGAAGGGTCATTGGAACTGGATCCAGATCGTAGCAATAAAAACACTGGATCTAATTTGCCTTGCCAGGCTGCATAGTGTAAAGGTCTCATCCCTGACAAAAGAAGAAAAACAAACAAGTTACAACATATCATCAGAATGGATTCCTCAACATACTATATAATTATAAAGCTAACATTCCATCATGTGTCGATTTCCTTCTGTAACTACGTAATCACATACATGTATTTACAAATAAAAATTGTATTTCATTATTAAAATTATTTTGAATTTCTCAAGGACTGTCTCAAAGTGACAATCTGATTCATTAACTTCAAAGAAAGATTAACTTGCCATCAATAATAACTTTTATATACAGGAAAGCAAGGATTTAAAAACAAACGTTTTTAACAATGTGATGTATGAGGGCGCTGTCCTGAAAAATGTGTTCAACACTTGTTAATGTTAGTGATAACACTGACATGTTTCAACTTTTGGAATCAAACCCATCTCAGTACTTGGTATTTGTCTGTCTCAGATACAAATAGACAAACAATTTGTCTTCTGTGGTTCTTTTCATTGTTTGGGATGTGATCATCCTTGCCAATGACAATTCACTCAACGTGTTTAAAATTCCTTAATGGTTCTCACATAGTACATGTAAGTGCCAATTTCCCCAGATTTTATTTGGTTCTGTTGTCTAAATGATCCAATGGTTTCTAATGTTATCAAATATTGATAACTTTAACATTTATTTCTAACATGGAGAGCTAACATAATGTCAGAGTTAACACTCAATAATGTAAGGTTTGGACATAAATATAACCAAAAAATATACAGTAATGTGAAATTGACCAAAAAAGATACAGTAATGTGAAATTGACCAAAAAAGATACAGTAATGTGAAATTGACCTAAAAAGATACAGTAATGTGGAATTGACCAAAAAAAGAAACACAAAGTGTAAAGAAAATAAGGATCTTCACTTGACAAAACAACATTAATAATATGAACTGGACCAACAGGAAACAAGGATTTCTCCTTGACAACCCATGCCTGAACACTAATGAATAAAAACCATAGAAACTACACAAGGTTCCTACTGAAGTAAATTCATTACAAAACCTGACTAAGACATCTAAAACTCTAAAATTAGACTTTCATCTAATTCCCATTAGAATAATATTCACTCATACACAACCAAATTTAAAATATGATTGCGATGCTTACTATTGTTCACCACTAGAGGGGGATATGGCAAACAATTTGTCACCAAGGTTTACTTTGAATATATCAACCTATTGCAATACACAAGAATTAAAAGTTCCTGCAATTTATCATTTTTCTTGTGTGTTTTATGCGGATTATGTAATGACTGCATTAGAAAACATCAATTTCTCAAGTAAAAGTAGGATTTACATACCTATATACCTTAGATATACATGTACATGTAAGTTACAGGTCAAAAGTAGAAATATCTGAAGTTATGACAAAATTACACATATGATAGAGGTTGGATATCAACATTACAGTCCAACACTTTGATATCAGTGAAGTTTGCTTTCACACAAACACTTGACAAAGACACACTGATAGAGTGACCAAGTAAAATATAGTTTGTTTCTACCTTTAAGAATCAAGTACAAGGAGTGTCAATTGGATTGAATATCACAAAACAATGTCATCAAACTTCATCCAGACAAACAAACCTTTGCAATACAAATATTGTAATCTTTGTTGTTATAGTTTTGTAAACATCCAGACAGTGATGAATACCAGTTTCTTCTTCTGTATCTATGTAAGGTCAAAGCACCAATTATGGGGACACCTTCTAGGCACATCATAATTGCACTGTATTTTTTCCATACATTGAAGATTGAACATTAATTGACCATGAAATAGCAAACATTCCCTTGTTTGTCTTGATCTCAAGCAAACACTCCTTGAATACAATGAGTCTCTGCCTCAACACAATGTATGACAACCCCCCCCCCCCCCAGGCCAAAGGTCAATGACCTTTGGAAACATGTATAGGGATTTTAACTACATAGAAACATCTCATTTTTTGACAAGTTGATATTCACACCATTCCAATGAATCTTATTTTCTTAAGATCATTTTAACCTTTCTCCTAGCCTTGATTTTATATAAAAGACTTTAAATGTAAATCCTTCATAAAATAAACAGCCCTTCTTCCTTTCTTAGACAATGCGTCCTATTGTCAGGGTTTTTTAAATATAAATCTTGCATTGACTAATGACTGTGACTTCATTGATGTCCCATTTTCAGGTTAGATATATCATACAGGTCACGCCCTCTGTCACCTTCTTATACTTCATGGAGTTACCTCCCATACCATTAAAGTGATACCTTCATAAGCATAACAATACCATTTCCTGTCTTTTCAAGGGGAACACCTTTCCTAACCTTTCTGTCTTTGTAGAATCTAAGAAGTTTTACTAACAAGTAGCTGTACCCTTTAACTTCCACAGTTTATACTTTTGTCAAGTTACAATATTCTAATTGTGTTTTCCATCCAAAGACTGTTCTTTTTCTAGTTATGTGGGTGACTCTGCCAATATTTCTCATCTTTTGTACACATTCCATATCTTAGACTGTAGGTCTCAGTCCTTAAGTTCACAGACCTCAGTACATCTATGATATGAACCAAATAATAGCTGTCATGTCATGTGATACATGTTTGATGTACACAAAGTCATAAAATGAATGTGACACCTGTTGAATCAATTCCCTGCTAACATACTAAATTTATATCATGGTCCCAAGAAATCTAATGCAGTAAATTTTATAGTTTTACCAACAATACTTTGATGACCTGTTTCTCAATGGAACTTAGGAAATAAACTTGTATTACCTAATTTACATGTTTAAACTGAATGTCTTGAAGGACACTCAAAGGTGGTTATGGATCCAACAGGAAAACCACTTTTGATATCCAAGTCACTGATACTTTACTAACATTACTGATATACATAACCCTTGAAGTCCTGACAATTCATTAGCGTGGTAGCATATACATACACATGTAAAGTCAAAACAGATGGAACAGTCACATTACATGTATCTTCTTGACCAAAATAGGCATGTTGTAAATTGTTACAGTGGTTTAAGTTGCTAGAGTGTGTTTCATTGGTTGATTATACCAATTTTACATGTTAAAAGTAACTGAATATATAGAAGTCCTGGCAGCTAGCTGTGTACTATTAGTATTTAGGGGTGTGGTCATCCTGATGTAAGATAGACATTTCAGAAAGTCTGCTTGATTGATTTGATAAATTAGTTATAAATTGTTATTATTGTCTTTTACACTTACTGTCTTCAGTTCGATCTATTATAGTTGTTGTCTTTTACACTTACTGTCTTCAGTTGGATCTATTATAGTTGTTGTCTTTTACACTTACTGTCTTCAGTTGGATCTATTATAGTTATTGTCTTTTACACTTACTGTCTTCAGTTGGATCTATTATAGTTGTTGTCTTTTACACTTACTGTCTTCAGTTGGATCTATTATAGTTGTTGTCTTTTACACTTACTGTCTTCAGTTGGATCTATTATAGTTGTTGTCTTTTACACTTACTGTCTTCAGTTGGATCTATTATAGTTGTTGTCTTTTACACTTACTGTCTTCAGTTGGATCTATTATAGTTGTTGTCTTTTACACTTACTGTCTTCAGTTGGATCTATTATAGTTATTGTCTTTTACACTTACTGTCTTCAGTTGGATCTATTATAGTTGTTGTCTTTTACACTTACTGTCTTCAGTTGGATCTATTATAGTTGTTGTCTTTTACACTTACTGTCTTCAGTTGGATCTATTATAGTTGTTGTCTTTTACACTTACTGTCTTCAGTTGGATCTATTATAGTTGTTGTCTTTTACACTTACTGTCTTCAGTTGGATCTATTATAGTTGTTGTCTTTTACACTTACTGTCTTCAGTTGGATCTATTATAGTTGTTGTCTTTTACACTTACTGTCTTCACTTGGATCTATTATAGTTGTTGTCTTTTACACTTACTGTCTTCAGTTGGATCTATTATAGTTGTTGTCTTTTACACTTACTGTCTTCAGTTGGATCTATTATAGTTGTTGTCTTTTACACTTACTGTCTTCAGTTGGATCTATTATAGTTGTTGTCTTTTACACTTACTGTCTTCACTTGGATCTATTATAGTTGTTGTCTTTTACACTTACTGTCTTCAGTTGGATCTATTATAGTTGTTGTCTTTTACACTTACTGTCTTCAGTTGGATCTATTATAGTTGTTGTCTTTTACACTTACTGTCTTCAGTTGGATCTATTATAGTTGTTGTCTTTTACACTTACTGTCTTCAGTTGGATCTATTATAGTTGTTGTCTTTTACACTTACTGTCTTCAGTTGGATCTATTATAGTTGTTGTCTTTTACACTTACTGTCTTCAGTTGGATCTATTATAGTTGTTGTCTTTTACACTTACTGTCTTCAGTTGGATCTATTATAGTTGTTGTCTTTTACACTTACTGTCTTCAGTTGGATCTATTATAGTTGTTGTCTTTTACACTTACTGTCTTCAGTTGGATCTATTATAGTTGTTGTCTTTTACACTTACTGTCTTCAGTTGGATCTATTATAGTTGTTGTCTTTTACACTTACTGTCTTCAGTTGGATCTATTATAGTTGTTGTCTTTTACACTTACTGTCTTCAGTTGGATCTATTATAGTTGTTGTCTTTTACACTTACTGTCTTCACTTGGATCTATTATAGTTGTTGTCTTTTACACTTACTGTCTTCACTTGGATCTATTATAGTTGTTGTCTTTTACACTTACTGTCTTCAGTTGGATCTATTATAGTTGTTGTCTTTTACACTTACTGTCTTCAGTTGGATCTATTATAGTTGTTGTCTTTTACACTTACTGTCTTCAGTTGGATCTATTATAGTTGTTGTCTTTTACACTTACTGTCTTCAGTTGGATCTATTATAGATATCTTCAAATACATGTACTCTTAAAGATCTTAAAATAAAATAAATCATTTGATCTTTACAACTGATCATTATGCATATATGAACAGCCACTCTTTGACAAAGAAATGAATAACGCAATGTAAGGCTGTTCTAATGTTTCATGCCAAAAGAATACAACTTTATTAGTAATTACCTTACAGGTTATGATACACTTGTATGTTGATGTACAAACTTGTTATAGGAGAAGTGTTTGTCATGTAAAGTTTAAATCTTAACTTGTGATTCTTGTGTTGAGAAAAAAGTATCTGTTACATCTCTCCACTCTTATCACATGTAGAGCCATGCTAAATCTGGTTTATTCAACACGTTTTCGGTTTGCTTGCATTAAATAACATTTTTGTGGTTAGTATATCACAGCTAAAGAGTAGACTTTATCAGCTACATGGTGGGATAGGTCAAACATGGTGAGATAGGTCAAACATGGTGAGATATAGAATAGAATAGAATAGAATCTTTATTGCATCCGTTAAGAAAACTACATTTCTTCATTGGATTTTTTTTGCAATAAGTATTTGGTACCAAAACAAACTAGTAGGTCAAACATGGTGGGATTAGGTCAAACATGGTGGGATATAGGTCAAACAAGGTGAAGGCGGGTGAAAGTCAGGGTGCTCTGTACATGCACACAGTGAAAAGTAAATTTGGAAAGATTAAAGATTTGTGGACACAATTTAATTAAGCTACACCGACACCTATGAAAAAGAACACAAATTTCTGGAAACAAACTTTATGCTCACTAGGACAGTAAAATGTGGCAGAAGAAACTTTATGTCAAGAATCAGTTGTGTCCTAACCCATTTTGAAAACTAAGCAAAAACTGAATGAGAAAAAAATATGATATTAATAGGTACAAGCATAGACAGTATGCCTATGGTACAAGTAACTAGTTACGGTATACATATAAAGTTATGTATATCCACTATCTTAATACTTTTTTTACAATCTTTATTGCATAACAACAGCCATAGCAAGCATGGTGAAGCATACAAAAACAAGTCTAGAATGACATAGTCCCCCGCTATGATTGGGTTTTAAGGAACTGGCAGTTTATGTTGTCATTTTCAAACCTGGTTAATGTTGTTTTGCCAACATGGAAAATTCGTAAACAAAATGGCTGCCAGGCAGCCATATTGGATCGTATCACGACAACAATGAATATGCACATGTATGTCATAGAACACTGTCCTAATACCAACTTTTAATGAGATCTGTTCAAGCATGTCTGAGTTATGGCTTTGGACAGGGAAAATTCACAAACAAAATGGCTGCTAGGCAGCCATATTGGATTGTATCATGAAACAAATTGACGTGCATATGTATGCCATAGTACATGTATGTTGACCCTGTACCAAGTTTGAAAAAAATTGGTCCAGGCATCTCCAAGAAACAGCTCCGGACGGACGGACGGAACCCAATCTATAAGTCCCCATTCCGGACTTCGTCCAGCGGGGACTAATAACATACAGAAATAAAGTGAATACAATACACAGTCATTTAGCCAAATTTTCCAAGAGGAAGTTTATCATCAGCGGTCTAACTGATGTGCAAAAATTTACTTTGTCATTTAAGGAATGAAAATTTGAATTATTTAATGACAAAGAAGAAAAAAGTGCCTCTCTCATTTGTATAATGAGAACAAAGAATTAAATGATGAAATTCATCTTCTACAATATTTTGACCAAATTTATAGAATCTTTCATCTACAGGAATCTTAGGAGTACACCGTCTCCTCAACTCAATACTGAAACTGTAAGTGTTACAGCTGGTTATGTATACGTACAATGTACATGTACACTCATTTTCAGTAACTCCTTCAATCTAATGTCTAATACACCTTCAAGCCTGGAACCCATGATCAACTCATTTCTTTATTGACATAGCCACCATGGGGTGTCATGGCAACAAACCTCCATATGTTAGGGTGTTATCTTTGTTTCATTTTCATTAGTATTTGATGTCTGTGGGATTTTGTTGGTTGCATACATGTGTGTGTATACTCATATCATGATTCATGGTACATGTAACTCAATATCACCATAATTTTTTTATGCAACTGTAACATCAAGCGTGGGAACTTATATACAATAAGTAAATGTAAGACTGAGAAAGGAAATGGTACAAAAATATATGTACATGTATCTGAAGTTCATGAAATATCAATGTCAAATTAAACATTTGTCAAAATGAAACTGAAGACAAATATTTACAACTATCAATTAAAGAATAACTGAATACATCAAAGTTGTGTACAAAACTGAACTGCACTTACGGACACTCACATGATGTCACACAAGCTCAATAAATGAACTTCTGATTAGATTGGGGGGGGGGGGGGTCTGGCAAATGCGATTGCTGAACTTCATTTCACACTTCTAACCACATTTACAAAACTTTCATGCCTTCAATGACAGCAGGTTCAGTATTTACAACTGAGATGTTGATATGTTGGGTTTCACTATGGCTTACATCATAAACATGGCTTACATCATTATAAACAAGGTTTATATCATAAACATGGCTTATATCATATATAAACATGGCTTACATCATTATAAACATGGCTTATAATTATAAACATGGTTTACATCATATATAAACTGTAAACATTGGCTTACATCATATATAAACATAGCTTACATCATATATAAACATGGCTTACATCATTATAAACATGGCTTACATCATATATAAACATGGCTTACATCATATATAAACTGTAAACATGGCTTACATCATTATAAACATGGCTTACATCATTATAAACATGGCTTACATCATATATAAACATGGCTTACATCATATATAAACATGGCTTACATCATATATAAACATGGCTTACATCATATATAAACATGGCTTACATCATATATAAACTGTAAACATGGCTTACATCATTATAAACATGGCTTACATCATAAACAAGGCTTACATCATATATAAACATGGCTTACATCATATATAAACATGGCTTACATCATATATAAACTGTAAACATGGCTTACATCATTATAAACATGGTTTACATCATAAACAAGGCTTACATCATATATAAACATGGCTTACATCATATATAAACATGGCTTACATCATATATAAACATGGCTTACATCATATATAAACATGGCTTACATCATATATAAACATGGCTTACATCATAAACATGGCTTACATCATATATAAACATGGCTTACATCATATATAAACATGGCTTACATCATATATAAATGGCTTACATCATTATAAACACATGGCTTACATCATAAACATGGCTTACATCATATATAAACATGGCTTACATCATATACAAACATGGCTTACATCATATATAAACATGGCTTATACAAGCCTTATATAAACATATTACACAAAAAGGTTCACTTTAATATTTTGCTAAGAATAAACAAATATGAAAATATGTAGTGGCTAAAATGTATATCATAACAAATGTAGAAGGCTAACAATGTACATTGTACAAGATTTAAACTTTGGGAACTACTTGAACACCGGAACATCGTGTAGCTAAATTTAAAATATATAATTTTACAGCATAAGAGCTTTGATTTCTCATGTAGCTGTATAATTATGTACTTTTACACAGACAATATATTATGACTACTCATTCCTACTGCAGCTTCTTGTAATACTTTAGAGTTCATCACTCTAAACATACTTTGGCTGAAAAGGAATTTGGAACAACTTTACAGACTGTAAGATGTAAAAATAATTGGTACTGGTAAAACTAAAGAGTTCTTTATTTGAACTCTATCACACGTAATAGATAACTGGACAGCTTGAAATATTTGCAATGAAACAGCAATCATTATTAGCGATGAAAACGCTGAGGTCAAGAGATTAAAATGGTGGGGTCAGGACAAGAAATAGCTAGCATCAAGACTCAATATTCTATGTATGCAGAATTTCATCACCATTCCAATATCACAGTTGGGACATCATCGCTGCTCAGGGTTAATAGTTCAGGCAACATAGCCAACTTTCTCTTTCAACATACTGACACATATGTTTTCAGTTTACATGTCATGGCCCCAAGGTAATTTACCAATTATAAACTAATGTGCAGTTATTACTTCTACTAAACTTGACAAGGCAATGAACTTTCATAGGAATGTGGTGTGTGCATGTGTACATGTATAGTCACCCTCACTTCCCAAACACTCAGTCTACATGATATTTGTTATTTATATCCTTACAACCAAAGTTCTTCTTGAAGATAGTAAAATCAATATTAATTATCTATCAGACACAATATCCTGGCTTTTATTGATTTCTATATGTACATATGTACACAATTGTGTAAATATTATCAGGGTCCTCCTTTCCCTCTTCTAAAATAAAACAAATACATGAGTACACAGAATTCTCAATAATTAATAACACATCTGTAAAGTAAGCTTGGATGAAATCATGACTAACTATACTAACTGACGTAAATCACAGTCTCTCTATGGCTATATGTACGTGTCTTGAGATCGTGGAAAAATGTACTCTAGTTTGCAAGAACCTTGTACTAGTTTCATCTTACATGTTGTATTCTATCACATTGTCTTTACTTATAGGTCACAGTCCATAGGTACATGAGGGCAAAGAAAACATGCAGTTACACATCAAATACATGAAAAAATTCTTTATGGACACTTTCTTTTCATTTCCAAGGTAATGATAAAAGAACTTTTGAAGATACATTTGTTTGTGCCTACTTTGTCTGCATCTCCTCCCCACCTTTGTATCTCCTAACTAGCTTTATTTGTTTGTATCTCCTAACTAGCTTTATTTGTTTGTTTGTTTGTATCTCCTAACTAGCTTTATTGGTTTGTTTGTTTGTATCTCCTAACTAGCTTTATTTGTTTGTTTGTTTGTGTCTCCTAACTAGCTTTGTTTGTTTGTATCTCCTAACTAGCTTTATTTGTTTGTTTGTTTGTATCTCCTAACTAGCTTTATTTGTTTGTTTGTTTGTATCTCCTAACTAGCTTTATGT
Organism: Glandiceps talaboti; assembly: GCF_964340395.1. NCBI lineage: Eukaryota > Metazoa > Hemichordata > Enteropneusta > Spengelidae > Glandiceps > Glandiceps talaboti. The sequence goes on from NC_135553.1 coordinate 27,113,801, forward strand.
GTTTGTTTGTTTGTTTGTGTCTCCTAACTAGCTTTGTTTGTTTGTTTGTTTGTGTCTCTCACCTAGCTTTGCTTGTTTGTGTCTCCAACCTAACTTTGTTTGTTTGTTTGTGTCTCCTAACTAGTTTTGTTTGTTTGTGTCTCCTAACTAGGTTTATTTGTTTGTGTCTCCTAACTAGCTTTGTTTGTTTGTTTGTTTGTGTCTCCTAACTAGCTTTATTTGTTTGTGTCTCCTAACTAGCTTTGTTTGTTTGTGTCTCCTAACTAACTTTGTTTGTTTGTTTGTTTGTTTGTTTGTGTCTCCTACCTAGCTTTGTTGGTTTGTTTGTTTGTGTCTCCTACCTAGCTTTGTTTGTTTGTCTCCCACCTAGCTTTATTTGTGTGTTTGTGTCTCCAACCTAACTTTGTTTGTTTGTTCGTGTCTCCAACCTAGCTTTATTTGTTTGTTTCTCCAACCTAGCTTTAGGTGTTTGTTTGTGTCTCCAACCTAGCTTTATTTGTTTGTTTGTGTCTCCAACCTAGCTTTATTTGTTTGTTTGTGTTTCCCACCTAGCTTTGCTTGTTTGTGTCTCCCACCTAGCTTTGTTTGTTTGTTTGTGTCTCCAACCTAACTTTGTTTGTTTGTTTGTGTCTCCAACCTAGCTTTATTTGTTTGTTTATGTCTCCAACCTAACTTTGTTTGTTTGTTTGTGTCTCCAACCTAGCTTTGTTTGTTTGTTTGTGTCTCCCACCTAGCTTTGCTTGTCTGTGTCTCCTACCTAGCTTTGTTAGTTTGTTTGTCTCCAACCTAACTTTGTTTGTTTGTTTGTGTCTCCAACCTAGCTTTATTTGTTTGTTTGTGTCTCCAACCTAGCTTTATTTGTTTGTTTATGTCTCCAACCTAACTTTGTTTGTTTGTTTGTGTCTCCAACCTAGCTTTGTTTGTTTGTTTGTTTGTGTCTCCCACCTAGCTTTGCTTGTCTGTGTCTCCTACCTAGCTTTGTTAGTTTGTTTGTGTCTATACTTCCTAGCTTCCTGTCCTTGTTGACCTCCTGACCTTTTTACTGGTCATTATGATGGCACCAACAATAGCAAGGCATGTTTGTTTACAGACAGTCAACTTAGGATTCTACTTGAAGTTTAGGTAACACACTCAAAAGACTTCTATTTTCCATTCACTGGTTTTAATCTCAAGGCCACAATTACATTCATATGCCAAACACATATATTGTACGAATGCTGTCCAATGAAAAATAATTAGGTATGGAGTCCTCATACCCTATTTAGTACGTCTAGGACGATTTACTTCTTTGTATCTTTTGGTATAACTTGAGAAGCACTGTACAACCAGATTTAAACTGAATGCCTTCTCTGCAAGGGCAAAGTTTTGAGATTTTCCATCCTACACACACAATAATTGTTGGAATGCAAAACAATAAATGGCATAAGTTATGTTTGATGTATCAAATTGTACTGTATTTGAAGAGAGCATTTGTAAGATATAGCCTAGAAAATGACTAATTGTGCAAATGATTTATTAAAACTAAAAGCTACATCACAAAGCTTTTCAGAAGCTGTGCACTTTGTTATGATTGATATGTACATGTACCAGGAATGTGGCAAATTACATTGGCATTCTTAAGATTTAGCCTAATTACAGAAAATTATTAATTATGCAAATGATGCATATTAAAACTAAAAGCTACATTATCAGACTTTACATGGTACATGAACTTTGTTACCATAAGTGTACAGTGTATGTACCAAATTATATTAAATTTGAAGAGGGCATTCTGAAGATATAGCCTACATGTAATTACTAAAAATCATAAATTATGCAAATGACTCAGTGAAACGTAAGTGTTATATCAGTAGGCTTTATGAGATGTGTGCACCCAGGAATCATGACTGTATGTTTACCAAATTCTATGGAACTTGAAGCTTGCCCTCTTCTGTACATGCTTTGTACATAATCCCTGACTATCTGAACAAAGTGTAACGATACAGTTGTACATCTTAATTCACAAAATAACAGCATATAACATTCACTCAGCATAAAGCTATATAAATCTTTGAGGTGATTGGTTGATAGATTGCAATAACTTCAGTTTAACTGAATAGAAAGTCCATCAATCACAAGCTTGGTTTTTAAAGCATGTCTCATACTTATTTATCTGGTGACAACCTTGCAAAGGATTTAGTTTTGAAAATTCCTATAAAATTGTAATAGTATAGTAACCTAAAAACACTTTGCACACAATTATTATATTCTAGTGAAATTACATGTATAAAGTTCCTAAGATACACAACATAAGTATGCATAAACCTAGATACTTTGGCCACTACAAAATTTAGAGACTTTATATTTTTCAACCATTTTAGTCACTACTTATTCTCGCATTTTTGTTTTAAGTGAAAACAAGCCTTTGTCAAAGCCACCCCCACCCCCCTACATTTCAACTTATTCATATTCTGAAATTTCATGACAAAAATGGCTGTCATTCGGTAATTACAGTTGTGCAACGTTTGTTTGAAAAATTGTCCATCTATGTCGAAGGTATACTTGAAAACCTTGAATAGTTAGGGGCATTTGACCTTGACCATAGAGTTCACGGCCAATGTCTCTCATTTGTAAGCTATGAGTAACATAGGCAAAAACACTCAAATGGGGTTTCTATCTAAGATTCCAGAGTTAGTGGGCACAATGTGAATGTTTAGGTCTAATATGGCTGCCATTCAGTTACTATCTAAAAGACCAAGAGTCAGGGTGACATGCATATGCAGACTACAGTGTCAGATATTTGTACCACGTTTGGTTGAAATTGGTTCGTGTATTTCAGAGATACACCTGGTGGACATGGACAAATGCACACATGGACGGATGGATGGACAGAAGGACCCCAACGTACTAATCCTCAGGTTTTGCCTGTTGGGGACTAATGCATAAAAGTCTTTAGCAAAAATGTCCAGGTTTACAGTTACTGAGTATCATATCTAGTATATCTGCTACACACCATAGGAAGTATCATTGATACAGCCTTTCTGTTATATCCATGAATAAATAATAACCTGATATCAATTTCATTTATACAATATAATGACATAAATTGATTTCCATAATGAAAATAGAAACGTAAGACTCTAACCATGACCCACGTTTGAGAAATATTACCCCTTTTTTTATTTGAAGTATTTGAACATGAATGAGTGTTTTCATTAGGATCAGTGAGTAAAGGTATTAAAAATGCATAAAGTCTCACCAGTTATGTTACCAAATCTGATCAGTCATTACAGGTACTACCAGATTTAAACTGGATGCCTTCCATAAGGGCAAAGTTTTGAGATTGTCGTTCCTACAGACAATTGTTGGAATACAACAGAACATATGTAATAAGTTATTTTTTCTCATTGATTGCTATTTGCCCATTGCTATTAGTGATCTCCTGGCCAACCATATAAAATCACTAACCGTTAAAAGAGGTCAACATGTCTTTCCATCCAAGATGAAAATATTAAAACAAGCCAAAAGGTAACAACACAGGTGACGTCATCTCACGCAATGCATCTTGGAACCATAAAATCATCTATTGTATGTCTATGTACATTCTATAGTGCAGAGACTTATCTCATATTATCAAATGCTACATGGTTGGAATGACTTTAAATAGCAAGACCATGACAATACTGTGGGCTAGTAGACAGGCTAACCAATGACCATGACAATACTGTGGGCTAGTAGACAGGCTAACCAATGACCATGACAATACTGTGGGCTAGTAGACAGGCTAACCAATGACCATGACAATACTGTGGGCTAGTAGACAGGCTAACCAATGTCAACAATGGAATCTTTTCCAAATTATCTCCACTGTCACTGATATTAACATTACTGTCTGTGTCCAGTTGTTGGATTTGAAAATGGATATTAAGGGTATTTATACTACTGTCATTTCATTGTATAATGATACATCAATACAATAGGTGTAGCTGTCCAAGTAAACAATGCCATGGGTAAACCTGTCCATATAATACATCAATACAATAGCTGTCCATGTAAACAATACCATGGGTAAACCATATAATACATCAATACAATAGCTGTCCAAGTAAACAATGCCATGGGTAAACCATATAATACATCAATACAATAGCTGTCCATGTAAACAATACCATGGGTAAACCATATAATACATCAATACAATAGCTGTCCATGTAAACAATACCATGGGTAAACCATATAATACATCAATACAATAGCTGTCCATGTAAACAATACCATGGGTAAACGGTATAATACATCAATACAATAGCTGTCCATGTAAACAATACCATGGGTAAACCATATAATACATCAATACAATAGCTGTCCATGTAAACAATACCATGGGTAAACCATATAATACATCAATACAATAGCTGTCCATGTAAACAATACCATGGGTAAACCATATAATACATCAATACAATAGCTGTCCATGTAAACAATACCATGGGTAAACCATATAATACATCAATACAATAGCTGTCCAAGTAAACAATGCCATGGGTAAACCATATAATACATCAATACAATAGCTGTCCATGTAAACAATACCATGGGTAAACCATATAATACATCAATACAATAGCTGTCCATGTAAACAATGCCATGGGTAAACCATATAATACATCAATACAATAGCTGTCCATGTAAACAATACCATGGGTAAACCATATAACATCAATACAATAGCTGTCCATGTAAACAATACCATGGGTAAACCATATAATACATCAATACAATAGCTGTCCATGTAAACAATGCCATGGGTAAACCATATAATACATCAATACAATAGCTGTCCATGTAAACAATACCATGGGTAAACCATATAACATCAATACAATAGCTGTCCATGTAAACAATGCCATGGGTAAACCATATAATACATCAATACAATAGCTGTCCATGTAAACAATGTCATGGGTAAACCATATAACATCAATACAATAGCTGTCCATGTAAACAATACCATGGGTAAACCATATAATACATCAATACAATAGCTGTCCATGTAAACAATGTCATGGGTAAACCATATAATACATCAATACAATAGCTGTCCATGTAAACAATACCATGGGTAAACCATATAATAATACATCAATACAATAGCTGTCCATGTAAACAATGCCATGGGTAAACCATATAATAATAGGTCAGGTACAGATAAGTACATGTGTATACATACATGTATTTATAGAGTTAGGTCAGGTGCAGCTACATGTACATTTGTAGGTACATATTTATAGCTACATGTATAAATAATATATTTTCAATATTCTATACCAAATAATAGTGGTGAAACATAGACCCCCCCCCCCCCCCCCCCGCCCACAGGATACGCAACTGCGGTAAACATCAAATGATCTCTAATATATTTATTGTACGATGTTTGTTTGCATACATTCAGCAAAATAAGCGTTTCCTGTCCGTTTTTGAGTTGTTTACACTCACTGTGACTCAGTGAGAGTTGCTAGCTATCCGACATGCTTTTGACTAAATTTTCTGACAATTTTGAAGTTCACAACTGGTTGAAGACCCCAACAAGATATATAATATTTTATTAGGTAAATGCATACATAGTCTTTCGTTGTTCTATGGCATGAAAAGAAGAATTGATTGCGTAAGCTGTCCATTGTTTGCGATTTTTACAGTACGCTTTGAGTACAGTGTTTCATTTGTCACGGTTGTTACCCGATTTCTCTCAGTCAGAAATGATTCTTGAAATTTTAAATTTAAGTCCATTTATTGATGCTTTTTATCACGTTTTAATATTTTAGGTTGTTTTCATTGATCAGGATGAGGCATGTTATCGTAACTACATCGAAAGCTCACATTTGACATGTGGCACTAGAATGGTGTCACTACATATTACATCTCCAAAGTTCTGGTGCAAATTCTGAAATTTAACAACAAATATGGCCAAAAATTACCTTTGTGCCAAGTTTGGTTGAAGTTAGTTGGTGCATGCCAGAGATGAGGATTAACGCACATACAACAAATATGAATAAAATATTACCAAATGGTGGCCATATTTTGTTGTATGTGCATCTGAGTCGCAAAACAAAGTGACACTCATGTCTCACATAGCATATGTTATCTTTGTGCCAAGTTTGGTTGGAATCAGCTGGTGTCGGCCAGAGATATGAGGGTGAATGCACACACAGACTGACAGACGGACGGATGGACGAAACCCAGTGTAATAGCCCCCTCCAAGTGGTGCCTGTTGGGGCAGTGTTGCAGCCAGAGCAGGTTTTTGGGTCATTTGACACACATTTTTTGGACCTGACCCACAATTTGGAAGTGGTGGGTCATAGATGACCCTTGTACGCAAATATGTTCAGCAACATGGCCACGCCTATACTATAGCAACAGCCAAATGATCGCGTATACTGCATAGATAACAACAGGGTTGGATAGACAACTGCATAATCATTCAGCAAATATCTAGCATGGATCAGCATGTGGGTAGATATTTTTAACAAGCGACCTATCGGTCAGAATAGCTCCGCTGTTCTTTTCATTTTTTACTTTGGTAACATGTAGAAGAGGCTCAGTTGTTCAGCTCTTCACTATGCAGTTTTGTTTTAGCGATGTAATAAAGTGGTTGGTGGTTTCATATGATGTCTCACTATAAAACACACTTTACAGAAAGTTGGTAATATATTGTACTTTTATACCATAGTCACCATTTTATAAAAAAATCTACTGTTATGAAAAATTACACAAAATCTCAGAAAAATAATGACTGGGAAATGCACACAAGAAAAAGGAAAAAAAGGATTTTTGAGGTTGGCTATAAATAATTCCAGTGTCTTACAGCTTTAACCCTGGAAAATTTTAATGATGAATGAAATAAACTAGGGATCTAAAATAATTTTGAGGCAATTTGAATTTCAATTTTCTAACAAATTTACCAAGTCAACAACATTCAACTTGTACTAGTTGTAGTAGATATAACATCGTCTGATATTTTAATTTACAGAGTGTCTCGTGACCAGCACCTGTCAGCAGACTCGGCCAATTTTTTTTTCATCATTCCATTGTATAAACCTTGTACTTGACATTTCGCAATATTTATAATTCTCAACAAAATACCTCACCTCGCTCGTACTCAAAGAAGTCCCGGTATGATCACTGACATGACCAGAGAGAACCTTTTCGGATTTACATGTCAAACGGGGAAAGATACGAAAAACATAATGCAAAGTCTGAAGCCAAATTAAAGTTGTAATTATTTTAATTATTTTTACTTGCCAAAAAATGGCATTTTGGAAATGGCAAGACACGTTCATGTCGTTTACATGTAAACTGTCGGCCAATAAACAAAGTTTGGTCGATTCACAGTCTGCAGTGGCACTGAGACTGCTCTTGCATAACTTCAACCGCATGCCTAGGCATGCCCTCCTTACGCGAGTTGTCTTCATTCTGGTTCACCATCACTCCAACTTGCACAACAATATAGAATGAATCACAAGTTACATGTTATCTGAAAACACAAAACTTTTATAGTGGGTCTGAAGTGCGATTTTAGTGAGTACCAAGAACTCCTGCGCGCGTTGCTGCTTGCTGTGGAAAATCGCCCGGTCAAACGAGGTCAGCTTCAGCTTCCGTGTCAAATCAGTCGTTTTCTACCGAAAATTCTTGAACGGACTGTTACACAACAATCCTACTAAATTTACTTGCCATGGTTATTTAACCCTTTCAGGACTAGAAACTTTCCCGCCAAAATTTTTGAACAAAAATTCTTGTTTCTCTGTAATTTTTGCAAAAAGATCAACTTTATTTTAGACCAGAATTCAAGAAATATTACTTCCCAATGAAGTAATATTCTTAAATTTTAGAAAATGTTCTTACAATCAAGTTTCTATTTATTCCAATGTCGTCTCTAGGAATGAAAGGGTTAAAACACATAAAAATCCACCTTTTGTGATATTTGTAAAACTTTCCGGTTCGTATTAAGGAAACTATGAGCGAAAAACCGGGTCGAAATTTCAGGGCCTCAAGTATGCGTCCCAAATTCGTCGGAAAATCGGTATTCCTAAATGTAATTCCAAAATTTGTTTGCTGGTAGTTGAGGTTTAGACGTTTACAATATCTAAAATCAAAGCAATCTGTGACAATAAGTATTTGAGGAGATGATGTAAATATCATTTTTGAAAAAAAAAATCATAAAAAATTGAAAATGGCACAGATCAACTTGGCATGAACAAATCTGAATAGCCTCCCCCAGGGAACACGCACGCCAAATATCGAAGTATTCTGACCGTTAGTTTTGGAGAAGATGATGAAAATAAAAAAAGTTGACGGACACCTATGATCCACTTATACTCTATACTCTATACCCACCTATACCTAAAGCCACGCTTTCAGCTTTCGCTGACAGCGGAGCTAAAAACTGTACAGTTGTGCTACAACACAAATTGGCACTTTTTTATAATGTCCCAAAAAAATTTATGATGACCCAGAAAAATGAAAGTCTCGGGACACTATGTCCCACTCTTTCAAAAGGCTGGCTGCAACACTGTTAGGGACTAACGAGACATCTCTTAAATTAGCAATGACAGTCTTTGTGGTTATATTATCCAATTTACAAAATATTACAACTCATTAATTCCACAAAGCGTTGAAATAAAACAGTGGAATTTGATTGAAAATAAAACTGTTAATTACATCTGATAACTTAATCTCTATTTCATATCCTGCCAGTCTAAGTCCTAGGGTGATATTAATATTGACTAATATCTGCACAGGTATATCAATTTCACCCTTTGTGATATATGGATATACACTGCTGTCTGTGTTGAATTTCACACTGCTAATGGCACTCTAATTTAGGTAACATGTTATTTGCTATATAATCAAAGTTTAGATTAATGGGTGTTGGAAATGTTTGATGTTAAACAGCCATTATCCAGGGAAGCAGCCATTTCGTATCATGATCGATTCCCGGTAGTGCAACACCATGGAAATGCAATTAACTGTCAACTATGCTCCTTGTATTGCATGTACTGTACACACACTCAACTGTTTACATAACTCTAGTATTTCATTTTTTTTGTTTAATTAATATTTGATGACATGAGAGAGATAGAACAGTTGAGCTGTTCTCTAAGGATCTATCATTTCATTGTTTAACCTACTTAGACATCTCATGTCACATGAAGTCTGGCAATAAATGTTTGGAAAATATTTCTATAGACTAAATATTGCTATGTATAACATTGTAACTTTATCAGACTTGTGGGAAATGTCCTCTCTGTGACCTCCTGAGGTATTAAAAGTAAGTCATATACAATCTGGTGATATGATTACATATGCCAGACACACTGGCTACAAAACTTTATGTCTCAACATAAGCAAACCAATTATCTTAACAGCTTTTTTCTAGTATTTTATATTTTTCTAGTCAAACAAAACAGTTTCTTGTGAAAAAGCCCAAAACATCAGAAATCTTTAGTCTTAAAGCATATACTAGAACATGCATTTTGCAAAAGAATATACATGTACTGAACATGTTATACTACAGACATTAGTACACAATTTAAAAAACACAGATTTTCAAAGAGTTTTTCATCCAAAATTGGACAAAATGGTATCGGAAACATAATAACTGAAAGAAAAGTTGCCACAGGACATGTTTGAAGTGAGGCCTCAACCCAGCTTCTGTAAATTACTTAGATTACTAATGGAAAACTTTACTTGCATCAACCTCAAGGCGACAGTGTCCAGCATGGAATATATATGGAGATGTACATGTACATTTTTGTACTTGAACTTTGACCTCAGGACAACCTTCACAACCCTGTGAGAGGGCAAACACTTCATGAATGAACAACATCACTGTACACAGCTGCAGGGTCTATGATTATTGCTGGCAATATTATCCACACAGTACATACAATGTACATTCCTCTTTGGGGAAATGCAGTCTAAAATAGCCTGTAATCCACTTGTCTTGGGATTTTGCACTCATTTTTCTTTATACCACGCCTGGCATTTTGCTAATGACCTACTGTACTGCTTCAATGAACCTACGGCCAGAAGGTGCACATAAGGGACTTTACGTCTTGTTGCAGATATCGCGAGATAAGCATTATGCCTAACAACAATCATTGTCAAATGTGATCACAGTCAATCTTTCGCCGTGGTCATGTGTGATAACTTTGAGAACAATACTGTTGCTACGTGTTTGACACTTTCCACTTGACGACCCTCACCTGCCAGTTAAGGACGTAATGACTCTTTTGGGATCTGCTGCGAGACGAAAAGCGGCTTATTCTTACTACGCTTTAATTCTTCATGCTCTGAGTGAGACAACATCAATATCGTCACCACATGATTAGAACCAATTCGCTGGGTTTAGCATGATGTAAACATGATTACCATATTTAACAACACAGCAGGAAACTGTAATCTAATTCTAGGTTTAAATATACGGCCGTTGTAGTGGCAAAATGCCAGGTGTGGTAGGTGAAAGTGAGAGTAAAATGCTAGGTGTGGTAGGAGGAAAAGTGAGAGCGAAATGCCAGGTGTGGTAGGGGAAAAGTGAGAGTGAAATGTCAGGTGTGGTTGAGGAAAAGTACATGTAAGAGTGAAATACCGGGAGTGAAAGTGAGAACAAAATACCAGGTGTGGTAGGGGGAAAAGTAAGAGTGAAATGCCAGGTATGGTGGGGGAAAAGTGAGAACAAAATGCCAGGTGTGGTAGGGGGAAAAGTAAGAGTGAAATGCGAGGTGTGGTAGGTGAAAAGTGAGAGAGAAATGCCAGGTGTGGTGGGGTGGGGGAAGTGAGAGTGAAATACCAGGTGTGGAAGGGGAAAAGTGAGAGTGAAATACCAGGTGTGGTAGGGGGAAAAGTGAGAACAAAATGCCAGGTGTGGTAGGGGAAAGGTGAGAGTAAAATGTTAGGCGTGGTAGGGATAAATGAGAACAAAATGCCAGGTGTGGTAGGGGAAAAAGTGAGAGTAAGATCCCCACATGACTGGATTCTACAAGTCTGAAATGCAAAGTCTAATATTTGGCTCTCTGACTCAGACTAGTACGACTGCAACCATATCAACTACGATAGCATAACAACATCTCTGTGATCTATGTTTATATTTTGTTTGGACTTCTTTAAACTGAAACATTGCACCCTGCAAATGGTTATTTTAGTTGAAAGATGGATGGAGCCAGTTTGCTAAGCCATGGTAAACAATGTCAAGCAGTATGTTACAGAAATAAAAGATTATGCAGCACTTCAAAATGTGTAAATCACACACATCAATGACAGCACTTCAAGAGAAGTCTACACACTATACACACACAACCCTAGATTTGTAGATCCAACAAATCTGTCAAATTTGAAATAATTTATGATCTATCATTAACTATGTACATGTCATCAGTGTACACTGCAGTCTGTACATGTCAGATGTCAGCAGTGCACACTGCAGTCTGTACATGTCAGATGTCAGCAGTGCACACTGCAGTCTGTACATGTCAGCAGTGCACACTGCAGTCCGTACATGTCAGCAGTGCACACTGCAGTCTGTACATGTCAGCAATGCACACTGCAGTCCGTACATGTCAGATGTCATCAGTGTACACTGCAGTCTGTACATGTCAGATGTCAGCAGTGCACACTGCAGTCTGTACATGTCAGCAATGCACACTGCAGTCCGTACATGTCAGCAGTGCACACTGCAGTCTGTACATGTCAGATGTCATCAGTGCACACTGCAGTCTGTACATGTCAGCAGTGCACACTGCAGTCTGTACATGTCAGCAGTGCACACTGCAGTCCGTACATGTCAGCAGTGCACACTGCAGTCTGTACATGTCAGATGTCATCAGTGCACACTGCAGTCTGTACATGTCAGCAGTGCACACTGCAGTCTGTACATGTCAGCAGTGCACACTGCAGTCTGTACATGTCAGCAGTGCACACTGCAGTCTGTACATGTCAGCAGTGCACACTGCAGTCCGTACATGTCAGCAATGCACACTGCAGTCCGTACATGTCAGCAGTGCACACTGCAGTCCGTACATGTCAGCAGTGCACACTGCAGTACGTACATGTCAGCAGTGCACACTGCAGTCCGTACATGTCAGCAGTGCACACTGCAGTCCGTACATGTCAGCAGTGCACACTGCAGTCTGTCTGTACTCAGATAGAAGGACCAAAACTGATTGTGTTTCACATCATTTAAAAGAAATATTTGTCAGGTGTGTTAATATCTCACCCTGTCAAAAGTTGATATTTGATCCATATTTGGAAACAAACGTTGCAGACCATCAGATGAGATAGGTCTAAAGAACCAAAATACTTGGCTTGTTGACTATCACAGATTGTTATGTATTCTCAAGTCTAACAACAGATTTAAAGGCTCACTTTGGATTAGGATTAAAATCTAGCTGTCATTTCTAAATCTTTAATCAGTTTATAGCTTCCTGTTTTTCTTCACTTCAGCTACTTTTCCTAGAATACAAGATAGCAGAGGTCCAACTAGGGCACATTAACCTTATAAATACAAGTGATATAGGTCAGATAGGGGTGTGTTTGAAAGTATGCCTCCTTTACAAAGAATGTAAAACTGTCTGTAGTTCATCAAGTAGTTTTAAGGTCCTGGTTTCACATCCAAAAAGAGCACTTGATGAAAAACATGAACTGAAAACAAAACACTTGATGGTCACTTTATCTCACTTTTATATTACAGTTTCATATTCAATTTTTATTGTTCTTATATTACTGTGTAAATCATTTTTCTATTACCAAATATGTAACAATGACACCTAAACCCTTCCAATGCAATAATCATATCCAATCTAACCTTTTATTAAATATGACTATTTTTTTACTATTTATACATAAATGAGTTGAATTTCTATCATCAAATATCTGAAACTAGCACACTTTAATGATCACATTTGATCTCATTATCTTCCTAATCAACAAAATTAATATATTTTAATATACATGTTTTGTTCAAGTGGAAAGTTGTATTGATTATCAAACTCCTAAAACCAAAAACACTATATGATCAAACTCTACATCATTACATTATTTTTGGTTCAAATATCAAAATAAGTATCACCAAACACTGGTTTGGAGCTCAAACTGAGATTCTTATTTCTGTGGGTGTATTTTTATTAACTTTTTCATCTTGTATTGACTTAAACTCAAGTAAACTGAATTGAATTGAAAAGTGTTATTTGGTGGGAAACCAGCCATTGATCCCTGCTAGCAGACAATAAACATACCACCTAACAATAAACATGTTACTTAGTCACTGAAAACACACACATTTCTCCAACTCCTTCAAGTCTAACTGTATACTCTTTAAAAACATCTCACAAAGCGATGACCTTTCTCTTGTTCAGCAATTATTATCTAAGGAGAGAAAGTCTGTATACTTGAATAGAGTCTGTTGATGTGTTGATTGATTTGTCTATCATTGAATCAGAGAGGTGCTAAATAAATAATACCTCCATCACACCTAACAACCTAAATACCTCACACTTTGACAACCTGTTTGGGAAAGTTAACATGTTTACAGAAACATATGGATGTGATTGCATTTACTAAGTGACTTCCATTGTGACAACATTTCAATTATTCTAAATACTTGTCAATAAAAAGAAGTTTTACAAATGAAGGAGATGTACTCAAATCTCATCAGCTATATGTCCTGCTAGATTGTGTGTCCTCTAAACTTTCATTTTGAAACTGGAATTGCATTTTGTGATACAGCAAAGTAAAACACATATCTCCAACGTAAGATAAACCAAACATCCAAACATATGGAGGATATAAAGTGTTGTAACACATCTCAGCAGTATAGTCTATTTAGTTTCAGTGCACTTTAATACTCTGAAACTAGATTGTAACTTTATGATTTTTAGTTTGGATACCTTAGAAATGACAATTAAAGTCAGAAGGATACATTTGATTTATAAAAAGGCCCCAGATTTCATCCAATACATGATTTTCATCCAGATGTACATGCTTGTGGCAACACCTTCTTACATATTGCAAATTATAGGTTGCATATTTTTCTCAGTGATCAGACCATAGAGGGCTTTATTTTGTTTTTAAGTTTTTGGTTGGATTCAGACAGAATGTTGGTCAGGTCATGAGATACACAAATTTAAAGGGGGACCTGTTCAAGCATGTCTGAGTTACGGCGTTGGACATGAAAACTGCGCCAACAAAATGGCTGCCAGGCAGCCATATCGGATTGTATCACAACAAAAATGGACATGCACATGGATGTCATAGAACACTGTCCTAATACCAACTTTTAATGAGATCTATTCAAGCATGTCTGAGTTATGGCTTTGGACAGGGAAAATTTGCAAACAAAATGGCTGCTAGGCTGCCATATTGGATCGTATCATGAAACAAATTGACATGCATATGTATGCCATTGTATGTTGCCCCTGTACCAAGTTTGAAAATAATCGGTCCAGGTATCTCCAAGAAACGGCTCTGGACAGACGGACGGACTGAACCCAATCCATAAGTCCCTGTCCCGGACTTCGTCCGGCGAGGACTAATTAAAGACTTGGACAGACAGTATTTTTGAATTTCTTATACTGAGCTTGATGTACATATATAAATACATGCATTATATTTGTTTGTGCACGCCCATAAACTTGGTGTCATGGCAGTTGTTATTTGAACAGATTGTCAGACTGTTTATCTGTCTACTTTGCAAAGTATGTCTGCTATTCCTACACCAACTGATATTACAGGGTGGGGATGGGGCAGAGTTAATTTTTCATAAAGTATCTTGCATTGCAGCCCAGACACTTGTGATGATGTCACAAGATACATGTATATTTAAATAGCTTGAGATAATAATAAGACCATGACATGTCTCTGGCTACTTGCATTGTCACTATAGTAAACAAGTATAGCACTGTCAGAGATCTGGTAAATAGACAGACGCCTTGCATTGTTGTTTTTACTTCAACATGTACCATACATGTACATTGCTAAACACATGTCTGTGTCTCTCACTGTGATTGTGTGCAAGTGTAACCTTTGTACAGTTCTATCTAACACATTCTATTGTGCTGCAATTTAATTTCCAATAAATCATGTTGTCATTTTAACATTAACATTTACAAAGTGAAACTTACAAAACATACAAGGTTATCTTACACAATATGACATGTTCCATAGCCAGTGTTCTCCACAGATTGGTTTGAAAGCAGGACAGCTCATTTGCATAATTTATTCATACAATTTGCATAACTATACTGGTTATTTCAAACTTAATGTCCAGAGGCAAGTAGACTTAAAATCATTTGAAAAGTTTGCCTACACCTGTATATGGTGTCGCATCTGGCCGAAATCTTGTGATACATGAGACTTACTATACTTTACTGTAGAGAACTTCAAAACCTTGCAAGAGTTCGTGACATCATTATCTGCCATGTTGGAATTTTGTATACAGTCGCCCTGCATGCCCTGGTTGAACGTTGTGATATACAATATATATATATATATATATATATATAATAATAGTAACACAACATCACCACTTTATCAAAAGGTATATGAGTCTGTTATACTTTTTTCGACAATGTTGACGAATACAAGTCGAAAATCTGCAACATCACATTTGCCATGTAACTAGTCCAGTGTCCCTTCCTTCTCCGTCCTGCTAAGAGCCAGCTGTGAAAACTGGGATTACCATAAATGCTGGTATTAACTAAAGAATTAATACACCCTGTGGTTAAATATTAGCAATAAATCGACTATTTAGTCATTTTACCTTGCCATGACTACAAAAGTTCCAGTTTGGAGGACCAAAATCCTGAAATCAAACGTTCAACCTTATTTTCAGGGTTCCGCCTTACATATGATGACCTAGTGGACATCCCGATAACATATGGCGGCATTTGTAAGGTGGGACATTTGAAATACAACCGGAACTGGAAAAGTTTCGATTTCGGCACTTTTTTTTATCTTACAAGCGACTACTATCGTCAAAGAGATGTAAAATGAGTACATATTCGATCCATTGCTCATATTTGATCGGTGGGTATGTAATTCTTCGGTAATCGGTGCAGATGCATTTTGCTCCCACACTTGAGATAGGATTGGTACATTGCTCTTTACAAATTGCAGGACGATGTTGAGGGTCGTGTCAGTAATCTAGACCTGTGCACTGTCTGCAAGCAGGACTACCATGTAATGTAATGTAATCATAGACAATTAAGGGGAAACAAGTTATTGCTTGGCACAATGGTGTCACTTTACTTCAGAAAAGGAAAAGGTGTGAAGGATCGTTTATTAATGGAATTTGTTTTCTTAGAGGGTTTAATGTGTGATAACAAATAATGATGGCAATGAAGGGTTCAAAGGATGCAAATGTTCATGGAACGATATGAGAGGTGGAAGACTTAGACTATGACAACAGAGCACACGACTGATATACTAGGGTGCAAAACATTTAAAGCAGGGCACTGGCCATCAATACCAGGGTGCCACACCCTGCTAAAATCCCTGATGGAGAGCACTGTATACAATGTGTATATTTAGATATTACTTCTCCAATCCTCAATTCAGCCAATGAAAATAAGAGTGCCATAAAGGACCTTGTCACTACAAGGTCAAAGACGAGCTGTGACAAAGCCCTCCTAGGTTACAAGAATTTTTTGTTCTGAATTAAGAAATATATTGGAGAATATAATCATAAATGCATACACTTAATTTGAGAAAAATAAAAAAATAGAGTAACATTTTGACTTGTATATTTGAGCACTGTAGAATCAATGATGTGTACCGGTAATGTAGATATGTGTTGTGATGATACAGAACAACCAGGGCATAAATTCCATATTTTCATTCTGAGTTTAATATTTCACTTTCTTTTAAGACTGCATCTACTTACAAGTTACATTTATAAAACAAAATGCAAATCTGTCCATCATCCTTCCTGTATTAATTTTTCTATGCACATTTCTATTTTCAATTAGACCACAGCCAAAGTGATTGACCTGTAATCTACAATCTTGAGTGGAAGTTCAAGAACTAGACTGTTGACAGTCGTTCATGCCCTTTTTGCTACGTTTTATCTTAAACTAAAGTTGTTGCCTCGCTCCGATCCGGAGCAATACCATAACCGCATACTGATCAGTGAGTGCTAGAGGCACTCCCAGTTCGTGCCTTCGGCAATCACAGTTCCTATCAGTACGCATTAGTATGTCAGAGCTACGGAGCGAGGCGACGACTTTGTTTTAGATGAAACATAGCAAAAAAGGCACGAACGACAGTGGACAGTCTATTGAAGAATGTCTGTCAAAAACATCAAAATCTGTCACTCCTAGCACTGGATATTCCCAGTGGCTAATCATTATTCCATTTGGTATCAGCTGTTAGGAAAAGATTTCACAACCCTAGGGAAAAGACTCCTGATCATTTAGCTGTCCTGCTGGGAAGAGAGTCTTTATGGGTTGACACTCCACTGGAAGCCACCACTCTCTCACAATACCAATACTAGGCAATAGTTACATTTATCCCATCTCAGGTTTTGCTGGGAATTTGTTCGCACAACGACATGTCATGCATTTTGTTCACTTCAATACATCTGCCTAAGGTTATCCGACCTGGCATAACCTGTACATTCCTAACTATTATTGTTTTCATTCTCGTATTTGACCTTGTGGATGCCTAAAAGGCAGGAATTTTTACGACCATTGACTCTGTGTTGGTTTATATAGTCAGAGATCAGTGCTCTGATGGTTGTACTTTCTGTGTGTCGTTCAGATCCGTGTCAGTTGCGTGCTCTCAGCATACAATTCATGTAATCTCACTATTGTGGTACTTCAAGCCTGCAGGCTAAAGTGACATTGTTCCATGTCTGGTATTCCAAGTCACATGCAGCACTCACACTGAGCAGATACTAGACAACTAGCTTCTCCAGTGAACATACACCATATTTATTGATTTCTGTGGTTTTTATGCAGCTATCAAATGATGGGTTTAGCTGCATCCAGGGCAGGAAGCAAGATATTGATTTCCTATCTGTACTAAAATTCTTTGTGAATGACTACATGTATATACCCTGCTATGTTGTTAATTGTATATTTCCTTTACTTTGCTCTGGCAACAGTATCTATGAATACATCATAGTAGATGTACAAATACAACAGTATCTATGAATACAACATAGTAGATGTACAAATACAACAGTATCTATGAGTACAACATACTTGTAGTAGATGTACAAGTACTACAGTATCTATGAATACAACATGTACATAGTAAATGTACTAGTCTAGTTCCTGACGCACCATATCCCGCACTACATATTATCTTCATACAATTCTGTCTAATAGTAAATTCCGTTACTCAAGGCTTTAATTGTGGTTCAACCCCCATGGAGGGTGAATGGCAAACGGTGTATGTCAGTAGTAATCCATCACAAATTGACAGGCTGTCTTCATCGCTCATTGATATTCATTTGGTATACCATGTACATAGTAGATGTACCAGTACAACAGCATCTATCAGTACACCATGTACATAGTCGATGTATCACTATCAGTACTCGTCATACTCATGTATATTTGTTGTTGTTGTTGTACATTATGTTAGTGATAAAAACAAGCAGAAGGCCCATTCTGTTAAGATTTAGTACCTGTCAAGTAATTCTGACCCTAGCTTTTGAGACAAGTAAGATATGAGTCTTAAGGTTATAACAAACAAAACAAACAAACAAACATGCAAACAAACAAACAAACAACCAGACAGACAAACATGCTGTAAGTGTCCATACTGGACAATCAAAGCAATAATGCATGTGTAAGGGTGACTCTTCAAGTATTGCTTTCAGTGTCCAGTATGGACACATACAGCATGTTTGTTTGTTTGTGATACACTCACATCAATTTTGTAATATTTGAGAATGTGATACTAAACATACAGAAGACATAATACTCGTATCTGTAAACTCATATATTTTAATGTCATAAATTATGTATGACAGCTCAGAAGACACAATTATGATAACTTAAAGCCTGAAATGTCAAAACTGTCTAATACATTGTGTATTATAGATCAGAAGACGTGTAAAAACATACCATCACTTGGATTATCCAAATGTTAAAAATACATACACATACATGTACATGTTGTAATGTATCAAAAGATCAGAGACGTGAAAGGGAACACCATGTATCAGATGGTCCTTGGTGGCAAGAGACACCTGTTTGCAGAAATTCCCAGGGCCTTGATGTAATCCATAAAGTGTAATATGATCTGACTTCTGTATACAGTAATTACTGGAGCTAAGGTTAAATCTATATGGTGTGACATATAGAGTCAATGACAACTGACATTCTTCTTCACTATTGCCAAATCTCAAAACATTTTAACCCTTATATTTGCCTGTCAAATGTTTTCTGCAAGTACATATAGCATCATTCCTTAGATGTTTCATTTTACAAAGTTGACCAAAATCCCCAAACTCAAGAGCCACACGATTTCTGAAAGTGACATAATTCCTTTGACATCAAACCAGATATCACTGCCACAGTTAGCACATTTCCACAACTTACAAATATCACTGCCACAGTTAGCACATTTCCACAACTTACAAATATCACTACCATAGTTAGCACATTTCCACAACTTACAAATATCACTACCATAGTTAGCACATTTCCACAACTTACAAATATCACTACCATAGTTAGCACATTTCCACAACTTACAAATATCACTGCCATAGTTAGCACATTTCCACAACTTACAAATATCACTGCCACAGTTAGCACATTTCCACAACTTACAAATATCACTGCCACAGTTAGCACATTTCCACAACTTACAATTTATCACTACCATAGTTAGCACATTTCCACAACTTACAAATATCACTACCATAGTTAGCACATTTCCACAACTTACAAATATCACTACCATAGTTAGCACATTTCCACAACTTACAAATATCACTACCATAGTTAGCACATTTCCACAACTTACAAATATCACTACCATAGTTAGCATATTTCCATAACTTACAAATATCACTGCCACAGTTAGCACATTTCCACAACTTACAAATATCACTGCCACAGTTAGCACATTTCCACAACTTACAAATATCACTGCCACAGTTAGCACATTTCCACAACTTACAAATATCACTGCCACAGTTAGCACATTTCCACAACTTACAAATATCACTACCATAGTTAGCACATTTCCACAACTTACAAATATCACTGCCACAGTTAGCACATTTCCACAACTTACAAATATCACTACCATAGTTATCAGTCATATTTGATCAACAGCAGTCATTTTGATTGACAGACTATCTTATTTGAATCTACTAATACAGCAATAACCCAATCAGAAATCAAACATGGCTTATGTATGTCCTGCAGGTTGTAAATTGTTTTGTAATATCACTTCAGAAGTACTGTGTAACTATAATAGCCCTGTCCCCATATGAATCGATTTCAAAACGAATCAAATTGAATCGATTTAGTTAAACTGGTTTGAATTCAGTTTATGTCCCGACACGAAATGTTAGAAATGGATTTGAATCGATTCAGTTTGGTGTACTGTCCCAACACGTTGAATTTGATCCTGTTTACTTGATTCGATGATGTAGCCACAGTGCATTACTATGACGAAACGCAATCAACATGGAGGATTTCGCAGGAAATAACCTCGTCGAGTTGTTGTCAAAGTTATCCGTCAAAGCGAGGGCTGCCAGAACTCAACACTTATTTGACTTGACGAAGCTTCGAAGGATCATTTGGATGTTGACTGCTATATTATGGGTGAAGCAATGCCACGATCGATCTGGGCCAAGCGACGTAATATTGGCCCTAATTTTACATAAATATGATTGAAGTTTAGGATGATCAAGAATAGCTGACAAGTGTATACAGACTTTGATCGATACTTGTACACCTTTGCCAACACCTTTGCCACCTCTTACTGCCCATAAGAAAAGTAATTCATTTGTTTTAGTTTGTAATAGGAAATGGGAACATGAAAGGTTTGTCCTATTGCAACGCTTACTATTTCATGCACCATTTACATCGTCATTGGTATGCAAAGTAAACTAACAAAATTCATTCAAAGTTTAAAACATTTTATTATCTCTGCAAAACATTCTTTCAACGGGAAATTGTATTTACCAGTCCTCATGCTTTTTATAGAATATTCACGCTGTTTCTGTGGTTTTATTCGCCCGTTTCCGCATATCGACACTCAGTTTTAAAACAGGCACTGCACAATGATGGCTTTCATGTGTTTCAAATATCACGTGAAAAAATGTACAAATCTCTCCAAAATAACTAAAACCATTGTTGAATAATTATTTTTGACGATCGATCTTTTTGTTTTCACCTCAATAAACGGATCTAATCATGCTAAACCAGGCTTCGAGACTTCAAAGTTGCAGACCTCAAATGTGTGACATCGCATCAGTAATTTCCGGATTGTCGTTCGTGTAAGTTTCATGATGTCGGGCCTATCCCAACGTGACATGCAACACAGCCTAGCTTTGAACCTTTTTGACAACGTCTTTTCCACATAAATTCTGTTAAAATCAATTAGGGTGACGACCATATAAAACGTGGCCGGTACGATCAAATGATCGGCTCTTCCCGTTAACTTTCGGTAACAAGAGTCACATGACATGTCCTAAACACAGTGTTGTTTATCTCTCTGTTCTTCGATATGTCCCAAGAGCGAACCCCGAGCGAACCCGTCTTGACTTTGGATTCAAATGATCCTTAAAACTGTATCGGATGTTATAAACCCGAGAAATTATAGGGACATGTAAGTAATTTTAGTGATGTAACAAGTAGAAAGTCGTGCCCGTTGAAAGTCGGGTTAACCTAAGTTAATCGATGCCAGTTCGTCAAATACTACACAATCGCGATCATTTCTGGTTGTGACAACTACCGCCAAATGGGAAAGAAGTGTCTATCAATTTGAGAAATTTTGCGATTGGCAAAAAGACTCCTTTTTAGGTGTTGATGAATCCATAATAAATAAGGTTTTTATAGCAATCAAGTGGTTGTTTTTGTCACTCATTTATTGCTGAACATTCCATGCTCAGGTGATGCCATCTTGTGCTGGATAATACTTCACGTACTCCAGTTGCTTGTGTTCCAAAGTGAAGGTGTCGGCGTACAAAGCATGTATTAAACTTGCAAAATTTAACCTGGAGGTCAAGATTCAAGTGCACAGCTGTGGGTAATGGACATTGAACCGATTCAAGTTAAATCGGTTCTAAGTTGGTTTTTCCTGTCCTAACTACAACAAGTTAAACCTGTTCCGAACCGATTAACTTTGCACCGAATCGACAACACACCATAGAAGACACCAAATGCATCATGGGAACGACTAAAATATTTACTGAAACAGCTGTGTAGTAATTTAGAAAAGGATCTCATAAATATTTGATTGTTACCTCTATTGTCTTTCAAATCTACTGGCATAAGCTGTCCTTCCAGTAGTGCTGCCAGGATCTCACAATTACCATTTAATGCTGCATGGTGTAATGCTGAGAATCTACAGGAGAGATCAAATAAAAAACAAACATGGTTAAATTGATATCTCTTTCTTCCTGTTTAAACATTCAGACATTGTGGTATATATAAAAGTGTTTTTGTTCAGGTTTTGGACCCCAGTGACAGAAAGGAGGAAATCTGCCACAGCTTCCTATACAGTAGACTGTCAACAGTTGTTTGTGCCTTTTTTGCTACGTTTTATCAAAAACTAAAGTCGTCGCCTTGCTCTGATCTGAAGCAATACTATAACCGAGTACAGATCAGCGAGTGCCGGAGGCACGAGTGACTGTCATCGCTCGCTGTATCTCCCTTTCTATTACTTACTCATGATGTGACGTCATGGAATTGGAACATTCAACACATATACACGTACACTTCAGTGCAAATTTGACCCCATAAATGTATTTTGATGGTCATAATCAAGTAATTTACCTTTCATATCCTTCTTTGTAAAAGCTTGAAACCATGCGTTTTTTGACATTTGTAAATGACGTCGTTGGACGACCTCGATGCCCAACATGGCAATTGACATTGACATTGACATTGACAATGTCATGCTCATAGTCATACGCTCACTAGTCTATAGTGCGGTGTATGTGTACAGTCTACTAGCTAGCTGTGAGTTGAAGGAGCTCAGTTGGCTCAAACTCATGGACTGTTATCATGCATATAATTTTTTTCCCTGAAAGTCTTTCACGTGTGAATATCCAAGTTTCTCCAATGCGTCTTGATATGCTAACTCGCTCCGTGACTCTGGCGATGACGCCATGTTGATTTGATTGACAAGCTTTGAGAACAATGACCCCAATGTCAAACATTCTACAGTAAAAACGTTCTTACTGTTATTGTGTGACGGCGCGGCAAGGAAGAACAGTCGTTCGTACCTTTGGCAATCTTCGGCAATCGCAGTTCCTATCAGTATGTATTAGTATTCAGTGCTACGGAGCGAGGCGACGACTTTGTTTTAGATGAAACGTAACAAAAATGGCACGAACGACTGTCGACAGTCTACCCATACAGTAGTCTGGATGCAAATGTGGTCTCTAACTAAACTGTGAGTGGAGGTGTAAATCGTAATGATACCACATAGGAACTAGACTACCCATACAGTGTAACCCTGATAAAGTGACTGGAAGATTTACTCCCAATTACATCCCTCCTGAGATCCAAGTGAAGTCGTCATTCAAGGTTTTTCGTTTCATGATGCCTGAAGAATAACTATTACGAATAGAATACATGTAAAATTGTCAATTGACTGAAACAAGCATGCCATCTTTATATGTATTATTTTAAACATTTAAATAAAAGTATATCTCTGAATATACAGACTCATAGGCAAGATTTAATGTTTCACATAGTAGGAACTGGGACCACTAATTCTGTTAGCAAGACCACTGGATTTTTAAAGGCACTGGTCCGGGGACCACCAGTTCACAAAAAGATTTGTTCACTCCTGTTGAGAAAATATTGCAACTGATTTGCATACTGATTATACATACATAAAGTTTCCATAGCAACATAAATGTATCAGACAGATCAGCCATTTCGCAGATACAACTAAAAATAATACAATGTTTACATCAAGTGGTATTTCTAAATGTATGTACTTGGTGACCTTTGACCTTACAAATAAAATCACATGCTCCCTTGGTGCTAGTATTACAGCAAGGTCATGTTGTCAAAGCATGGTTCAGAATCACATTTCATGTATCAGTTGACAAATAGAAAACTTAGGGTACTAAATGCAGTACCTGACTTAGTGTGGTCAGAGGCAACAACATCATTGTCACCACTTCAAACAGGACTTCTAATATTTCAAATAAATGACTCTTTGTATATTGATTATTCACATTTGCAGTATATCAAAATACATGTAGAAATCTGTGTGACCCAAAATGTACAGGTTATGATCTTTAATGCTAGTATGGGATGATACGCTGCAATTAAAATTCTTTCATGGATGGTAGGTTGGCAGCTGTGGTTGTCTACTGATTTCTCTGTAAAGCTGTCACACAATATACAGCTTTCTTTTCCCTTGTGTAACTAGACATGGCTAATTACCTGAAGATTAGCAATTACCAGGTATGTGTTATAATACTCCTATGAGGGTGCAATGACTTGACTGTCATTAATGGCTAATTATAAAGTAGACACAAACTTAAATCCTCAACAGGAACATGTATTTTTGACTGGATATTATTCACTATAGTGTAGTGCAGTGTAGTGTAGTGTAGTGTAGTGTAGTGTAGTGTAGTGTAGTGTAGTGTAGTGTACAGTGTAGTGTAGTGTAGTGTAGTGTAGTGTAGTGTAGTGTAGTGTAGTGTAATAGTAAACCATTCAGCAATAATGGCTGGGTCTGGTGGGGGGGGGGGGGAATGTGTTCAAGCATGTCTGAGTTATGGCTTTGGACATGAAAACTGCACCACCAATATCGCTGTCAGGCAGCCATATTGGATTGTATCACGATGAAAATGGATATGCACATGTATGTCATAGACCACTGTCCTAACACCAACTTTGAATGAGATCTGTTCAAGCATGTCTGAGTTATGGCTTTGGACATGGAAAATTCGCAAACAAAATGGCTGCCAGGCAGCCATATTGGATTGTATCACTATGAAAATGGATATGCACATGTATGTCATAGAACACTGTCCTAATACCAACTTTGAATGAGATCTGTTCAAGCATGTCTGAGTTATGGCTTTGGACATGGAAAATTCACAAACAAAATGGCTGCTAGGTGGCCATATTGGATCCTATCATGCCAACAATGAATATGCACATGTATGTCATAGAACACTATCCTAATACCAACTTTGAATTAGATCTGTTCAAACATGTCTGAGTTATGGCTTTGGACAGGGAAAATTTGCAAACAAAATGGCTGCTAGGTGGCCATATTGGATCCTATCATGAAACAAATTGACGTGCATATGTATGCCAGTGTATGTTGCCCCTGTACCAAGTTTGAAAAAAATTGGTCCAGGCATCTCCAAGAAACGGCGAACCCAATCCATAAGTCCCCATCCCGGACTTCGTCCGGCGGGAACTAACAAAGGCTAAAGAGGCAGGCATTACAACAATTACAGTGAATTTATATTTATTCCAAGAAAGTGTCTCCTGATGGGGCCATTTGAACAACAAGAAAACACAGACACAACATTTCACTCTTTTCATGGAACATACTACCAAAACATAACGACTTGATATATGAGTAAAGAAAGCCAAGGAAAATGTCTAGACTTGAAGGCTACAGATAGTACAGAGGTGAACACATACATGTACATACAGATAGTACAGAGGTGA
Organism: Glandiceps talaboti; assembly: GCF_964340395.1. Lineage (NCBI taxonomy): Eukaryota > Metazoa > Hemichordata > Enteropneusta > Spengelidae > Glandiceps > Glandiceps talaboti. The sequence continues at coordinate 27,139,672 of NC_135553.1, forward strand.
ACACATACATACAGATAGTACAGAGGTGAACACATACATACAGATAGTACAGAGGGGAACACATACATACAGATAGTACAGAGGTGAACACATACATACAGATAGTACAGAGGTGAACACATACATACAGATAGTACAGAGGTGAACACATACATACAGATAGTACAGAGGTGAACACATACATACAGATAGTACAGAGGTGAACACATACATACAGATAGTACAGAGGTGAACACATACATACAGATAGTACAGAGGTGAACACATACATACAGATAGTACAGAGGTGAACACATACATACAGATAGTACAGAGGTGAACACACACATACAGATAGTACAGAGGTGAACACACACATACAGATAGTACAGAGGTGAACACACACATACAGATAGTACAGAGGTGAACACACACATACAGATAGTACAGAGGTGAACACATACATACAGATAGTACAGAGGTGAACACACACATACAGATAGTACAGAGGTGAACACATACATACAGATAGTACAGAGGTGAACACATACATACAGATAGTACAGAGGTGAACACATACATACAGATAGTGCAGAGGTGAACACATACATACAGATAGTGCAGAGGTGAACACATACATACAGATAGTGCAGAGGTGAACACATACATACAGATAGTACAGAGGTGAACACATACATACAGATAGTACAGAGGTGAACACATACATACAGATAGTACAGAGGTGAACACATACATACAGATAGTACAGAGGTGAACACATACATACAGATAGTACAGAGGTGAACACATACATACAGATAGTACAGAGGTGAACACATACATACAGATAGTACAGAGGTGAACACATACATACATGTAGTACAGAGGTGAACACATACATACATGTAGTACAGAGGTGAACACATACATACAGATAGTACAGAGGTGAACACATACATACAGATAGTACAGAGGTGAACACATACATACAGATAGTACAGAGGTGAACACATACATACAGATAGTACAGAGGTGAACACATACATACAGATAGTACAGAGGTGAACACATACATACAGATAGTACAGAGGTGAACACATACATACAGATAGTACAGAGGTGAACACATACATACAGATAGTACAGAGGTGAACACATACATACAGATAGTACAGAGGTGAACACATACATACAGATAGTACAGAGGTGAACACATACATACAGATAGTACAGAGGTGAACACATACATACAGATAGTACAGAGGTGAACACATACATACATGTAGTACAGAGGTGAACACATACATACAGATAGTACAGAGGTGAACACATACATACAGATAGTACAGAGGTGAACACATACATACAGATAGTACAGAGGTGAACACATACATACAGATAGTACAGAGGTGAACACATACATACATGTAGTACAGAGGTGAACACATACATACAGATAGTACAGAGGTGAACACATACATACAGATAGTACAGAGGTGAACACATACATACATGTAGTACAGAGGTGAACACATACATACAGATAGTACAGAGGTGAACACATACATACAGATAGTACAGAGGTGAACACATACATACAGATAGTACAGAGGTGAACACATACATACAGATAGTACAGAGGTGAACACATACATACAGATAGTACAGAGGTGAACACATACATACAGATAGTACAGAGGTGAACACATACATACAGATAGTACAGAGGTGAACACATACATACAGATAGTACAGAGGTGAACACATACATACAGATAGTACAGAGGTGAACACACACATACAGATAGTACAGAGGTGAACACATACATACATGTAGTTGTGAAGTCTGCTGAAAAACCACCCATGAAGTTACACTATTGTCTGTCACTATGTTATATAACACTCTTACTGCTTCACAGTTATCTTTAAAGGCCATTTCAAATCATAAACAATAAGGACAATCAAACTGTAAATCTTTACGAAAGCTAACTTCACCTATTGAGAGTGTGAATACCATTATAATTAGACAGGCTAAGGTACATTATAGATGAATGGGGAACTCTTTCCTTTACAATATAACTGTGACAACATTCCCAAAGTCTCACATGATGGGGATAAACTCATGATACAATGATAATCTCAAGTCTTGCTACTGTAGGCATGTTTATACAGTTAAATTTTTCATGGTCATTTTTTTTATAAATAGATTATGTCAATCTATGATTATAAGAATTAACAATGTACTGATTCCATTATGTTCATATACAAGATGGCACCCTTATTGTCAACTAGTATGCACATAACAGTTCAATCAAAATATGTTTTCAAACAGCTTATCTATACGAGAGCCATATAAGTAAAAAATACCAAAGATATATTGTTTAGTTTTGACTATCAGATTTAGTGTTCCATCTTCTCATTTCCTTTAAATTCCACAAGATAGTATTATACTTGATTTCCTACATGTACTTTATGTAAATTCAGTTTACCTTTAAACCATCTTTTACTTTCAAACAATTTTCATAATCCTACAATAAATGAATAAATAAACGAATCCTTTGGATTCTGCATTTAAACATCTTTATTCTTTCAAAAATATTACTTCAATGATACAAATCTTTACATAGCAAGGACAATATCCAATACTTTCTTATGTAGGTCTTGTCATGTACAGATATTTTCCAGTAACACGAAGCATCAGCCATGAGACTTGGCTATCTCATTCATCAGAACCTATCATATACTGTCACACCAGTTCTGTAGAGTCAGATACTTAGATACATGTAGCAAAGTCCCTGTGCTATATTGTCAAGTCAGATACCAAAGTCTCTGGGCTATACTGTCAAGCCAGTATGTCAAGTCAAATCTGTGTGGGCTATACTGTCAAGCCAGTATGTCAAGTCAGATCTGTGTGGGCTATACTGTCAAGCCAGTATGTCAAGTCAGATCTGTGTGGGCTATACAGTCAAGCCAGTACGTGTACATGTATGTCAAGTCAGATGCCCAAAAGCAGCCCAAGTCTCCTTTTTAAGCTAATGATGTACATGTATGCACACCAAGCAAATTATTACACAAGTACAAGGATTTTGTACAAGGAACAAGGTACTAAAAAATATGTCCATCAGACATGTTTATGTTATCAAATTTCTAATGTGACTGGCCTCCTGTAAACCTTGAATCATTTAGTGTCATTTGTCAACCAAATCATAAGGTCAAACTATGTACATGTATATCATCAATATGATTTAAAACTCAAGGACACTATGTGTGTAATAATGACTTTTAATGTCTTGAATATGTAAGCAAAAGAAATATATCTGAAGGATACATTAAATATATATTGTGTGTGTGTATGTGTGTATGTATATATATATATATATATATATATATATATAGTTTTGGTAGTACTGGAACTCTTTCTTGGTTGTAACTCAGAGTTTCACGCATAGTGCGATCGTCAGACAACTCCTGTCCAAGGTTTACACTATATAGAGTGTGTTGTCTGATGATCGCACTATGCGTGAAACTCCGAGTTACAACCAAGAAAGAGTTCCAGTACTACCAAAACTATTACGCTCTGCCACTGCGGTATAGAGCACTGTCTTAGCAGATTGATACTCACCGAGTGTGTGTATGTATATATATATATATAACTCGGTGAGTATCAATCTGCTAAGACAGTGCTCTATACCGCAGTGGCAGAGCGCAATAGTTTTGGTAGTACTGGAACTCTTTCTTGGTTGTAACTCTGAGTTTCACGCATTGCACGATCATCAGACAACTGCTGGTTTCTACTCTCTGGGTGTGTGTTTACATAGAGTGCAAACAATAGAAATATCACCACTATTGTCTGTGTAGGTGGGTTGGTGTTGTGTGTGTCGAGGTGTTGGTTATAACTGACTAATTCACTGCATAACAAGATGGTCGGACTAATCTACTTCTTATGGGGGTTTTCTGATATGGTCGGTGAGGTAGAATTTATTCTGGCAGCATTTTGAAACCAACTCAGATCATTTGTTGAGTAATTTGCTTTTTCCACTAGTTTTTCAGTTAAACATTTAGATTACATAACTTCCTCTCATTAGTATAAGCTGGGTGATGCTGCACATGGTTCTCTATTCTCTGCATTGAATATACACAATATGTATATATGGAAACATAAATGCATAATGGAAAGTTATACAGTCTGAATAAATAAATACAATCCAACTTTTCAAATCGAAATTCTTTATCAAGGACGATATACAGAAGGTAATAACCTGAATATTTGAATGTATAGAATAGAACGATTATACCACGCGACTATCAACGGTAAGGTACGCTCAAAAAGATTTTAAAATACGCACACCAAAAACAACCCTATAGAACACACCTAAAAGATAGAATAAGCGTAGTTTGATATAAGGAAAAGATGTAAATAGTCTATTAATTCCATGGGGTTCCTGTATTCCGAGATGAAAAATGCTTTCCTCCTCCTTTCAACCTCAATCGATCATCACCAGAAACCTTACAAATTCCTGAAATGTTACAACTTTCATCATCTATTTTATCATTATTCACGTGGGTAAAAGTTGTATTTACAACTACTAGTATATGAATGTAATGGTGTTTTAATAGGAGGGGGAACAATAGACATGCACTGAATACATACATGTGTACAGGACAAATATGATTTAACATCTAAAACATATCTATTCCTCTACGGAAACATCTATTCAAATATGATGTTTAAACCTTTCATCATCAAATTTACATCATCACTGACTTTGGTAAAACTTATATGTTAATCTGACTATAGTGGTAAACTGAAAGGACTCAACAAATCTAAACTCAAAAGGTTTCCAAAAATTCACTTTTTTAGAAATTATGCACAGAGCATCACCAAGTCACCAAATGGTGGTGGTGCTTTAATAACAGGACGAACATTTTCTTGGCATCCTACATTTAGGGAAATATAACAGTGAGCGGCTGTCAGTTTCAAGAAAACAAAGATACATAAGTAACATTTCAACTTTATGATTTACCAATAACAATTAACATATAAGAAATGATGTATGATATGATAAATATCAAATATATATATTAATGTCTATCAAGATTTATTACTTGGTGCAATATTCAATGCTAGCACTATGATAAATTCATGGGATGCAAATGTGTCAATTTTAGTATTCTAAACATAGCAACCACATAATAATTTGCAAATTCTTCTATTAAAATGCATCAAACTTTCTATTGTATGTTAACAACTATTGCAAACACATCAAAGCACTGAGGAAGCTTATTACTCCCTATGTATGTACATTTGTATGATACCACATAACTTTCCACTAAGCAATCAAATTATAGATATCTTCATGTATGTTAACTAGATTAATAAACATCCCATCTATACCCAGGAGAGATTCCTGTAATAACATTTACAATTTTTTTGTTGATTTTCAATTTCTATGTTTTCCCACAGGTTACTGGTATAAATACATGAATTGATCAAAACATTTGATATAATGGGTAACTGAGTATATAAATTACTTTCTGAAAATTGCGTCCACTGTCACACAGCTGTAAACATTAAAGCATTACAAAGTTTTCATGAGTTTCATAGGTCGGTTTCATACCTGGGTCGATTTTTCAAAGAAACTATTATTATATTTGTCATAATTTGATAGATACCAAAGCACATTGACAAAAATATACCAAAATGCAATCTGATATGTATACATTTTGAGGTATAAATATAAATGTAGTTTGGGGGTTTTATTTGCACTAAAATAAAAGACTCAAAGGCTTTGAATAAAATTTTGACAAAAACATACAAGACATTGGTATTTTGTAATCTAGTCCATGTAAAAATCTGAATGTGTGAACAGTCCACGCAAAAATCTGAATGTGTGTGAAGAGTCCATATAAAGATCTGAATGTGTGTGAAGAATCCATGTAAAAATCTGAATGAGTGAAGAATCCATGTTGAAATCTGAATGTGTGTGAAGAGTCCATGTAAAAATCTGAATGTGAGTGAAGAATCCATGTTGAAATCTGAATGTGTGTGAAGAGTCCATGTAAAAATCTGAATGTGTGTGAAGAGTCCACGTAAAAATCTGAATGTGTGTGAAGAGTCCACGTCAAAATCTGAATGTGTGTGAAGAGTCCACGTAAAAATCTGAATGTGTGTGAAGAGTCCATGTAAAAATCTGAATGTGTGTGAAGAGTCCACATAAAAATCTGAATGTGTGTGAAGAGTCCACATAAAAATCTGAATGTGTGTGGTGGCGTGTGTCAAGGTTTTCAATTTAGTATAGAAACCCAAGTGAATTGTATCATAATTACCATTCTACCCCATCATTTGACATCCATTTATTCTCTACTTCACCTCTGATTTTGTTGCCATGGCAATCTCTACATCCTTAACTTATTCCATGATTTCTTGTAGTTTGCCCTTTACATATACACATCTTATCCATCAGTTAAATGTACAATGTACATGTATGTAAAGATCTTAGCCAACTTACGCAGGCAGTCACTGTCTCCTAATCGATATTTTTCTTTTTCATTTTTTCACCTTCAGAACATGAAGACTGCATACGTTGCAATTGATAAGAAAACACTGATAAACTGATGCAAGTATTGAAGATCTATTTTTAGAAACACTAATTCCATAGTAAGCTTTTGCATAGAAACCATTTTCTCCTTACAAATTATTCACCAGTCATCAAAACCTTATGTTCATTTTTAATGAGGGGAAAGTTACCACAGAGGAGTTCATTATTGAAAGCATGATTTTTAGCAAGAAAAAGGTGCCCTCTGCTGACTGCAATAGTGAACCAGAATCCATCATTACAGCTGTCTTGGCTGCTTTTGTAGCTACATGAAGTAGTAGTTTCACAGTGCTGCCTGTTTGTACAAATCTGTTCACTTATTAAACTCAAATCTTTTCACAACCATTTATCAGAGAAGTGACACGGCCTTAGGGACGGCTACTCACTCAATTTGTCAAGAAGCGGCATATACTGTCCTAGGTATGGCAAATTCCCACATGCATCTTGCAATGCTTTCCACTGAACAATACCCCCACCTTCAGGCAACCACCTTTTAATTATCATTAGCCCTTCCCCTCAATTTCAAGTCTGTTTTCTTTTCTGAACAGCACCGGTCATTCATGACAAGTACAAAACTGTGAAAGTACTTAATTTCTGCAGGTGAATGATTAGTGTTGTATTGTGCAGTGCTTCTTGACAGTGAATGGGGGAACTCTTTTCATTTTACTGAGTTGCAACCATTCACCATGACGAGCAGTGATTTCACATCATCACATCTCCCGGACTAGATCCAGATCAGGTTACACTTACCACCTTTGACTGGCTTTCCTGCATTTCTGTTTTTTCCATCCACAGCTACACATCAAACATTTGAAGTATGATAGAGTTTGTTTAGACTATGCAAGAATGATGTTACAAGTGACCTGAGACAGTTTACTTTGCTTTTATCCCTACGGCCTGAATTCCATTCTACATAGCTATAGTCCTTGTCTGAAGTACAGAACAAGTGTGAAGTGACTACTTCAAATTTCTATGTGTTTCTAAAGACATGACAGGTTTATTTTGTGTCCTACTTTGCTGTTTGACTGTTTTTGTACTTTCAGTAGAAGGGTCCACATTCACTGTCTGATACAAGTACAAAATATATTAGTCATGCACACTAAATTTCTATTTTCTATCAAAGATGTGACACTCAGCTGAGTTTTGTGTTTTCCTTTCTTGTCCTACCCGGCTGTCTAGGAGCTGTAGAAGTGTCTGTACTCACTACCTGACAAAAGCATGAATTACAGGTACACAGTGTAGGCATACTAAAGGATTTCCATTTGCTACGAGATACAACACTCTTTTGCATTCTCCATTATTTGCCTTTTGTCTTTTTGTGAGAAGATTCATTTCCAGTGAATAGTCAACTCAATGGACATGAACTTTCTATTTCTTAATTAAGACATAACAATTTTCTATGTCACCATGTTAGCATTTCCTGCTTACTTCTGGTAACTTTGGAAATTTGCACAAAACCCCATCCTAAACATGGCAGCTTATCGTCTCTTGATCAGCCTGGACAAGGTAATTTGTAAAATACAGAAACTGCCATGAATACTTGACCTATCAAAAGTGTTAGCACTTGCTATAATCAAAGGAGTAATTTATACTGACAGCAACAAAGTAAGTTTGAAATCATTTTTTTAACATTATAGTAAGTGTCCTTCAATATTTACAATGAAATTTCACCAGGAGGCACACAATATTATTTCTCACTATACACTTTCTTTTTAAAGACAGCATGCATAACCCACGGCAGTAAATATTTACTTCAGGTACATGTATGGCCTTGACAGAGGTACAATGTAATTTGGCATATTAAACATAGACTTCATTCATAAACTTGTACACCATAGCATTTACTATTACTACATTTGGTGATTTGGTATGAATTCATGAACAGACTGAGAAGTGTTTTACTTGGTTAATCCGCCATCCCTTAATATACAGATAAATGTCAATGTCAGTATTAAAAACATGTAAAATGTACATTTGTATGTTATCCGAATACTGAACATATTAACAATGGGAACCATGTAAAATGTATTTTCAACATACAGTACTGTGTTTTACCTGAGGTGTACATTTGAAACATCTATATTGTTGTTTTTTAAATATTACATATTTTTCCCTGCAAGTCATGTAAAATATCACAATAAAGCATAAATATAGATGAGTTGTAATCACTTCGTAGGTGTAGACACTAAATTCCTATTTTAAAGCAAATCTACTTTGAGGCTTACAGTATGGAGGTGTAACTCTTATTTGCTCTGTTTCACATACAACCTATAAAATTGAAAAATGGCCATCATCAATTTTTGACATTATCATTCCCAGCATACTTTACAATAATTGCAAGTTGTTTCATGAATCATTGGAATTGATTACAATTTTTCCACCATGACCACAGAAGTAAAATATTTATCTTTTACAGTTGAATGTTTTTATTTCATTTGGGGGTTTTATGGCACTGTTTAGTCACAAAGACTTGGCCATTGCAATCTATTAACATGTTACATGTAAATAAAACCTTACTTCAAATTGACAGCAGCAATTTAACTTCCAATGAACTGACACTATACTTAATTCATTCATTAATTAAACTTGATTTAATAGCCAATGCAATTATCCACATTTCAGTTGATCTAGTCAGTGGATTCTTTATTTTTATGGTGGACAATAACAAGAACTTGATGCTATGATTTTTGTGTAAGTATATAAAATTTCAAAATTTCAAAATAAGGTTTCCCTGAGATAAGAAATAGGTTCATTTTTATCATTAACATCTCAACTACATTTCTTGGACAAAATGTCTAATATTTGATGTCAAATTTTACAAACAGTAATTATCGGTGAATAAAATTGAATTTTATGATCTAGTACATGTTTGTATTTTCAGTAGCATGTATTGGAATTTCAGCAATCAATTGACACACTGACAAACACAGAACACTGTAATTGCGGTATACTCAATATACTATTTCAACAAGGTAAATTTGAACAGACATTGATGATCTGCACATAAACTGTGACAAGCAAAGACTATATTATAAAACTGTGATATTGATTGACAGACTGTGACACACTGCAGTGTATAGTGACATACAGACTCCAATGCAGACTGACAAACTGACCGTGACACAAACTATGATATAGACAGTGACAAACTGTGACATAGACTGCAATATAGATGGACAGACTGAGACATTGACTGCAATGTAAACTGTGACAGACTGACAAACTATGATATAGACTGCAATGTAAATTGTGACACACTGACAAACTATGACAGACTGCAATGTAAACTGTGACACACTGACAAACTATGACAAACTATGACAGACTGCAATGTAAACTGTGACACACTGACAAACTATGATATAGACTGCAATGTAAACTGTGACACACTGACAAACTATGATATAGACTGCAATGTAAACTGTGACAGACTGACAAACTATGACATAGACTGCAATGTAAACTGTGACAGACTGACAAACTATGACATTGACTGCAATGTAAACTGTGACAGACTGACAAACTATGACATTGACTGCAATGTAAACTGTGACAGACTGACAAACTATGACATTGACTGCAATGTAAACTGTGACAGACTGACAAACTATGACATTGACTGCAAAGTAAACTGTGACAGACTGACAAACTATATGACATTGACTGCAATGTAAACTGTGACAGACTGACAAACTATGACATAGACTGCAATGTAAACTGTGACAGACTGACAAACTATGACATAGACTGCAATGTAAACTGTGACAGACTGACAAACTATGATATAGACTGCAATGTAAACTGTGACAGACTGACAAACTATGATATAGACTGCAATGTAAACTGTGACAGACTGACAAACTATGATATAGACTGCAATGTAAACTGTGACAGGTGGGTGGAGGGTCTATGGACAGACTGACAAACTGTGACACAGATCATGACACAATCTATGATGTACATGTAGACTGTGATATAATAAGATTGACTGGTTAAATAATAATTTTCTTCCACACACACATATACAAATCTAGTTATGTCCTTACAACATGTAGTTATCAAGTTTAATCTGCACATCATTTATTTTCACCCCACCCCCCTACAATCACTCAAAGTAGAACCAATTACTATTGTTATTTTGCTGACAAAAATAACTTGCTTTCATACAATGTACTTCTAATAAGTTCATTAGCGATATGACAGTACCCAATCTATTGGTGACTACATTGATTAATGATAAAATAGTGTAAAATAGACAATTCCTGTCCAGGTACCTACGTTTTCATGTCCCTAGTCAGCCTCCTACAAAGTATCTCCCCTGATATCTATTATTGCAATCAAATCATACAAATGATGAATTCACGTATTGTTCTATATTAGTCAGACAAGTTTGCATTATTTAAAGCCTTTTGCTCAAACACAATGTTATGTCCCCAATTCTCAAAGCAACTTTTTTTCACAAATTGAATTCTTTTGTATAACAATGACACACAGGGAAGACTTTATTACTGTATCCATTTATTGAAAACATTCAATTGATTCATTTCTATGGTTCAACTTTTCCTGAATGACTTTTGGAAAATTGAATACTTTATGTCGATGTAGTGAATGAGATTCTGTGATGATAGACCCTCCACCCAAGGGTCTATGCTGTGATGAAGTATTTGTAAATTTATACAGATTAATGGGAGGGGGGGAGGGGGGGTGTTAATCTACTATAGGCATCTCAAGTGATGTTGCAATCAAATGTGTGAACAGAATTTCTATGTAAAAGACAACTTTTGCACCTGGGGACCATTTCAAGTTTAATTATCCTTTTAACTATTGACAACATAAAATGTGTGGTTTCTGAGGGAAAACTTAAAATGCATGGTTTCTGAGGGAAAAGACACATGGTATCTTTGTTATATTCAAGAGTTGAATATTCCCCCCCCCCCACACACACACACGCACACGCGCACACACACACACATGCACACATGCACACACGCGCTCGCACACACACACACACACCACACACACCACACCACACACACACACACACACACACACACACACACACACATGCAAAAGTAATGAGTAGAACAATCCTGATAAATAAATTAAATCCTGATGTTTTGGATAAATATCCTTCCTCATAGGATATCAAGGCAAGATATATAGTAGGTTATCACCTGACAGACTGTATATATAGACAGACAGACAGTCAGAGCGCATTAGACAGATAGATGTACTAATGACTCTGGTTCAGTATGTGGATAGAAACATTCATAGTCAGCATTTCTTCCAAATAAAAGAAAATACAAAGTAACGTTTTAAATTAACTATCACACCTTTTATCAAGCTAAGACCAATGAACACAAAACAACAGGCATACTACACAGTTCCATAATATACATTGTGCATGTGTGAATTATGTTGTATACAGTATAGAAATGTCAATTCAATGTTCTATTCATCAATCAACATTCTTACACTTTATACAGCAAATAAAAATGTCAATAATATTTATTGTACAACATTGAAAACAAACCATAGTGAAGCTTTAAATGACAAAATTTAGATATCAAAAATGTTAAATTCATTCAAAGCCTTTATACACATTTCCTGCATTCAACTGTAACATACATTTGCATTAATCTAGGCAGAATCTATGTGTAGGCATCCAATTAATACAGCTTTGGTGAATAATGTTCATAATTAAACATTGCGGCATAAATTGCTTACACGATAACTTTAATTAGGACTCGAGAGTGTCATTATCTTTATAATTAGTTGTCAAAAATCAAATTAAAATTAACCAATTAAATCTGATGTAATGAGATGAAATTGATTAAATTGACACAATTCACTTGATATGCATGTAATCTCAATCCAATCACTCTGCTAGTACCACATGGGTTTTCAATATATGAAATAATGTATTGACTTCTTATTCATTGAAAGTATAGCCTAGATCATTTGCACTGGCAGATTCCAACTAGCATCCACTTCACACACATTTAGACTTGCATTAACAGTTCCCTTCAACACACATACTAACATGTAGACTTGCACTAACAGTTCCCTTCCACACACAGACTTGCATGTAGACTTGCACTAATGGTTCCCTTCCACACACATACTTACATGTAGACTTACGCTAACTGTTCCCTTCAAGTTCCATACCCTTTCACACACACACACACACACACACACACACACACACACACACACACACACACACACACACACACACTTACATTTGTAGACTTACGCCAATGGTTCCCTTTCACACAAACACACACACACATACACACTTACATTTGTACACTGCTTACACCAATGGTTCCCTTTCACACACACACACACACACACACACACACACACACACACACACACACACACACACACACAGATGCACACACTTACACTTACGCCAACAGTTCCCTTTCACACAAACACACACTTAGACTTATGCCAACGGTTCACACACACACGCACGCACGCACGCACGCACGCACGCACGCACGCACGCACGCACGCACGCACGCACGCACGCACGCACGCACGCACGCACACACACACACACACACACACACACACACAGATTTAAACCCAGTAAGAATTTGCAACCATATTCTGGTTGATGCTTCATAAAGTACAACATTGCATAAAGTGAGTTGAAACCAGCCAGAATAAAGGATCTACTGGCTATTACATCACCAGACAATGTGTTAACATCAGTACACACAATTATTTCCTTTCTATAAAGAAATTAGCATTTGGAAACATAAATGTACTAATCTATGACCAGTGTATGTCTTTTAAACAATTCTGAAATACTGTCTAGAAAAGTCAATTTTTTTTATTTGTACATGATACATTGCACCATCTACATTGTATGTGTACTGGTAAAAACAGTCAATTTTTCATACAGCCATATACGTCAATAGCCTGATATCAGGTCTCTATGCCTACTTGATCTCACAATGTGAAATCAGCAAAGGTTACGACTGGAAATCTAGAAAGAACTGTTATGATGATCAACCTTTTCTAACTAAAAGTACAAAGACATAACTCATATGTGTACAACTTCATTACTGCAATGAATATTCTTACACCCACACTTGAAATGCATTGTGGGTAGGATATGTTTGTATTTACTAGCAAACCCTACTAGTCAAGACAACATGTACAATAATCTAAGAACTACATATACATGTATAAAGCACTATGATGTATAAAATCAGTGTATTTGTAGGACGTCAATAATTACTAATAAGGCTTAATTCACCACCAATGTATTACTTACAGGATCTCAATCATGCATTGTACATGTGTGCAATTATTGAGCTTGAATCAGTATCAGATTCCACTACAAATGTATAGATGTAGGACTACAATCATCCACCACCACCATCACCACCACCACCACCACCACCACCACCACCCACCACCACCACCACCACCACCACCACCACCACCACCACCACCACCACCACCACCACCACCACCACCACCACCACCACCACCACCACCACCACCATCACCACCCCACACATCACATATATGAAAGATGAATGTGAAATACAAGACTAATGTCTCTCATTGGGTATTCAAGTTCTTACACCAAGGTTTGGCATTGCAAAGATGAATGTGAAATACAGGCTAATGTCTACAATGTCAAAACAGGTGTAATATTTGAAGGTAACTGTGTTATATACTTGTAGTCATCCTATTGTTGTAAACAAATCGAGAGCACTTCCTTTGATATAATTTTTAACTTTTGATATCATCTGAAAGAATGGCAGTGGCTCCTTATTGATATAAATTCCCTTACTGGTCCAGCAATGCCAATGGCTTTTGTTGCAATTTTAACAAAAACCGCAATCAATTTTCAATATCACTGTCCAAACTACATGCAAATGAATAATTTCAAATGTATTTTAGTATTTAATAGGTATATGATATGTTCCATAGTTTTAAGAAGACCCAGTTCTGCCTATATCCAGCCATAAAAATTAATACCCAACTGTTGACAATACCATATCTAAAATAAACATTGAAATTAGTAGCTACAAACATTGACTAATTTATTTATAAGTTTGCCCTCTCCTTTCCACTCTTTGTTTGACTCATTTGTCTCAATTTCTATCTTTCTTTCTCTGTTCATCTTTTTACGTTGCACCAACTACAAATGGATTCTTTTAGACTTCATTCAAACTTGATTCCATCAATGCTATGGATTCTTTTAGACTTCACTCCAACTTGATTCCATCAATGCTATTGATTTTCTTCTTTTCTTTTCACTATTTGTCCCTGACATACAAGACACAGCAACTCTCCAATTACACTTATGTCAAATTACCTTATCTAAACCTACATGTACATAACATATACAGCATTACACCCAAATATTTACACAATACATGTATGTCTGCATATTCAGGTCAGAGTCACAGTTGTATGCTATAGGTAGTCAGAACTTTTATCCCTACTTTTGTTTTCTTGTGGAAGTCAAAGCCTGGCCTTGACAGACACATGCTGTGAAAATTGCAGGCCAAAAATATCCCGCTTCCTATTTTCTCTCTCTATAATTAGTAACTTGGATAGAATTTCTTTAATATACACTGTCCAATACTGTACCTCTTGAATAAATTGTACATACATTATACAGTCAAACTGGTACTAATTACACATCTTTGTAGAATTCTCAGCTACCTTTTGTCTGCTGACAAAAACACAACAATGTCATACAAATACTATGTTCAGCATATGAATGGAGACAAGCTGAGAGTCTTTGAATTGGCTCAGCGTTGTACTGAAATCAATTGAGTCTTATTGAGTTGGAGTGAACTTCACTGATGTACACAAAACTGGTATACTTGCTGTATTGATTCAGACAACCACAGTAACTGTGTTGTAGTAAATTGTGTGAACATTACATGTGGTGGAAAGTGGACTGAATCAGTCTAAAGCCATGAATAACACACTTGTTATTAAAAGTACATTTCAAAGTACATGGTGGGTATGATGAAACAAGTACCAAATGTACAAGTCAGATATATACATAGAAATTAAGAGTTAGAATTTTTACATTTGTACACATGCAATTAACATAATATTAACAGAGACAATTACTGTGTTTATGTGTTTTACTTACAAGTAAAAATAATGATATAAAGATTACTTGATATTGACAGAAATCAAACATGGTATTTACCAATAATACATAAACAATCCACGACATGATTTGGTATTTAAAATCAAGACCTTGATCATCCCCTGACTGTGCTACATGTAACAATGCTGCATAAGTATGATTTGGAATAGACATGCATTGACATTACTAGTATTAGTAGAATACTACTTGTACTTTTTAATATGCAGCAAAAGTCATCCCCAAAATGTTGTTTATAGACCTAGCTTGTAGCTTGAATCCTAATTTATTCTCATGAATTACTGTATCCAGTCTTCTGTAAGTCATTAAGTATATCACGCTCTTCACATACATCTGACCAATGAAAATCACTTTAATAAGGACATCTAAATTTTTATCAGTTTTTTTTTCCAAAAAAGGTTTACAGAAAGAATTTTATAATAAAGATAATATTTGTCTTCTATTAGACATAAAGTATACTAATTGCCTGTATAGAGTTTAGAATTCCTTAAACGTTGACTATACTAATTGATTTTTTACCACAGCACATCAAAACAACCCTAGTATTTGGATAAGAATCTGATACCATTATTCTCATATCCTCTACCGCTTTCCTTTTCATCTTTGTTTTAAACATTTGATGTGATCTGAGTTGACAGACTGCAACAACCCATACTGCCATCAGAGTTGACAGACTGCAGTAACCCATACTGCCATCAGAGATGACAAACTGCAGCAACCCATACAGGCAGCAACCCATACTGCCATCAGAGATGACAGACTGCAGCAACCCATACAGGCAGCAACCTACACTGCCATCAGAGATGACAGACTGCAGCAACCCATACAGGCAGCAACCCACACTGCCATCAGAGTTGACAGACTGCAGAAACCCATACTGCCATCAGAGTTGACAGACTGCAGCAACCCACACTGCCATCAGAGATGACAGACTGTAGCAACCCATACAGACAGCAACCCACACTGCCATCAGAGTTGACAGACTGCAGAAACCCATACTGCCATCAGAAATGACAGACTGCAACAACCCATACTGCCATCAGATATGACAAACTGCAGCAACTCATACAGGCAGCAACCCATACTGCCATCAGAGATGACACCCTGCAGCAACTCATACCACCATCAAAGTTGACAGACTGCAGTAACCCAAACAGGCAGCAGCCCATACTGCCATCAGAGATGATACAAAAATAGACTGCAGTAACCCATACTGCCATCAGAGATGACAGACTGCAGCAACCCATACTGTCATCAGAGTTGACAGACTGCAGCAACTCATACATGTACCACCATCAGAGATGACAGACTGCAGTACATGTAGCCCATACTGCCATCAGAGATGACAAACTGCAGTAACCCATACAGGCAGCAACCCATACTGTCATCATAGATGACAGCCTGCAGCAACCCATACTGTCATCAGAGATGACAGACTGCAATAACCCACACTGCCACAAA
Source organism: Glandiceps talaboti (assembly GCF_964340395.1). Taxonomy (NCBI): domain Eukaryota; kingdom Metazoa; phylum Hemichordata; class Enteropneusta; family Spengelidae; genus Glandiceps; species Glandiceps talaboti. Next base: position 27,156,871 of record NC_135553.1, read on the forward strand.
ATATGCAATTAGATCTGATAAATCATCAGCTGTCAATTATTACATCATAGACTACTAATAACAATGTGTTGATTGAGGATAGAAAGCAATTGTATCTACCTTGGTTACATGTCAACATGCTGCACTTTACATCTTTATTATATACATACAAATGTAGACCCTCATATTCCCAGGGTGAGACGTCAAAGTATAGTAATATGAAATCCATACATTTCATATTACTATGCTTTGACGTCACACTATAGTAATATGGTCGGAACTACTTTGAATTATTTGTAAACATCATCAACCTGAACAGTTACGATGTTATTGTTCGAAAATATGGTTTCCTTGCTATTCATGGATTGCTGAACATCGACCATCATCATCATCATCAGTGTAAACAATCAACAAATACACCTATCGCTTTTCGTTCAGCCACTAACGTCCGTAGACATGCTGACATCAACCACAATAAATATATAAATTCATATAAGCATCATGCATTAGCAAATAATATAACTTAACACTGTGATCCCACATTTACATGTACATGTATGCAACCTTATGGAAAACAAAATGACATTTCTTGCGTAGCTCAACTTAGATAAGGCCAAAAGTTAATACCTGCCAATAACATTTTTTTGCCATTTTTGATGACTGTGTGCATCAGTACATTGTAAAATAAACAGACAATCTGACAAAGTCTGTCTATCCATGATGATTAAAACATACAAAACTTGACTTGCAAGTAAATAATCTGTGAATAAGCTAATCAGAATTTTAACTGTACAATGTTTTACACGCCTTCTAAACATATTCAAGAGTATTCGACATAGTACATTATGGATTTTTACATGATTGTGGTAGCCCACAGCCTCTTTTACACCACTGTCCAAAGCACATCGTTGATATTTCGCAGTGTCATGCAAGAAATATCAGCTCTGGTTTGCAAGAATAACAGTTTCAGTGTAGAAGAACAACTGAATGACACATTCACTGCAGGTCATATGGTGACAAAGTAAATGTTTCAAAAACCAGTTCAGATAAAGATTAGACCTCAACAAATGTTCCTACTAATCATTTTATAGCTCCGCAGTCCACTGATTGATAAGAATTATTTCGAAAACTTGGGATTGAATTATGGGCTTTTAAATGGTTTCCTTGGTGGGCAATGATTGCCATCTAGTACCTATAACATGATACCTACTAGGTTGTCATCTATTGTATCTACAACATATAGTATCCCTAGGTTGTCATCTATTGTATCTACAACATATAGTATCCCTAGGTTGTCATCTATTGTATCTACAACATATAGTATCCCTAGGTTGTCATCTATTGTATCTACAACATATAGTATCCCTAGGTTGTCATCTATTGTATCTACAACATATAGTATCCCTAGGTTGTCACCTATTGTATCTACAACATATGGTATCCCTAGGTTGTCATCTATGGTATCTACAACATATGGTATCCCTAGGTTGTCATCTATTGTATCTACAACATATGGTATCCCTAGGTTGTCATCTATTGTATCTACAACATATGGTATCCCTAGGTTGTCATCTATTGTATCTACAACATATAGTATCCCTAGGTTGTCATCTATTGTATCTACAACATATAGTATCCCTAGGTTGTCATCTATTGTATCTACAACATATGGTATCCCTAGGTTGTCATCTATTGTATCTACAACATATAGTATCCCTAGGTTGTCATCTATTGTATCTACAACATATGGTATCCCTAGGTTGTCATCTATTGTATCTACAACATATGGTATCCCTAGGTTGTCATCTATTGTATCTACAACATATAGTATCCCTAGGTTGTCACCTATTGTATCTACAACATATAGTATCCCTAGGTTGTCACCTATTGTATCTACAACATATGGTATCCCTAGGTTGTCATCTATTGTATCTACAACATATAGTATCCCTAGGTTGTCACCTATTGTATCTACAACATATAGTATCCCTAGGTTGTCACCTATGGTATCTACAACATATAGTATCCCTAGGTTGTCATCTATTGTATCTACAACATATAGTATCCCTAGGTTGTCACCTATTGTATCTACAACATATAGTATCCCTAGGTTGTCATCTATGGTATCTACAACATATAGTATCCCTAGGTTGTCATCTATGGTATCTACAACATATAGTATCCCTAGGTTGTCATCTATTGTATCTACAACATATAGTATCCCTAGGTTGTCATCTATTGTATCTACAACATATAGTATCCCTAGGTTGTCACCTATTGTATCTACAACATCTAGTATCCCTAGGTTGTCATCTATTGTATCTACAACATATAGTATCCCTAGGTTGTCATCTATTGTATCTACAACATATAGTATCCCTAGGTTGTCATCTATGGTATCTACAACATATGGTATCCCTAGGTTGTCACCTATTGTATCTACAACATATAGTATCCCTAGGTTGTCATCTATTGTATCTACAACATATAGTATCCCTAGGTTGTCATCTATTGTATCTACAACATATAGTATCCCTAGGTTGTCATCTATGGTATCTACAACATATGGTATCCCTAGGTTGTCATCTATTGTATCTACAACATATAGTATCCCTAGGTTGTCATCTATGGTATCTACAACATATAGTATCCCTAGGTTGTCATCTATGGTATCTACAACATATAGTATCCCTAGGTTGTCATCTATTGTATCTACAACATATAGTATCCCTAGGTTGTCATCTATTGTATCTACAACATATGGTATCCCTAGGTTGTCATCTATTGTATCTACAACATATAGTATCCCTAGGTTGTCACCTATTGTATCTACAACATATAGTATCCCTAGGTTGTCATCTATGGTATCTACAACATATAGTATCCCTAGGTTGTCATCTATTGTATCTACAACATATAGTATCCCTAGGTTGTCATCTATTGTATCTACAACATATAGTATCCCTAGGTTGTCATCTATTGTATCTACAACATATAGTATCCCTAGGTTGTCATCTATTGTATCTACAACATATGGTATCCCTAGGTTGTCATCTATTGTATCTACAACATATGGTATCCCTAGGTTGTCATCTATTGTATCTACAACATATAGTATCCCTAGGTTGTCATCTATTGTATCTACAACATATGGTATCCCTAGGTTGTCATCTATGGTATCTACAACATATAGTATCCCTAGGTTGTCATCTATTGTATCTACAACATATAGTATCCCTAGGTTGTCACCTATTGTATCTACAACATATAGTATCCCTAGGTTGTCATCTATGGTATCTACAACATATAGTATCCCTAGGTTGTCATCTATTGTATCTACAACATCTAGTATCCCTAGGTTGTTATCTATTGTATCTACAACATATGGTATCCCTAGGTTGTCATCTATGGTATCTACAACATATAGTATCCCTAGGTTGTCACCTATTGTATCTACAACATCTAGTATCCCTAGGTTGTCATCTATTGTATCTACAACATCTAGTATCCCTAGGTTGTCATCTATTGTATCTACAACATATAGTATCCCTAGGTTGTCACCTATTGTATCTACAACATATAGTATCCCTAGGTTGTCATCTATGGTATCTACAACATATAGTATCCCTAGGTTGTCATCTATTGTATCTACAACATATAGTATCCCTAGGTTGTCACCTATTGTATCTACAACATCTAGTATCCCTAGGTTGTCATCTATTGTATCTACAACATATAGTATCCCTAGGTTGTCATCTATGGTATCTACAACATATAGTATCCCTAGGTTGTCACCTATTGTATCTACAACATCTAGTATCCCTAGGTTGTCATCTATGGTATCTACAACATATAGTATCCCTAGGTTGTCATCTATGGTATCTACAACATATAGTATCCCTAGGTTGTCATCTATTGTATCTACAACATATAGTATCCCTAGGTTGTCACCTATTGTATCTACAACATATAGTATCTCTAGGTTGTCATCTATTGTATCTACAACATATAGTATCCCTAGGTTGTCACCTATTGTATCTACAACATATAGTATCCCTAGGTTGTCATCTATGGTATCTACAACATATGGTATCCCTAGGTTGTCACCTATTGTATCTACAACATATGGTATCCCTAGGTTGTCATCTATTGTATCTACAACATATAGTATCCCTAGGTTGTCACCTATTGTATCTACAACATATGGTATCCCTAGGTTGTCATCTATTGTATCTACAACATATAGTATCCCTAGGTTGTCATCTATTGTATCTACAACATATAGTATCCCTAGGTTGTCATCTATTGTATCTACAACATATAGTATCCCTAGGTTGTCACCTATTGTATCTACAACATCTAGTATCCCTAGGTTGTCACCTATTGTATCTACAACATATAGTATCCCTAGGTTGTCATCTATTGTATCTACAACATCTAGTATCCCTAGGTTGTCATCTATTGTATCTACAACATCTAGTATCCCTAGGTTGTCATCTATTGTATCTACAACATCTAGTATCCCTAGGTTGTCATCTATTGTATCTACAACATATAGTATCCCTAGGTTGTCATCTATTGTATCTACAACATATAGTATCCCTAGGTTGTCATCTATTGTATCTACAACATATAGTATCCCTAGGTTGTCACCTATTGTATCTACAACATATAGTATCCCTAGGTTGTCATCTATTGTATCTACAACATCTAGTATCCCTAGGTTGTCATCTATTGTATCTACAACATCTAGTATCCCTAGGTTGTCACCTATTGTATCTACAACATATGGTATCCCTAGGTTGTCATCTATTGTATCTACAACATCTAGTATCCCTAGGTTGTCACCTATTGTATCTACAACATATAGTATCCCTAGGTTGTCATCTATTGTATCTACAACATATAGTATCCCTAGGTTGTCATCTATTGTATCTACAACATCTAGTATCCCTAGGTTGTCACCTATTGTATCTACAACATATAGTATCCTTAGGTTGTCATCTATTGTATCTACAACATATAGTATCCCTAGGTTGTCATCTATTGTATCTACAACATATAGTATCCCTAGGTTGTCATCTATTGTATCTACAACATCTAGTATCCCTAGGTTGTTTCAGTCAGTGTAACCCAAACTATCACATACACTATATACATTAAACTCACCTGCTAACACTATTACTCATACCTGTATCAACACACAAACTTTGAAATGCAGCTGTATGAACATGTCAAGTTTACTTTACCGGTTTTCAGGTTTCAGGTTTCACTTTAATATAGGGTGGGGTATGCACTACACTAATATACTTACCTACAAGGAACAATACATGGCATGAAAATGTTTACACTAAAATAACTGAAAGAGGGCTACAATTTCATAGACATAACATACTTTAATTAATATTTATTTGTTTTGATTACAGATATCTAAACAGACATCAGCTATCTATCTACATGTATTTATCTATCTATCTATCTATCTATCTATCTATCTATCTATCTATCTATCTATCTATCTATTTATCTATCTATCTATATGTCTATCTATGTCTGTCTGTCTATCTCTGTCTGTCTGTCTGTCTGTCTGTCTGTCTGTCTGTCTGTCTATGTCTGTCTGTCTGTCTGCCCATCTGTCTATCTATTTGAAAAAAAAACTCATGATATTTCACAACACAATATAGATAATGTAGTGACTTTACAAATGTACTTTGCCTGATTGGCTATCCACTGGGACCACTAAATGCTAATTAAATTATATGCATGAGGTGTGAATAAGAAGTCCTTTGAATAGCTATCTAACTGTTCACTATAAAGCACACTTAGTTTATTGTCACTGCACCTGTGACACTTTACCTTACCCTATACTATCCTGAATCATAATAGCTCCCATTGACTGGATTTGTGACTCCACTACACTGGTTCTTTTATAAGAATGAGTGCATGTGGCACAGTCACACATCTAGCAAGTAGCCTGGCTTTAACTTTCATAATTAGCAAAACTACTGCTGAATGAAATTCTAGGGAGGTTCATATGAAACTAGCTACACGTAGGAAGCCAACCTGTTATTGTAAATATGACCAAGGACTGAAACATAGTGCCTTGAAATGGATTATAGTCACAGTCAACAATATGACTTTTTATTGTTGGGGGGGGGGGGGGGGGGGGGGCATTTTAATAGAACCAGTAGCTGTAACTAAAAACTAGTTTCTAAAAATAATGGTTTGTTCTTTACTTGAGTACATGATGTTCAATTCATATGTAATCCCTAGTTTTCAAACCTATCAAACTCTCACACACTTGCTGCCAAATTATTGAAAAGACAAGAGCATTTATAGAGAATTGAGGTTTTAATATACCTATAACTGGGTCTCTCTATATGTATATAATGTATCAAAAAGCTTTCCAGTTGAAAAAGGGCTCATATTCACTTGTTAATGCCAAAAAAAAATGTTTTGTATGTACATGTACTTACACATGTGGTAGAATTGAAATAAAACAAAATCTAAGTTCTTCCATTCTTTACAGCAATCTAACATAATGAAGGATTCTTATGTGACAGACAGTTTGAATAATTACTACTCACAAGTGATGACATGAAGAGTAAAGAAAAGCTAGACAAGTGTATTTACTGAGTTTCTACAGCTATGTTTACCAAGGACAATGCAAACGGACATGACATGCACCAATACACAGATAGGTGACGTGACTGTAAAACATATCATGTATAGGACTCTATAGCAGCATATCTCCTTAACCTTTTATCCACTGATTCTACATAACCAAGGATCATTACTCCTTTCATTCTGTCTTCTTCAGATAAGAATGTCTGATGAAACATGGACAAACTGACCTTCAATGACTACTTTTCAAGATGGGGTGTCTGGTTTCACCCAATACAAGGAATCACAAAATTTTATACCACAAATATTTCTATTTATGTGTATTCTCTTTCCTACATTGTTTTCTGATTTTTTTATTCCTCAAATATCTGTAGTGTTTATATTGTGATCATTTTTCCTACTCTGTCTGTTTTCTGTCTTTTCCTGAAAAATCTGTTAAATTTGTATTCATTTCTTCTAACACTGATTTTCTTTATTGTAACTTTGAATACATCATGTATAGTATATCTCCATTCTGTTGACAAGTATTTGACATGGGTGACAAGGGGGGTGAGGAGGAGGGGGGGGGGGTTAACACTGACAACATCGTCAAACATGAAAAGATTAAATCTGTGAAGCATGACTTCAAAATTTATTTGCATTCTTTTTTCCTATATGAGTGTGCATGGATGAATGATATTTAAACCTGATCTGAACAGTATACATGTACCAGTTCCACACCACTCCAAATCGGAAGTATACAATATCGATAAACTGCACAGTTGCAGTTGAAATGACTCCTGTGAACTTGAAATCTGCGTAGACGGGCACCAAGGAATGACATCACATTCTGGTCCTGCTCACTAATTTGCATAGAATGTGGGCTTGTTCAACAGATAGTAAACCTACATTGTAGTTGTGTGATGAAGTCACCAAAACATGTTCTTATCTTCACAATGATCATCTCAAACTGCATAATCTAGCAATCGATGGCACAACCAATTTTAACAAGTCATTGAGAATGACATAGGCCCCGCTATGATTGGGTTTTAAGGAACTGACAGTTTATGTTGTCATTTTCTTGACATCACTACTCTGATCACAAAACAACACTTGTGAACCTAAATCAAACACACTTAGATATGACGTGTCTGCTCATTGGACATGGAACATGCCTACATGTACTCATGTTGTGTCTCCTCGTTGGACATAAGACATGCCTACTCTTCAAGATGACGTCATGGAATAAACCATTCAACAATAAAGGATGGGTCGGTTACGAGGGATTGCTTTGGACATGAAAACTGCGCCAACAAAATGGCTGCCAGGCAGCCATATTGGATTGTATCACAACGAAAATGAATATGCACATGTCATAGAACACTGTGCTAATACCAACTTTGAATGAGATCTGTTCAAGCATGTCTGAGTTATGGCTTTGGACATGAAAATTCACAAACAAAATGGCTGCTAGGCGGCCATATTGGATCGTATCATGACAACAATGAATATGCACATGTATGTCATAGAACACTGTCCTAATACCGACTTTGAATGAGATCTGTTCAAGCATGTCTGAGTTATGGCTTTGGACATAGAAAATTCGCAAACAAAATGGCTTCTAGGCGGTCATACTGGATCATATCACGACAAAAATGGATATGCACATGTATGTAATAGAATACTGTGCTAATACCAACTTTGAATGAGATGCCTTGGTGTCTATTCTTAGGGACTCTTAATAGTCTTATAATGCAAGTCTGTTCAAATATCAATGTTCTACCTAAGGCAGTTTTGACTAATTCCTCAAGCAAACCCACCGTCCACACATATGCATTTCCACATATCCTAACATAGGTGCTTCTATACTCTTCCACTTATTGCACAGTGTTTTCTACCTCAGGCATGGCTGATTCCTAACTTGAGCCCAGTTTAAACATAAGTGCCTTAGGTAAGACATCTTTGTGAATATATGTCAACCTCCTGCCTGACAGGTACCATTTTATATCAGAATGTCTGGTGGCACCTTGCTGGCACGTATCATCAGACCCATTCATATATATGATGTAGGTGTCCATCTAGGTGCAGAAGTTCATCTAACTCCTCACGTGAACCTTTTCCACACATATCTGTACATGTACATGTAGGCATTCCTACCTTTAGGCTTTTCTGACTGATGCCTACAATACATCATACATGTGAACTTTGTTTGAACACAGACATTCTAATCCTAGCAAACGACACATTTAAAGGTAGGCTTCCATCTCAGGCATTCATGATGAATTAACTCTCACATTGAAACATAATGTAACACTTACAAGTATAATGTATGTATCCTGCAATGTACCTCAGGTTTGCTATATGACACCTACGGTATATTTAAGTACATGTAGTAGGAGACATATTCACACACACATACATGTACAACATTACGTGTGATAGTCATGTGGTCTGAAAGAGAGATCTGAAAGATTCAATGAACGATAGCACTAGGCTATACATGTACATGTGCTATAGTAGGTACTTGAGTCCTCCCTCATACATGTACCTGCAGACAGGTCAATCAAGCTATAGTCCTATATACATGTACATTTTTTGGGGTGGTAAAAACCACACAGACAAACTCCCTAAGGCTGGGGTCAGAATTCATGGCAGGGGAGGGAGAGAAATTATTTTGCTCAAATTTTTCTTCATAGCCCCCTCCCCCTCCTTGTACTCTCAAGAAATCCCCTGAAATGAACCCAAGAATATTTGTAGCCCCCCTCCCAACTGCACATATTTTAATATGTAATTATACAGTACCCGTCTCCCTCCACTTCTGAGATGTACAGTATGGTACACTACATTACACAATGTAAACTAACAGTGGAAATCAACTTCAGTGTCCACACATAACATTTCTTTACAAATAGATGTGGACTTTGCGAAAAAGGTCACACATTGGGCTATAACCTGTATTTGGAAATACTTAGCCAGCAGAGTTTTCTCTTTCAATCTTAATTCTGGGCAGAAACGACACCCCCATGATAGCTAGTGTGTACACTGTAGGTGTGGGATGGGGACATCCCTCCCACCGTTAGTACATTTTTTAAAATAAGGACATGTATTTCAAACCATACACATTATCGGAAGCCATAGGATACTTGAAAACTGTCTTCAATACCCAAATTTTACTCTCAATACATTATTATACAACTGTATGGCTCTATTGCATGTACCTTCACAGAGATGTTTTGCTTGGCTATTGACTGCCTCATAATTAAATGTATGGTAGGTAAATGAAGTGAACAATTTTGTAAAGTACAACTACAAGGTAAATGACTGTTCCTGAGGTTTGAATGTTCAAAAAAATCTCCAGAAAAAAAAGAAAGAGAAAGCAAGCGAGAGAGAGAGAGAGAGAGAGAGAGAGAGAGAGAAAGAGAGAAAGAGAGAGAAAGAGAGAGAGAGAGAGAGAGAGCGAGAGAGAGAGAGAGAGAGAGAGAGAGAGAGAGAGAGAGAGAGAGAGAGAGAGAGAGAGAGAGAGAGAGAGAGAGAATGTATACACCTGAATAAGACCTTGCATAATTCATGAAATTAACAATTTCAATTTTTGAAAGAGTTCAAGCTTTAAGAGACCTTTAATCTCTGGTTATGAAATGTCTAATCAAATCAAGTAGCTACATTGAATTCAATAAACACGAAACTGACGTATATACATGTAAAGTGGATTATGGGTAATCTATGAAAATGCGGGAAATTCAAACTGCTGTACGGAGCACTAGTTTCAAGGTCTTGTTTTCAGCATTTTTCCTGTGCTCCAAGAAACACACAGGTCATGAAGCAAGTACGAATTGTTTGTGAATGTGGAAGGATGGTAACTTGATACACAAATTGTGCTTGTTGTGTCATAGGTGTAGGAACAATAAAATGGTTGAAATGTATAGAAATATCCTATAACCGTATAAAAAATAAATGAATAGATGTGTGTGTTCATTTTCTTGAAAATTTTTTGACCCAAATCACACACCTGTGATGCGATCATTTTGATTTGAACAATTTCCAAACGAGACACCCAAGGTAATGGACTCACCAAATATCATGGCAATCGGTTAAGCAGTTTTTGACTTTAAGTTGTTCACACACACACACACACACACACACACACACACACACACACACACACACACACACACACACACACACACACACACACACACACACACACACACACACACACACACACACACACACACACACACACACACACACACACACACACACACACACACACACACACAGATGCCAGGCGAATCTCAGTTCAGTTGTGCTAAAAACTACATGTGCAATGTAGGAATAAATCAAGTCTGTTTTGTTTTGTTTCTCATACTGTACTCCCTACAGTCCATTTCATTTCATGAACATCGGGAACAGCAAAAAATTAGAAATATGATATGTATGTACCAGATCATTTGCAATATTATATTGATATCTCATATTGTGCTGGGCTTGTTTATGCTGGCATGGAGGCTATATATAGTTACATAACATTGCTGGGCCCTACAAACTGGGTCATATTTTCACCTCTACATTTATAACAGCAACCATGTCATTTTGATGCGTGCATGCATATTTGCACGAATTTTGTGCTGAGTTGTCTACTTCAAAGGGATATATGTATATAACATGATAACCAGCTAACTTCTGACCTGCCTGGCATACAGCCAAGTTACTGTTCAGTACACTGACAGGCAGCCAAGTTACTGTACAGTACAGTAGTGACAGGCATCAACTCAAGGGCATGTCAACATCTACAATCATTGGAATTTCATTAGACTATAGATCTGACTGTGAATTGTAATTGGATTAACACACTGTATTCTAATAAATTGATATTTTTCATCACCTCTGTGACAAACATTATATAAAGCCAATATAATGTAAAACAACAGGCACTGTGAAGTTCCATCAGTAAATTCCAATCAAATCAGATTGGGAAGGTTTACAATCAAAATCCAACAATGTGGTAATTCAGTACAAGCAAATTTCCAGTCTACATGTACATGTAATTAAAATCTGATGGAAGGAATACAGCAATATCTCCTTTATTTTTTTTCATATATTGTTATTTGTTTTGGATTTTGTCATAATTCAACTCTTACAATGACAAAGTAAAAAAGAAACAACAATTATGTACAAAGGAAATAAAACTAAACAAATGAAAAATCTTAATGTAGGTGTATTACTACATCAGATTTTAATCAGAATGGGTGTATTCCTACATTTTGTATATCAGATTGTAATCAGATTGGAACATTTCAGACTAAATGGCATAAAAATTCAAGAGGTAGTAATGGATAAAAAATCATACACAAAAATGATTTGCTGAACACATTGAAATACACTGTAGAGCCTGGAAAGTGAGTTTGCATAGAATGGATTAAAATAAACAGTTGTACTGTACATTTGTATATGATTATTTATGTTAGAAATGTTACATGTACATCATATGTTAGTAGGTAAAATTTAAAAGCTACCAGAGTTCCCTTGGCTCTAGTCTAGTTCCTATACACATGTACAGTATCATTACCACTATGGTTTAGTACCACAGTTGGCACCCAGACTACCTTGGCTCTAGTCTAGTTCCTATACACATGTACAGTATCGTTACCACTATGGTTTAGTACCACAGTTGGCACCCAGACTACCTTGGCTCTAGTCTACATGTAGTTCCTATACACATGTACAGTATCGTTACCACTATGGTTTAGTACCACAGTTGGCACCCAGACTACCTTGGCTCTTACCCTGAGGTTCTCCTTCAAGATCATCCTTACATGATGAATTGAAAACTGATTTAACTTCACAAGATTTCCCCAAACTGTGTTACAGAGACCACATGGAGAGATTTATCAGGAAATCAATCACAACAACTCCATTTAATAATTCCTAGAGAGTTAGTTCAGTCTGCAGGGACCAAACAAATGATAGTATATCCTCTGTTGTATTATGGTCTTTAAAGTGGCCATATGGATGAGGATTGGGTATTTATCTTGGATATTTTTAATTTATAAAACTATTTTATCATGGCTTCCTACTTGAAAAATAGTGCCAATGGCATTGTACCACAACTGTACAGTTTTTTACAAATGTTTACCCACATGCTGATCCATGCTAGGTATAGGTGTTCATTTGCTGAATGATTATCCAGTTGCCTATCCAACCCTGTTGTTATCTTTGCAATATACGCAATCATTTGGCTGTTGATATGGGTGTGGTCTTGTTGCTAGGCACATTAACATACATTTTTTGAATGTTTATTAATTTGTATAAATCCCTGTTGTTATCTTTGCAATATACTGCATGGGCAGCTATGCAAGTTGTTGTGTTTTTGTTCCAACAACTTAGAAAAAAAAGATAAAACAAAAATATCAAATAAGTTAAAGTAAATACATGTAAATAATGCCATTTACACCAACATTGTCTTGTTTACTGCCAACCTACATTGTGGGCCAGACTATGTAATACTGATGTATACATTAACTACCAATATACTAAAAGGTGGATTATTGGAATAATGATTGACTACTTAAAAAGTTGAAAGCCAAAGTCTTTACAATAACTTGAAGGAATTACATACTTAAAATTGACCTTTGACCCCATCAAAGATGTTTGCTGGACACACTTTGTATATATTAGTCATTGTTTTCAGCAAGTCCATTCATTTAAACTTTGGTATAAAAATATTCCTGAAAATTGCTAATAGTACTGCACTATCAGTAGCCATCTTTGCAGGACTCACAATTAGCAGTAGTCAAGGGACACATAGACTACTAAATATTTGTATGATATTTATAAGTTGTTTGTTTAATATATCTATGAAAATCAATTTAAAACTGTAGCTGAATCAGTTCACTTGGTTAAAACTGGACTACCTAGCATTGAAGTTAAATTCACACCTTGCTTTGAAACTTGTTATGAGAAATTATCAATCTACTAAAACAGTCAGTAATATAAACAGTTTATTAAAGTAATGAGTGACTGAAAATAATAAATTGTGATTTTGACTATCGTTCTATACACAGCCAAGATATTATTATGTATACTAACTACCCTTGGAATAATAATTAATACAATGATTTTCAACAAACATAATTCTGTATATAATATCAATTCTACACTTTTTGATATATCTTCATGTCATCTGTACACATGGCTAACACATTATCCTCTCATTCAACAACTAATTCTTTGATTTCTTGCTGATACACACACATACTCTTGTCACCTAGGCAACGTCAATTACAGCAAAGATGTTCAGAAGGAGAAGTAATACCCCACAATAAAATTTATTGGAAAATCCTCCAAGTAATCACTTAATCTACAAGGCACAGATCAGGGTTTGATTGCAGGTCTATAGTAATCATTTCCCATAAGATGAATGAATAAATAAATAAGAGGAGAGAAGGTTTTCTCACACACTGTTCTCAGGGCTGAAAAATGACAGTTTCTCAGAATTGATAGACAGGACATGCCTCAGTGTTTTTAACAGAATACCCATCAATAGTGCATGGCATGCAATTACCCACATGACAATTTGATCCTAAAGATTTAGTCTAGTTCCTATACAGTATTGTTATGATTTATATCTTTATGAATTTTTAATTAGTCAGAATTATATAAAACACTAGTTCCTATACAGTATTGTTATGATTTTTAATTAGTCAGAATTATATAAAATCCAATTAAAGAATTTTCCATCCAAGGTACATGTATTCATGCCTGTAAACAATATCCAATTTGTGATATCTGAGTACACAATGTTTCATTAATACTACTCAAATATAATATGGCTAATATTACAGATGAAATTACTATGGTAAATTTATAGTAATGATATAGTGGGGGCCACATGGGTTCATATTTTGGTTTTCACTTCAAATCATGCTTTATGCTGAATGACGTTTGCCCTCCAATTATAACCAGTTCTTTATTAACAGCTCAACTGGCACATTGCTTTTCTATAGATGCCTATAAGTTATGCGGTGAAAAGTTCATCTTGAAGTACACATAAAGGAATGTTCATACCTGATTAGATTAATCTAGACACTTGTATAGCTTAAAGTGTCACAGCCTTGAAGCTTATGTCTAAGTTACTGATGTTTAGGACAAAATAGCTTTACTTAGGCTGTGCTTGAAATGCAATACCTCACATGCACATGGATTTTAATCTGTTGTGTTAAGTTTGAAAGAAAAGGGTTTGATCATACATGTACTATAATTATAGTATGACATTTTGGAATAGATGTTCACTTTTTTCTGTACATATTTTTGGCCATGTCATACAAAATACATCTTACACGTGTATTATAACAATATGACTGAATGTTACAAGAAAGTTTAACTTTAAGAATACATGTACAATGAAAAGTATATAAGTAATTTCAGCCATATTTCTATTTTCTTTATTGCTTTTCTTTTTCCTGTATACTGTATAGTATACTGTATTTCTTTTGTATTTTCCCAAAAAAGATACTAAACTTACAAAAGTTTAATTTTTATTGAAATTATTCATTTTAAGGCGAAAATATTCCAAATCTTCCTTATGTCAAAACTGATCTTTGTCTACACATCATCAGCTGCCAGGAATCTTTAGCAAGTTTACATATTGAGTGATGTCATTTTGATCACATTTATAAACATGAATGGTTCCTGTCTTAAGGCATCACGCATACATGTACTGGTACTGTTGGGTAAGACTATAAAATGGATCACCTGTCTAGATTTTTAGAAATGAATTCCTTTAAACAAACATCACTGAGTGATTTAATAATGACATTACAATCTGTTACTCTGTCTACCTTGACAGCACACTCTCTCAGATCAATAGCTGTACAGCTGGCTAGAATGAAAAACAATTTTAATTTCCGTCATAAGGTACTCCATCAACTCCTGTTGTATTTGCCAGTCTATCCTTGTCTGTGAAGGATCTACATGCTGGATCGAATGCCAATTTGCTGTGAAATGGTTGAAGAGACCCCCAATCATTCATTTTATTCAGTGTACAGTTCATGATTCAGTAACCATTTACCAAGGGAACCCAAGCATTATTGACAGATATGCATTTTACTCTATGATTTTAAAGTGTTTCCCCTTATCAACACCAGTGAGTTTTATAAGTACATGTAAAGGTAAATGTAGGCATTTTAATGAGTTTGAATTGACATTCATTGTGAACTTTCTACTTCATGTGCAAACCACTCAAAAATGTTCAATAGTAATGACAGCTTAATAAACACTATCATTTGGTTCACTGGCATTTAACAGCTGACTGGCAAACTGCTTCAAAGTGAATAAACTTTAAAGAACTGTATTTCAAGATTATGCAATGCCAATATAATATGTGTATGTTGTTGCTTTTTTTCTTTTCCTTTTTCAATTTTCTTTTCTATTCCATGGTCTTAATCAAAGCCAGAGTTTGTGTTTTTGACTAAACATAAGAACATTATAAGCATATTGTGTGCCGTTTCTCTATTATTAAATATTGTCCTACATCAAACTTCTTGTAAAACTTCAAACAGATGCTGAAGTAGTTAAAGATTCAAGCCATTTCACTAATTTCAAAACCAGCATATCCACATACTGGTACTAGTGGTAGAATTAGGATTAAGACTTGATGGATTAAAACTGAAGCAACATTTGAATTAATCTTTTGATTAAGTATATTTTAAATTAATTTCTTGAAAAATGGATTAGACTAAATCTATGTAATCAAACAATTGTATATAAAACAGTATAAATAAACTATAAATATATTTTACATTCTACTACCAGCAATTCTTGAGACCAGTTGTTAATTATTGTAAGATTTGCAGTATGTTCATTCAGATTATTTTTTCCTTGTTAACACCAGCCACATTATGTAAATTGATTTATTCTAATTTACATAATGTGATTGTCATAATTCAAGTTGGATCACTTGCCACTATTATTTTGGTTCCAAATACCTGACTAAACTGTTTATGAAAGACATTTATCACCTACATGTACATGTAGGCTGACTTGTCTTCACATCCCATTGTTTTCTTATGCCACAAATAACATTTGGTACATGACTGCTTTCAAAAACAAAATGACAAATGATAACCTAAATATCAATGAAATTCTTTGTATTCCTGTATGTGTGCAGCATTCATTACGTCAGTACATTTCAGCTACTTTTATCTCCAAGGTTTAACTATTCCATTTATGTTGCTATGGAAGGAGTCATTCACATTTTTTTTAAATAACAGTCTTTAAAAGCTAACCGTTGCTACACTACAGTAAACCTAAGGAACTGCAAGCATTTCTACACAAAAAAGTAAATAGTTGTTTGTCAGGCATTGACTCAAATTATGGAATGAAACTGCTGAATGTAAGCTAATGTACATTGTATATATAGACAGGCTGTCAAAATGATACAAGGTCCAAAGTACATTTGTACAGATCTATAGATCCCTGTTTTCACCAAGTCAGACCTGTTTGTATCATTTTAGCATATTGAAGAAACTCCTGTCACCACATGCTATCCTAAAGGTAAAGAAAACAGACCAAAATAACACAAAGAGTTTGAAAAAAATATTGGTATATCACTTTCTTTCAAAACAGAAACATCCAGCTGTGGTAATACAAACTAAAATCAAAGCATCACTCTTTTTTAAAATAACCTAATTTTGAAAGTATTATTTTTTACTCAATTCTGAATAAAAACTCAGCATCAGCATTGCACCTGTCTCCAAACAAATTTGAAAAAAAAATAGTTCCTTCACCCCACAATATGGTAGCTCAACCTCAGCACAGTGAAATATTACTATACATTCTTTTGACATTTTATACTGTTAGTAACTCCTCTCCTAATCTGTTCCCATAAAATTATTATCTGAAAATTGTATTACTAATTCACCATAACAACATAAAACATTTGTACTAAATAAAGAAAGATCCAATTTTTTTTAGATAATTACATGTGAAAATATCAATACCCTCTTTGACTTTGAGTGTTTGTATTCAATATTATAAACATATACATACAGTACATGTATATAGATGTCTTTTCAGAATAAAAACATGGCAATAAACACAAGTTTTTTATTCTATGAAAATCAACAAAATTACCTTCTGATGAATGAAAGGCGGAAATCATGTGATAGATTTTATACCCAATTGAGTGGGTGTGACTGAGATAAAGACCATGTGTGCATTATGTGTGGGAGGTTTTCTATTGGATTAACAAGTATGTGTGTGTAGCATTTTGAAATATGTTTCTATTTTTTCTTACCCACATCTGGTTCAAATTGTTTCTTTTTCTTTCAATTTTCCCATTGACTGATGTTGAATAATTGTACCAAAAATGTCTGAATATATTACACACACTGCGATTACATGTATTTGTGTACATCTAGTAACCCAATGCACATTTAGAAATATTCTGAATTTCAATAATCATCCATGTGTTTTTATATTCTTAAACATGTATGGTATGCTGCAGTACAATGACCATACAATTTGTCTGGACACCTTAAATTAATATTAGACACTTTGAAAGGTTTATGATGGAAATAACGGTGCAAACCACCATAAAGAACTCCCGTTTAAAATAAATCATCCAATTTCATTTTCATTATCTATGCTACATGTATATATGAACAGACAAACATGGCACCAAGAAATTGTTACTAAAAATGACTGATTCAGCCTCTACATATAATTTTACAGTATGTTACAGTGTAGACAATAACAGATTTATAACAACCATACAGATATGATATAAAGAGATTTACCATTATCATTGTTTTTCAAAATGCATTTTTAAGTTAAGGTAGAAACAAAGGAAGAAATGATGACAGACCTTTCAAATCTATATCTGTATTATAAATATGTGTTTTTTTGGACATAATCCAAACATGTGGTCATCAGACTGTTTGGTTTGCTGAGCATTTGAATGTGTATATGTACAAGACATCATATGTTGATGTGATATGTGTATACATCATATGTTGATGTGATATGTACAAGACATCATATGTTGATGTGATATGTGTATACATCATATGTTGATGTGATATGTACAAGACATCATATGTTGATGTGATATGTGTATACACCATATGTTGATGTGATATGTGTATACATCATATGTTGATGTGATATGTACAAGACATCATATGTTGATGTGATATGTACAAGACATCATATGTTGATGTGATATGTGTATACATCATATGTTGATGTGATATGTACAAGACATCATATGTTGATGTGATATGTGTATACATCATATGTTGATGTGATATGTGTATACACCATATGTTGATGTGATATGTGTATACATCATATGTTGATGTGATATGTACAAGACATCATATGTTGATGTGATATGTACAAGACATCATATGTTGATGTGATATGTGTATACATCATATGTTGATGTGATATGTGTATACACCATATGTTGATGTGATATGTGTAGACATCATATGTTGATGTGGTATGAGGATACATCATATGTTGTGTATCTTTAAGAGTACATGTTATCTAAATTTGTTTGGTTGGTAGTTTATCCTGATTCTTTCTTTCATTCATTGCAAAGAACAGTACATTTATATGATTCAGCTTTTCAAAATACAATAGCTTAGTACAATAATTGAAATCAACAGTACTTGGAACAATTTTCATGTAAAAAATATAAAACAAACTAAATAAACAAATAATCACAGATGTCATATATACATATATATTGATATTCCTAGTTTTACGTGACAAAAGTTACTTTGGTTCAATCCAGAACATACAAAATGGTATGAACTGACTTTAGAACAACAGAAATTAGTCATTCTTAAATTCTGCAGGAATGATTTTCAATTGTCAAAGTCAGATGTTAATACAATCTAGGGGTAGGACTAGGAGGTACATCTCCAATAGGTTAAACCTCAACACAAACACATTTCACTTGGCTTCTTGCCATATACATGTAGTTCCCATAGGACACAACCTTAAAATGTAATGTCTCTAAAAGGTGTGTGAAACATCTGTTGAAAATTTCCCAGAGATAAACACTTTTATAGTGTGACAGTTTGCCTAGAGACACCTCCCCTTTTAACTTTGACACTCAAAATTTCAATGGTGTAAGTGATGTTTACTATACAGTTTGTTTAGAGGGAGTTAACGGCTGCTAAATTTAGCATTACACTGTGGTCAGGTTTGTGGCTAAGCTGTACATGGTAACAAAATAGAAAGGGCATGGAACTACATGTAGTGTAATGACTGACATTTAATGATGTCACATTTTAAGACTATTTATTGATGTTGATTGGCTAAAGAAGGATAACACGTTTATTAAATTGTTTTTTCCTTACTCTTAGTTTCACCTTCCTTGATATGACCAAGCCCTACATGTAACTCTGCGTGCACCATGTCCTGCAATAATCATCTATTTTAGTAAATTAACTTTTTGGGAGAAACAAAGACTTTTTTATGTATTTGTTTATATTTGTTTGAATATATTTACAAGTTTGAAGCTCCTGCATACACTCATCTACTTTTATCCAAACAGAAACAAATCACACAAACTAGAGTTAGACAAGTCAATTAATTGGCTTGAAAGAACATTGTAAATGTCTGTGCGACAGTGTGTGAATAAAGCAGAAACACATACAAAGGAGTGGCTGCCATCATACCAAATACTGTAAGCAATTATTTGAAACTTTCACCATTTGAAATAATTTGGATTCCAAGGGCTGCAGTCACTGAGTTCTGATTACCATAGTATTCTATGGTATTCAAAATAACCCCCCCCCCCCCCCAAGTCAGCTATGATCCATTACTACATGTATGTATTGTCTTCATTTGTACACCTGACATAATGATGGCACACTACCCATATCATGTCACTTGTGTTTAACTCAATTCAGTAATGCTTCATCAGGAAATGACTATAATTCATTAACACCTTTGGGAAAATGTTTGTATATTTAGTCTTTCAAAGCAATGGTTGTGGTGCTTCAAAGCAGGTGAATATTCAGTCGGGGTCAGAAAACATGTCATGTGGATACGAGAACACATGATTGAAGATGGTGTTCCTGGGGCGATGCAAAAGGGGCAGTCATACCAATGTGCCTGAATTACGTCATATGTACATGGGGTCAAAACACTAGAAAGGTGGCAAACACTCATACATGTAGCATGCATTTGTTTTATGTTTATAATGTTCACCCCTATAGTATTTTAATAGTACTGGCAGGTTGGGACGCACTACAGATGTGGTGGCCATACTGAGATATTGCCAGAGTTTCTGTCTTGGTGTCAGAATAAAATTGGCAAGTTTGTGTCTGTACATATAGGTGTTAGAATGAAGATATTTGCATTGAATGATATCATTAAATCCACTCTTATGTTGTACTGTTTATTCCATAGCCCTATTTTGTGAGCTGTAGCACTATTATCAAGCATCTCGTAAGATTTAATATACCTGTCTTAAAATGTTTAAATCACGCTTAACAGATGAAATAGTTCTCACATCTTATCTTTCAAGCCTGTAACTGATCACCATAAACATTTTTTTTTAAGGTTTAGCGCAAGATAAGAATAATTTGAGACAGTACAGATTTTCTGGGAGACAAATTGGCAATAAATTTTATGTTGATATTGTTGTGGTGAAATTGTATGGTAAAGTTGACTTTTTTGATCAGCGTTTTAACTACATTGTACATGTAGGGCATAGACACATATTCTACACTTCAATTCTGAGATTCTGCTCAACGGTTACATTGTGTAGTTGTACCCAAATGAATCCATTGAGAGGGCATGTAAAACTGGCCATAAGACATCCAAGCTACAGTACACACAAGATATACATGTAACTTGTATAGCTAACAGGTGAGAAAATTTATCAAAGAACAGCCAACAATTATGTATGGTATTCATCCTTCGGCTTTTGGCATTAAAAACAAAACTAATGATTTTAGCCTTCACTTGGAGTACAATTAACAACTGTAGATTCTCAAGTCAACCTAATGGTACAAATTAAACATTGTATAATTCTAAAGCTGCTAGGGTTATATTTACTGAAGCAGAAATAACACAAAGTGACAAAATCACATGTCACTGTTGTTTCTTAGCTAGCATGAGATTATCAGTGCAACACCATACACATCATACATTGTACTGGGCCAATCTGGTTTTCTGAATACACCCAAGGACAAACCTATGTTTTGCAGTGCCTGGATCTCCAAGGATAATTTGGATTTAATACATCATGTGTAAAACATCTGTTTATATTTCAACGACACATCTTACAATGATGAATCATACACTTCAGGATTTATATTACAATATACAAAATTAATAAAGCACCCTTGCTCAATAGATGTGAAATAATCATTGTAAAAAATATAGTCATTGAAAATTATTTCTAAAAAACAACAAAGAATGTAATGTTGTTACTAGTTTTTTTCATAAGAGGACATGTAAAACCAAAAAAGTTTTGGACCATGTTCAAAGTCAGAAACTTCAAAGAAATAGACAAAACTATGAATGACCAACTTAGAAGAATTTCACAATGTGATGCAACCTACCCATCAGAATCTTGATAGCTACTGCTTTTTCTTGAGCCAATTTTCTCTGAAAACAGAAAAAAAGTTGAATCAGTTACAGAAGTTAATTTTGTATAGTTGATGAATTATTGCCAAACTTACCAGACTACAAACTTGTCAACCATATACATTTTGTATCATTCCAATTATACCATAACCCTTTCTCTTGAAATGCTAATTATTTCAGATATACATGTACATTGTATTCTCCGAAGTTCTCACAATAAATGTACTTTGTCCAACCATAGACCCTCCACCAACTGTGGGTGGAGGGGTCTCTATGGTCCAACTACATGTATACTATTTTACATGTCACCATCAACTTTTTCTGAGATTTTCCAGTGTAATTTGTCACATCTTTCTGAAATTACATGAACTTTGACAATTGCACAATGTACATTCTATGAACATCTCATTTGATGAGACAACTTTACTCCAGATAGTTTATGAACATCTCACATCTCATTTGATATGACGATGTAACATCCAGAGAGTATGAGACAGCCACATGCAGTGATCCTGAACAGGCATGGTGATCACGACTCCATAATGATAGGACTGTGATGCAGAGTCAGGTACAACAAAACAAACAGTTACATGTATCACACCACAGGCAGTACATGTAGCTATTCACAAGTTTTATCAATCTTGACTGGGTTTCCAGGTCTTGCCAACCGAGTGTCTAAATTCCATCCTAATGTTTTTTGAAAGTCTTTGTTAAAACTACAGAGGAAGGCCAAGTACATACATGTAATAAAACAGTTTTGATAATCACTAAGTCTTGTAAGAAAGATTTGACCATGTCATCATGTCCCCTTATGCTGGGTGAGAATAATGAGTAGAATGGAACTTTGCATGCTATATTTACATACATGTACATGTATGTTAGATCGGTGAGGTAGCCACAAGGACATATTTGTATGTCACCTACATTGTAGGTGTCACACAATTACCAAACATTGATTCTACAATTCACACTGATGGAGTCTTTAATCATATCAATTAATACCTATTGGCTTTACTTTGGGTACATTATAATGTGATTCAAATAACAAAAAATACACTGAAACGCCAGACTTACATGTACATGTAGAATTTCATCTAAAATTTTGTTTTGAAGACAGCACATGTACATTGTACATATCATAAAGTTCACAAGAACTGTTAAGCCTAATCTAAAATTAATGCTTATTACCTTCAATTTGGTAAACAACATAGATTACAAAGTGACTCTGCAAATATGAGAGATACAACAAAACCAGAATTGTTATTTCATTAAATTTGCATAGAGCTCATGAGAACTCATGACAACTGCTGAGTTTCAATTCATGATGGCTATCTTCTGATGTCCACATACAAATGTACAGGTATTGGTCATTTCCTTAGAGATTACAAAGCTCCAATAGCCTGATCTCAAATACATGATATCCATAAAGGTGAAGTACTGAGACAAACTTTGACATTTACAAAAACAATTCACAACCAAAGTAGATCTTCCACCAACAATGAATGAAAGACTGACAAGAGCTACTTGAAAAAATGTTCAACAGGAAAAATATCTGTCATTCTCAATCTCAGGTGTACCAGAGATTACTAAGTTGAGATGAAGACTATCACTGCATTCAAATTTAATTAAATGGATTAGGTATGCGTTGACATTTGAGGCAAAAAGATTTGATGAATTCTGATGAGGATGTTTGTATGTATCTGTACAGGCTTTGATTTATCAAGTGTTGCAATCATATCATTGTGCCTGGAAGTTCTAACTTATCTATATCACCGCTACTTTACTAGCCATGTGCCCTGGTTCAACTGATAATAAATATTTCATGAACAGATTCAAATATGCTAGAATTGAACATTTCACAGTCTGGGTTAGAGTACATTCATTGTGTAACTGACTTTTACTGTGTGTGTGTAACAATAAGTGAATACAAAGCAAGGTAATAATTATTAAATCGTAACAATATTCATCTAGTTAAAAGACAGTTAAAATGTTGTGTCTTTTGAATGTTTTCAAATGGCTGTGGTTCTCCCATAAATATATCATGTAGTGCCACACCATGTTTGAGTCAATTCCCCTGACAGTGATTACACTGTAGATATGCAGTCCAATCACACACTACACTGCCAATAAGTTTACTTGACACAGTGTTATCAAACCTTTAGGTTTTCTTGGTTTACTACCATTCCACAAATTTCATGTAGAAAATGAATGCTTGAAACAAGAGATGTAGTTATATTATGGAAAAACAATTTATTGATATTTTCTTTTGTTGTCTATGGCTCACTGAACAATAGATAGCCACACATGGTTATTATATCAATGTAGAAAGGATTACAGTTACAATTTATGAAATAACCTGACACTTTGACAGTGTGTAATCAATCTCAATTTGAGGGATTTAATGTATCAAAGTTTGTCAATCACCAAGTTGAAGTGTATTATTTCAGTCTCAGAGAATAGAGTCTGTGTACTGCATCTGTATGCAATGATCAATCCCTTTTACTACAGTATTACATCAATGATTTGTGGTCACTACTTTTCATTCACAGCTGTGCCATTTATTCTATTATCCATACAAGAGGAAGTGACTACTTAAAAAGGATGGTTTTATTATTATTTTAAAACATTTCTAGTCAGAAATGAGTAGGTTTGATAATACAGCCATCAAAGCATGTATGTTACCAATGAGAATACAGAGTACAAAACTCAGGTTAAATTCATGCTGACAATATCAATGGTTTTTAATTAAACACTTAGAATTGAAGGTACTACTCAATCATCCCAATGCATCATTTATTTACATTTCAAAGCATTTCTGTCAAAAATGGTAATTTTAATCATGAAAAATTGCCTACGTTGGAAAACATGCAAAAACATTACCCTCAGTAAATGTTAGTTGTTATGGTATATAATAGCCACAGTACAGTACTAGTACAACTGGTGACACAGAGTTAACACTCACTGAATATTGCACCCATATTTTTGTATTCAGGCCATCATCATTACCGTTACATATTTCTTAATAGATGAATTGACAATGGCAATTATTTCATCCAACCTGTGATTTTTTGTACTGTCTGATAACAGTAGCTACATGTATATATATGCGTGCTGTTTGTTATATAGCAATGCCATTCACAACTTTTATCAATGCAGTGAGTGTCATTTTTGTTGATATCATTAGTATTAATGGTCATTGTGATATCTTTGAACTGAGAATTTTCTGAGATATTTTGGGAAGATTAACTATAAGCTTGTTGTATTAGAGAAGGTATGCAATGGACATTTGTCATTTCAAGTCATGACAGCTTGAACCTAACGAACATTCGATCAGAAAAAAAAACAAAGGATAATGAACCTAAATGCATTATAAGCATGTCTACATGTATCTATGTACATGTACATGCAGTTATACCAATGTTTACATTGTCTGATAAGTTTGTCTAGCCACTGTACCAATGGTATGGGTAAAGCCATCACCCAAAACAGTTCTGTCTATTCCAGATGAATAAATATTACGTGTTCTTTCTTTAAGTTCCTTCTCTTGGTGATTAAACATTTTATTGGCTTGGCTATCTCTCACTGTGCAATTTCTATTTGTTTTGTCAGTTTGCCTTGGGGGAAGACATTGCACCATATTGGCATCAAATAAAAACAAACACAGGAAACCCAGGCTATTTAAGGACAGTGGCATCTCTTTACAATTTGTGGTTTTTAAAACAGTGGCAGCCAATACAAAATCAATAAGCAGTTGTTGGTAATATAAGGAGTGTGACTATATATAAAGTAACCATGATTACACTGGGTATTATGATATAACTGTCTACTGTGACACAATCTGATTGTCATTTAGCTGTTATCACCATGTGTGAACATTCTTTACAGGTAACCATTCCTGAGGCTTTACATTGAAAACAATCACTTAATAGGATACAGAATTTGTAAAGGGACAGCCATGGTTCATAAAGACTTTCAACTATTATCTCCTTCAGTGATTTGCTCCATCAGACACTCTTGTTAAAACAATGTCTGGTTGGCGGATTTCAATTTTCCCCACCACTTCATCAGACAGGGACCCTTTCAAACCATAGTCATTTAATTCAAGTGATTTATTCTTGTTCTTTGGACTCACTGAGTACTAAATACACTATAGCCTTTCAAAGGACTTTTTTCCCCTCTCTCAAGTTTTAATTTATAACAGTTCAACCACTTGTAAACTATTTCTGAAACTACTGTGTCAATACAGTGAATGCCTCTTGCTCTAATTCCTCCCTTACATTGTACATGTATCTACCTTGTGGCATCAATACCAACTATAGTCAATCATCATCACTATCTATTAAGCCATTATTTTTCCTCTTTAAAACCTTCCATAATCTATTAGCAACAAAGTAGTCTTTGCTGCACTATTTTGACCAAGGTAACACAGTAAACATGTTATGTTCTCATGCTGAACCATAACATTTTGACTGTAACCATAGACAACACAGTCAAAAGACTCTAAAAATACTGTGATTTACGTAAGTTCAATAATACCTTCTACAATTGTTGTCTAGCTACTACTTGGCATTCAAGCTATTCTAGATGTTACTACTAAGACTGTAATATCTGATTCAGTAACGGCAACGGCGGTTTATAAACATGTCTGCTTCAAAATAGTATTAACCACAGCTCAGAGTATATTAAGACTGATATAGTGAACTATCAGTTTGGCTTCTACAGATAAAAACCACAAAATAAGCTACACTATCAACTTACAAAACTTGTAATAATTACCAGCACTGAAACAATTCATGCAAACCTACACGTACATTTCTAACTTTTTACAATGATCTACTGCATGTATTGTTCCTGTTCAGTGCCATAGAACATTACACCGTATTGGATTTTTGTGCTATACAAATTCTTTTGATTGATTGATTGTGTCTATTCTTAATATTATCAATACAATTAAGTTGTGATGAAAAAGACTACTGAGGTGCAAAACTACAATTTAAACAATTTTTTGTGTTCATTTACTGTCTGCAGATTAATAATGATGAAACAATTTTTCTTAAAAAAGTGATTACATTTTTAAACTGACAATATTTTGATAAGCACAGATCTCTCATAATTGGCCACATTACATTCAAGTCCTTTTAACTAAATGTTTTCCATTATATTCACTTCACTACATACAATGTAATACCATATCTTCCTGATAAACAATTGAGCCAAAACATGTTTCCTCTATTAGACCTACAACTTCCTGATTTCTTTTTCCTGTTACTGTTATTTCCCTAGACTAGAAGTAGCTTATTGCTACTACATAGTAAACATTATTCTTAGTAGAGACGTTTGAAATTTTTTGCCACGGGGCAAATTAATTTCCTAGATCTAAATTACATTACTCCTTCTTTATACATTGCTATTAATAACATTAAGACCATATACGCTCAGATGGCACATCACAGAATTACAACAGTTAAGATTTATTCAGAGTCAAACCAAGCTTTGTAATAGCGACAGTTGTATTTGCATATGCTTTTAACTAATTTTGGGGACTTGGTCATGATAAAAAGACAAGAACATCTATAGTAAGCATGCAACCAATCAGTCATTTGAAGTTAAGCACATTTTACTCAAGAACATTTGTTAAGCTGGTCTTATTGATATTAACATCATATTAGTACAATTTCATGGATGAATGAAAACAAATGGATAATATAATAATCACAAGGTCAACACTGCAAATACTAACAGCATTTATATGATCAAAAGAAACACTGAAAAGAACTCTTTTCCATGCAATATATTTTGATATTATGATAGTGACAAGGCTTTCATTGAGTGAAATATTCATAAACATGTCAGCATATTAAATGTCATAGTAACTGTTAAAAAGGGTAGAATACAATAACTTGGCAATCACTTCAATGGCACTGTCATGAAAGTAGTCATGGTGGACACTTGAAAATACAGAAATATAATTTCATTGGTGAAATTAATTCTGATAATTTCATAATTGGTATGAATCGTTACTGAACTCTATCAGACATCATTATTTGCTATTATGATGAAAATGATGGCAATTTAAACATCACCAGTACACAAGACTTAGTTATCACATTTTTATTTCTACACTCATGTGGATTCAAGAATTGATATCGTTACAAAATTGATGTTCATTTTATTGGTTTAAATACTGTGTTCTCTTTAAAATTCTGGAACTTAGACATAACAAAAATATTGTGGTTCCAATTACGCTCAATTTTAGAATAGGTGGGTAGGTAGATTTTTGTTGTTGATTTTTTTTACATATGCGAGTGTACAGGTAGTTATGTTTTCATTGTCCATATGTCTGTGTTATTGGTTTCTTCTCATCAGATGTACATGTACAGCCATTACAGAACAGTTTTATATTGTCTTTCTAAGTTGATGTCAGTTTCCACATCCACTATTTCTTGCGAGACTTCACAATTTCACGATTTTGTTATTTTTTCCTTTAATACGTAACAAAATTTAGGGTCGACGTGAAAAACTAGGTGGGGTTGGCCGGGTAACCGGAACCAAACATTTTTTTAGGCCTTATTAGAAAATTGAGGAAGAAGATTGGGAAGACGGAATCGCCGTCATGTGCTGTCATGCGAGTTTGAACATACAATCACACGTATGTTAAGAATTCCGCCTTAGTACGGGAAAATATGCACTTTCTTCCCCCATGACTAACCAGGTGGATCCATTGGTGACAAACAGCATTGATAACGTCACACCTTCCCATTGTTATACGAGAGAGTCCTTGACTTTGGGATGCTACCAACAACCTTCCTGCCTTTGAAAAGATCAGACTTTTAAGTCGCGGTGACGGTGGGAATTTATGTGTCATGAATGCTTTCCAAGCTCCCCGTGTTACGGTATTAATGTTGTTACATACACTCTGATTCAAAATACAAAGCATAGTTTGACGTCCAATGTTCGGATTGCAGACATAGCTAAAAGTAAGAAAACACTCGTTTTCGAGTATGAACCTACTTCTAAAAATAAACATTGTGCTACGACTATTGTTCACTTTGATAGACACGTAAACATCATGACCGAGCGTTATCTTCGCCAGTAATAATCCTAAACTTCGTTTTAATCCCTGGCGCTCCACCCTTGGAAAACATAATTTATACCCGTCTGGAGGGCACAATGTCAATAAATGGGGATTTTTTTAGTAATATTCGTTTACACGTGTTGTTGGTATTCAAACATTTGGCAGCGTTGGTGCAAGGGTCCCGAACTAAGTTCACCCATGCATATGTCTATCATGTGTATCACATATTAGTTGTCATTCACGTCGGCTACGTTTAATTCCTAACTAAGCAATCGGCCTCAATGATGAGTGTTATACAGAAATCTGTCCCACAAAAATAGCACCGACTGTAAAGGCGGTTGAAGAGATACTTTGAGGACTAAAAGAAACACCGTCACAGTGGACGGACAAAGTACATGTACTCGAAATCAAAAACATACCAAAGAATTCACAAACATAACTTACTGGGTTTGCATTTCAATTTTGCCACAATCCTTTGAACTGAAGCCAAATCTTCGTTCTTCACAGCTTGTAACAACTCCTGCTCTTTCCCCATATTTATTGATTGCGTAAATCACAGACCGCGGGAAAATGTAACGAGTAACCACTGCACCGAGCCGTCCTGCTACACGGTACAATTTGTTTCCTTTACTCAATATTGCCGACGAGGGTATTTCCAAACTCCGGTAACTCGTAAACTTGTTGAATAAATGTCACAGGCAACCGATACCACAGCGCGAGTAGTACACATTACGCGACTGTTCCAGTTGATACATATAACGGGCTTTCATCCGTACGTGTATGTAGTAAATCGCATTTGGAATTACAGCTGTGAAATAGAATTGTTGATGTGCAAATTACAACTTCGGATTTCTCAAGGGAAACTCTCGTCATTTCCTGACGAGCTTTGGCGCACGCGTAAATTTTAGCCAATCAACGAGCTCTTTACACCCGGCGAAAAGGTAGTCTCGGTTACCCAGACTCTCACCTCTGGGGGCTCTTCTACGAGACCACTCAAACGAGCTGGGTGGTCTCATAGAAGAGTCCTCAGACGAGAGTCTGGGTAACTGAGACTAGGTGAAGGGGCAACAATGTAATTAATATGTTGATAATAGTAGAACAAAATTCGCTAAATATTGTTCTTATGAAATCGATAATAATGAGAGATAAACTCATTATATATATTAAGTATAATCATTAATCATTTTTGAATGCTCTTTTGTAAAATTTACGTGAAAATAATATTAATGTTAATAATACTTTGAAAACACTTTGTAGTACAAATTCAAAAATCAGCTGCCAGATGTAAACATGGAGGCATGTAGGTATGTATCTTCAACGCCAAAGCACCTAACTTTCTTACTCACTACCAGTTTCTGCTAAGTTGTGTATGAGAGTATTTACACACAGCATTTTCCCTGAGAGACAAACATGGAATACTGTCAATCTTCCATAACATTGTTGCGATCGACGCTTTAGTGCATATAGTGACAAATTCAGCGAATTGCTAGTTCGACTGCTCATTTGATGGCGCTGTTACAATTTACATTTGAGTCATTGACTTGAACCGTTTCACATGTTTCATGTACTATGACACAAGTGACCGTGTTTATCTTTAAATAACACGATTAACGATGTGATAGTTGAACTGAGGAAGGGACACTAGAAAGTAGAGTGATAATAGTGTACATAGATAAAAGTGTACATCTGTCATGTATCAAAGAAGGCTATGTACTACATTGGGAAATAATTTTTGAGTTTGTTGTATAGCTTAAGTTTGTATGACTTTATTGCTAGCTGATGATGCTCTATTAAAAGTTTGTCAGATATTAAAAGTTTGTCAGATATCTGAAAACACTTTTGAGTTTACATATTGACATTTTTCAGCTTAACTTATTTTGTATGATAATCAATTTAGTCCCAAAGTGTGTGTTTTGTAGCCAACTATTTTAGTCTCAAAGTGTGTGTTTTGTAGCCAACTATTTTACCTAAACAGTCCATAATGTAATCCATTGTAGATTTTGCTCAGATCTTAGAAGTTCATTGTTGTCAACAACCTCATATCTTTACAAATAGAACCATTACAAATGTTAGGCATGTGGCATATAGATGGTGATGGATCATTTCGTCCCAATTTCAACTCGCCCCTTCAACTTGCCCCAAGATTAACTCACCCCATTTTCAAATCGTCTCAGTCCCTTTCAATATCATGTAGTATTAGTTATTTGCAGATCTTTGCAATATGATTTAACAAGTGCATGTACGAAAATCGGGAATGCACCGATAGTTCTAAGCCTACATGCAAAATATGCAGTAAAATGCAGTAAAACTAAAAGCCTATTCTCTGGCTATTTGTGTCCAGTGTTCATCATGATTTCCATCATCAAGTACAGGGTTTGGCAGGATGAATTCCTGGAAGCCAGTGAAGTTGCAGTAGGATTAGTGTGATGTGATCATGATTGTGTTTCATTATTTAGTTAAAAATATACAATGTTGGGGTAGATTCAAAAACACTGTGTGTACACTATATTGACTTTCAATTTGGTTTATCCCTCTGTTCTTTTAGTAGGAAAACCAGGCCTTTATAATAGATACTGAAAAATACAACAAACAATTAGCCCACAATTCCAATGCACTGAAATTGGGGTGAGTTGAAATTGGGACAAAGTGATCCGTCACTGTGTCAGCTCGCCCCAATTTCAACTCACCCCAGTTTCAGTGTATCAGATTTGTGTGCTAATTGTTTGTTGTATTTTTCAGTATTGTTTTAGTATCTGTTAACATTAAAGGTCTGGTTTTCCTACTAAAACAAGAAAGGGATAAACCAAACTGAAAAGTCAGTATATTGGATGTACAGAGTTTTTTACATCTAAGTATCGTAACGTCTTTTATAACTAAAATAGTTGCACCCATAAATCATATTGCAAGATCTGCAAATTATACTATTTGATTTTGAAAGAGTGGGACGAGTTTAAATTGGGACGAGTTGAAAATGAGATGAGTTGAAAATGGGACGAGTTGAAAATGAGATGAGTTGAAAATGGGACGAGTTGAAAATGAGATGAGTTGAA
The DNA here is from genome assembly GCF_964340395.1 of Glandiceps talaboti. Classification (NCBI taxonomy): domain Eukaryota; kingdom Metazoa; phylum Hemichordata; class Enteropneusta; family Spengelidae; genus Glandiceps; species Glandiceps talaboti. The sequence continues at coordinate 27,189,190 of NC_135553.1, forward strand.
AATGGGACGAGTTGAAAATGAGATGAGTTGAAAATGGGACGAGTTGAAAATTGGACGAGTTGAAAATGAGATGAGTTGAAAATGAGATGAGTTTAAATTGGGACAATATGAATTGCACCCCATATAGACTATGGCATAATATTGAATGTTAGCTTAGGTGTTCAACCGTGTTGGGCCTGCAAGTTATACATGTACATGATATGCCAGTAATTTTGTAAAACTTTTTGAACTTGAAAGTTGTATAGGTAAAACATGTATCATAAATAGTTCTATAATTGTGGTAGTAACAAATGTGGGCACCTCAGGTATACTTTATCTATTACTGCCCTTAGCAAAAACCACTATACAATGCAATAACTTTGGCAATCACATTCCATACCTTACTACATGTGATGTTATTGATTTCAGCTGTGTCCTCTCAACACTCGATTAGACTTTGAGTTCAATATATTTTTGAAGAAATCACCATGTGACCTGATCAATGAGGAGAGTGGAGCTGTGCAAGGCCAGTAGACAGGATTAGCCAATCACAAAGGGAAAGATTTCATGATGGATTTAGATGTACATCAACATCATGTGTTGAGCCCCAATATTACATAAACTCATAATCTATTATTATATTAGGTTTTGAATACATAACCAAAGGGCAAAATGTCTAAGTGGGTGGTGAGAGGACATAGTGAAAGGGTCACAGTCTAAACTAGCTCTAACATTGCCAAAAAGGCTTAGTGTAGATGTTAAAATTGTAATGCTATCAAACATGATGTAGACTATAGAATAAGATTGGTGCAAAGATTGTTCTAGTTTCACTATTGCAAACCTGAATCACAACAATGACATCAAACCCAGACATGATGTTCTACTAAAATATCATTTCCATCTTTCCAACAGTTCTGGTTGGCCGATACAACAATCATCAGAGTAAGAATGTGATACTATTCTGTTGTAATGCTTTCACTTGTTGTCCGTTCATTGACTGCCAATGGTAGACTACCAGTAGGATTAATCACTCCCATATTCTGTTCAACGTCCAAATATTCCAGACAGTGTATAACAAGGTATGTCACATCATATACAAGCATTTCTTACTTGTACATTCAAGAATAGACATCCACACCTGGGCTCAAGACTCTTACATATTAGAGGAGCTATAAGGATTACATATTGGAACATTCTCTTGTTCTGGACCAACATTTTGTTTAATGCGACCAGAAAAATAGTTATCTGACATTTCAAACTGGGACTTTAAGTTTCAACTTGTCATGTTTTTAGACCACAGGGGAATTCCAAAGACCGAAGGTTGTTTTTACACTTATTGCATGAAGAATTAGCCTTTGGAAAGACTATCATATGAAACTAAGTTCAATTTAAATAATGAAACACATGAAAATGTTTGAACTAGAGGAAGTGTTTATTGATATCTAGATTGGTGGAATGTCATATTTTCCTACATTGGCATTAAGTGATGGATTGTTAACTTTGATGTATTTGACAAAGTTTCCATAAAGAAAGTAACCCATCTATTGATATGTCAACATCCTGGAAGCAACACAATGACATTTTTAATCTATCCATTTTGTTGCCATATTATAAATGGAGGATATTTTCCATCATTATTGATTGCATTCACCTCTTTCCTAATATATTACCTGTATGTAATCTTTCAGGTTGTGCTTTAGCTGTAGAACCATGGCAACCGGTGGAGATGGCTCTGAGAGTGGTCCTAAACATGAGAATAGGCTGGCAAAGGAGAAGTCTCCATATCTTTTACAACATGCACTTAATCCAGTTGACTGGTATTTATTCTGTCATTCTAGTTAGCACAACTGAATTGATAAGGTTCACTAGTGATATATATAATGGCAAAGTGTCTGTCTGTCTGTCTATCTATCTGTCTGTCTGTCTGTCTGTCTGTCTATCTATCTGTCTGTCTGTCTGTCTGTCTATCTCTGTCTGTCTGTCTGTCTGTCTGTCTGTCTATCTGTCTGTCTGTCTGTCTGTCTGTCTGTCTGTCTCTCTCTCTGTCTCTCTCTCTCTCTCTCTCGTGTGTGTGTGTGTGTGTGTGTGTGTGTGTGTGTGTGTGTGTGTGTGTGTGTGTGTGTGTGTGTGTGTGTGTGTGTGTGTAAACAACTTAAAGTCAAAAATTGCTGGACCAATTGCCCTGATATTTGGTGGGTGTATTACCGTGGGTGTCTAGTTGGGAAATTGGTCAAATCAAAATGATCTTACCACCGATATGTGGTTTTGGTAAAAAATGTGATCTTTGGTCAAAAAACTTAAAGGCATAACTGCCTGTGCCTGGCACCCTCTTTTGGATATGACTGACTATATGTTTTGGAGGTGGAGAACTTGTGGTGACTCACTGGCAAGTAATCACCAAGATATAAACATTCCCTATCTGGGTTGTTCACATGATTGTACAAACTGATTGATTTTCAACTAATTTGTGTATCAAGTTACCATCCTACAACATTCACAAACAATTTGTCCATTCAAGACTTGTGTGTTTCTCGGAGTACAGAAAAAATGCTGAAAACAAGACCCAGGTGCTCTGTACAGCCGTTTGAATTTCCTGAAATTGCATAGATTAGCCATAATCCTCTTTATATAGGGCAGTTCTGTGTTTAAAGCCAAAAACTTCTGGGCAGATCGGTTTGAAATTTGGTAGGAACATTCTAAAGTGTGTTTAGATTAAGAATTGTTCATAACATGGTGATCCCATCAGTGATATGCAAAAAAGGGCTAACCATGTGTCTTTTTCAAAAATCTTTAATTCCAAAACTACTGAGCAGATTGGGCTGAAATTTAATGGGGATGCACCTTGGGGTATATACCTTGGGGTAGATGAAGAAATAGTAAGCATGTAATGATTTCATTCATAGTGATATGCAAATTATGTGTAAATATGTGAATTTTGGTCAAAAACTTATATCTCAAAAAGCACTTGGTCAATGAGACTTAACCTTGGTGAGATGTTTCCAGAAGTGTTATTCTGCAGATTTTCTTCAAAACGTTTTGACACAATTGGCCCTAGCAACCATGACCATGCCCATAGCAACAGCCAAACGGTGGTGTATTTCATAAAGATAACAGATTCTTAGACAAATAAACATTCAAAAAGTGTATGCAAATATGCCTAGCAACAAGACCACCCATGGCAACAGCCAAATGATCACATGTATTGCAAGATAACAACAGGGTTGGAATGGATAGGCAACTGGGTAGTCATTCAGCAAATGAATTTACCGTGAATTTACGTGGGGTAGGAAGCCATTGAGGCTTTTAAAGACCCCTTACTGTTCTGAGGTGGTTATCAATACACGCTTTAAAATGATTAACTGATGCAATAACCCTTTCTGGTAAATTGTTCCAAATGTCTACGACACGTTGACTGAAAAAATATTTATGTATATCCAATCTGGATCTGTCCTTAAGTAATTTCAAACTGTGTCCTGCAAACCGTGCATGTTCAAATTTTTAAAATGATAGACTTATTTGTTTATTTATTGTTTTCAGGTATCCATGGGGACAAGAAGCCTTTGACAAAGCTAAGGCAGAAAATAAACTCATATTTCTTTCAGGTGAATATCAAAATGTACAACTTTTATCTTTTTCAAGTACATATCTCTTTCTTAGTGTGCCAACAATGTAATTCCAAATGGGAAATGTATTAGTATTTTGTTCTTTATTCTGTTTTCTTTTATGCAAGCTTTACCAATTTTCTTTCCTTTCCGTTACCAGGGTTCCCAAATCTTATAAACAGTGTGAGCATTGCATTTTCATTATTCCACAAAAGTTTACAGGAGACCCCCAAATATACAATGAGAAGTATCATACATGTAGGGAGGATTTGAAGACAAGAATGATAATTATTTTATCAAATCTCTTTATTATACTCCTCAAAGTAAAATCTTACCTCTTCAAGAGTTTTGGCAGATGTATTTGGACTAGGGACCATGCAATATTTTACTGCAACTAGAGACCACATCAAAAGATATGTCACTCAACATCAACAACACTCAGAAGTTTGTCAATCAACAACAACAGATTCATCTGTCAGCAAGACTATCTGTGTTGTCTACATTTTATTGATACATCATTTAGTAGAGTCTCTCTTATAACAATTGTGTGGTCCACTTGGCAAGTCTGTCAAAACTCTCAACTCTAAAACTAGATATTCATGAAAAGGAGTTTATTAGAAATAATGCTTGATATTACTTTTCACACTATAAACCATTATAGATGTATAAACAAATATTCATTTTGATTAGTAATTTGTTATGATCATATCAATTACTCTATAGCCTGACAGATTTTGTAGGTAGAAGATAGATGAATGTTGAGTAAGATAAGTGGCCCTATAAGAAAGTTAATTTTCATCTGTGTTAGGAATTTAGTAAATTAATAATATTAAATTCTGACTATGAAACATGTAGGATTATTGATACATTATACTTAGGTAAAAAAACAATGTGTGATGTTGATAACCCATTGTGTACTTTGGAAAACTTCACTAGACAAAGGTTTTAATATAGTTCAACTTCTTAACATTGAGTTATGTATCTGTGCTGGTTGACCATCCTAATCAGAATGACAAATTCCATGGTTACTGGTGATTGGAAGCTGTAACATCTGTAATTCATTTGATCTACCAAGATTATAGATACTTGTGACCAGTCATTTTACATATAGCAATGGGAAATGTTACAAATTTAGGCATAATAATGCAAGATTTTATGATAAATTCTCTGTAAATTAATTTCACATTACATGTAACAGGGCTGAATGTTGTTTGTAGCTAGGTCTCTATTAAAGCTCAAAAAATTCTTTTTACAAACAGAAAAATTTGGTTCAGAAGAAGTAATATACATGTCTTAAAAGACAGAGGAAACACCATACTTGGCATTATTCATATGAAGTGTGAAGTCATGGATATTATGATTTTTTCATCCTTCTCCAACAATCCTTTTATTTGCAGTTGGTTATTCGACATGTCATTGGTGTCATGTGATGGAGAGAGAATCATTTGAGAATGCAGAGACTGGTAGAATTATGAATGAACATTTTGTATGTATTAAAGTTGACAGAGAAGAAAGACCTGATGTAGATAAAATGTACATGACATTTATACAGGTTAGTGATTTCATTGTGATTTTAGTCAACTTTTAAAAGTCTCAAGTGTTGTACATTGTACATTGTACTTTAAGTAACCAGTAAAATTGTTGTATTTGACAGGCAACCCAAGGTGGTGGTGGTTGGCCAATGAGTGTATGGTTAACACCTGACTTAAAACCAGTCATTGGTGGTACATATTTCCCACCAAAGGATCATTTTGGTAGACCAGGATTTCCAACCATCCTAACACGTATTGCCAAAATGGTAAGACAAATATTAAATACTGTTGTTTGCACTTCCATGATATCTTTTATGATACACTTGAAAAGTTATTAAACCATGCCAGACAATATTATATCAGATTCAATGAATTTGAAATAAATATTTTATTTTGTAAAGTAAATACAGAATCAGGAGATCTGTTGGTAAAAGATGGCAGGATTATGAATATCAAAATGATATAAAACATTTTTAGCACAACTGAACTGATAAGGTACAGTAGTGCTATAGGCATGGTGCGATGCCTGTGTGTGTGTGTGTGTGTGTGTGTGTGTGTGTGTGTGTGTTTGTGTGTGTGTGCATGACTTAAACTCAAAAACTGCCAGACCGACTGCCTTGGTATTTGGTGCAGAGATTACTTTTGATGTTTAGTTGGGAAATTGTTCAAAGAAAAATGATCACATCACAGGTATGTAATTTAGGTAAAAAATGTCATTTTTGGTAAAAAAGAAACTTAAACTCAAAAACTACTTGGCAGATTGGTCTGAAATGTGGTGGTAACATTCTTAGGGGTGTGTAAATTAAGATTTGTTCATAACATGATGATTCCATCAGTAATATGCAAATTATGGCTAAAAATGTGTCTTTTTGGTCAACAATTTTTAATTCCAAAACTACTGAGAAGATTTGGCTGAAATTTAATGGAATGCATCTGTGGGTGTATAGGTGAAGAAATATTAAGCATATAATGATCTCATTAATAATATGCAAATTAGGTGTAAAAATGTGAAATTTGGTCAAAAACTTATATCTCAAAAAGGACTTGGTCAATGACTGCAACTTGGTGAGATTTTTCTAGAAATGTTATTCTGCAGATTTTGTTCAAAATATTTTGACACAATTGGCCCTAGCAACCATGACTACACCCTTAGCAACCACCAAATACCAGTATATTTTGTTCAAATAACATCATCTGGTCGGCGAGTAAACATAAAAAAAATGTGTGCAAATATCCCTAGCAACCATGACCACACCCATAGCAACAGCCAAACGGTGGTGTATTTCACATAATATAAGATAAGAGGGATTCTCAGACAAGTGAACAAACATTCAAAAAAAAAAGTATGCAAATATGCCTAGCAACAAGACCATGCCCATGGCAACAGCCAAATGATCATATATATTACAACTGTAACAACAAGGATTAATAGGCAAATGAATAAGCATTCAAAAAATGTATGTAAATATACCTAGCAACAAGACCACACCCATAGCAATAGCTAAATGATCACGTATATTGCAAAGATAACAGGGTTGGGTAGGCAACTGGATAATCATTCAGCAAATGAACACCTAGTCTTGCTGCTAGACGTTCGGGCTTTCTTTCGATACTATAAGCGAACGAAGTTCACAGTGAGGGCTTGCCCGAACAGTCTAGCAAATGTCATTTTCAGACCGGACATTCCATTGAGATTAGTGGGTTGGGCCATGTATGCATATATATACTTTAATATATTCAATCTCTGCATGCAGGTGTTGACAAACACATTTAGTCATTACTATGTCTTATCAGTTTATGATAATTGTGTTTGATGAGTGTGTAGACGTTGTCATTCACACATTTTAGTTAACGCATTGGTGGTTATTTTTACAAGCCCCTCCTTAAGATGAATATGCATGAAAATTAGCTATTGTCCTCTGTTTGTGCTTGTCGCTAATACGGTTCTCTGATTGGCAGTTATTTATATTTCTGATGACATTTGCTAGACCTTGGATGTTCCATCCTCGATAGCGATGTTTGGTCGTGTGTCGTATTCTATCGGAAGAACATCCGAGGTCTAGCAGATAGACTAATGAACACCTAGACCTAGCATGGATCAGCATGTGGGTAAACATTTTTAAAAAACTGTACAGTTGTGCTACAATGACATTGGCACTATTTTTTTCAAAATTGTTTCTCACAGTGGGTTGAAAAACAGGAACAGTTAAACAGCCAAGGTACCATGATAATAGATGCATTGATGCAGAGTTCAGCTGTCAAGAAAACTGGAAGTGAAAGTTTACCTGGTAGAGAAACTCAAGACATGTGTTATAGTCAATTAGAGCAATCATATGATGAACAATATGGTGGATTTGGACAGGCACCCAAGTTTCCACAACCAGGTGAGTAGGCAGCTAGCCATGTGTACAAGTCAGTGTATGATCAAGGCAAGTCAGTCAATATGTACCTGTTATAGTTTCCTATCAAAAGTATAGTAATATTATTAAAGACACTGAAGTAATTCACCAGATTTTACCTTATATGTGGAACCTAGTTGTATCTGTGTCGGGAGAGGAGGGGGGGGGGGAGAGACCATGGGATGTGTAGTAGTCAACAGTAAGTAAAATGTAGCTTGGTTCCTCAACAAATTTATCATATAATTTACAAGTGTATAGTTGTGCGTATATGGATGGATTTAAGTATGGCCCAGAGACAATTTATGGATTAGAAGTATGGCCTTGAGACAACATACATGGGCCTCAGTTTTGATAATGCTGTTTGCAAGAAATCTGTCTGCTAGGGGTGATAGGCAAGTAGTTCATTATTGCTGCATAATGTCATTTTTGTTTCTTTTATTTATTCAGTGAACTTCAATGCTCTGTTCCACATTTACGCATCAGAACCAAATACTGAAAGGGGTAAGAAATGTATGGACATGGCATTACATACTCTAAAAATGATGGCAAAAGGAGGAATGCATGACCATATATCACAGGTATGGGAAAGATTCAAAATAGCTGATCTTGGCTCACATGAGAAGTCACCAAGTTTCCATATTGAAAATCTTTCATTAAAAGATTTCACATAAATTCGAAAGAAATACTTCTGTATGCCACAACTAAACTGATAAGGTTCAGTAGTGCTATAGGCATGGTGCGGTGTCTGTGTGTCTCTCTGTCTGTTTGTCTGTCTATCTGTGTCAGCATATATTATATGTGTTTGTGTGTGGACGATTTAATGCCAGACCAATTGCCTTTGTATTTGATGTATGTGTGTATGTGGATGACCAATTGCCTTGGTATTTGGTGGGAACATTACTTTTGGTGGCTATTCCATAGTAATAGCCGAATTATCACATATATTGCAAAGACAACAACAGGGATTAGTAGACAAATGAATAAACATTCAAAAAATGTCTGCAAATATACCTAGCAACAAGACTATGCCCATAGTAACAGCCATATGATGATATATCTTGCAAAGATACAACAGGGCTGGATAGGCAACTGGATAATCATTCAGCAAAAAAATTCCATTATTTATAGCCAACCTCAAAAATCCTTTCTTTTTTTTCTTTTTTTTTGTGCATTTCTCAGACAGTCATTATTTTTATGAGATTTTGTGTAATTTTCATAACAGTAGATTTTTTGTAAAACGGCGACTGTGGTATAAAAGTACAATATTTTACCAGCTTTCTGTGTAAAATGTGTTTTATAGTGAGACATCATATGAAACCACCAACCACTTTATTACATCGCTAAAACAAAACTGCATAGTGAAGAGCTGAACAACTGAACCACTTCTACATGTCACCAAAATAAAAAATAAACAGTGGAGCTATTCTGACCGATAGGTCACTTGTTTAAAACTGTACAGTTTTGCTACGTCATTGTGCTATTTTTTTGATAAGTCAAAGAGCAACAGTTCAGAAATGTATTGCACTTTTAAAAAAAAAGTTTTGGGTGAAAAGAACTTACAAATTACAATTCTTTATTCCTTACCAATTGAAAAGTAAAATGTACAAAGTAGTGAAAGATATGTGAAATCTTGACAGAGATGTTAAAAACACCAAAGAGAAGGGAGAAATAATGAAACATTTTTGAAAGCTTGTTCCAAGTTTTGGGTCAAAAAATACCTTCGATTGTCTGATATGAAAGAAAAAACCTTTTCCCTGAAATACTTATTGGAATTCCTAACATGCCACATAGATTAAGATGCAGTGAAAATTTTATGTATATCCCAACAAGCCATTATTGCCTCCAAATAGTGTGGTACTCATAATAAGACAAGTTTTGCATTTCAACTCATTTTGTGACCTCTGAGGAGAGTGTTTTGACATGTTTGTGAAAAAAGTACCATTAGAATGTATCAGGTGAAGAAAATGGAATATTAAGATAGGCAGTGTGTGTCAGATGTAAAGAGCTTAGCAAAAAGAAAAATGACAATAGTCTGATATTTTGTATTGACAGACCTTCTAAGTTGAGTTGAAAAATTTTCAAAAATTTATAAATCAGCGTTTTTTGGGGGTTTTTGACAGTAACAGTGAAATGCATCTGATAAACAAATTGAACATTTAGTTAGGTGATCTGACATTTCCCATCCATTTTCGAAAAAAGCATGACATTTTATTGAGACAGACTTCTTCAAGTTCAGTTGAAATTTATTTCAAAATTTGTAAATAAGTGTTTTCCAAATCAAAAGGATGAATCTTTCTTCAATTTCAATTGGGATTTGTTTTAAAACTTTGTAATTCAGTGTTTTTGTTGTCTCTGTACAGACATCCTAACGATATGGCAGCCATTAACAGTATCAAGACTAGACTTCTACTAATCTTATCTCTGCATATTATCAGAGATAAAACTCATTATGCTATAAATGTTGTGTACAGTCTGAGGATATTACCATGTCATGTGAAAGTAACCAACAGAATTCAAATGCCAGATATAAGAGATAAAATGACTAATACTCCTTAAATCAGAAAACCTCTCAGAATGAGAAGTAGATGTCAAATTCTGTCTAAAAGAGATTATTTACATTAACACAAAATGACAACTAAGATGACATCAGAATTTTTATTTAGAAGAATATTTAGGTAGCATTCCCCAAGTATAGTATATTCTTTGTTCAGTTAAAGAAAATGTGAGTGACCTAAGTGGCCTTGTCACTTTGAGGTGAAGACGAGAAGTGACAAACCCTTAGGTCTTGAGTAATTTCTGATATTGGAGAGTAATATAATTATACCAATGCAAGCAGAATTCAGGAAAAATGTAGAAGAGTTTTGACAACGTTGAACGTTTTGGCTGATATTTTAAGTACTGCAGAACAAATGCAAGTCTTTTTATGATGCAAAACTACATTGTAGAGTCAAGCCATTTTTGTACTGAATTACTGCAACAGATAAAATTTTCTTGGATGCACTCGTTGGCTTGTGTATGCTGTAATGTATAGAAAAGCCATGCTATATGAAAATATTTCAGAAGTAAAATCCATAGTATTTTTATTAAAGTGAGTTGAGAAATAGTTTTCAATTTTATCAAGAAGTAGGTCAGAAATGACACAAGCCTTGAGTTTTTATTTACATTGTTCAACAAAAACACTGAAGATAAATACATGCAGTGGATATATATTGTGAAAAAAGTTAAATCAAAGATATATCTTTTGGCACGAATAAAGTGTTTTCTTCCACAGTGGGCAAGGCGGCAATTGTATAATGGCTTTATTTTACCTTTAATACTTTGATTATTGTCAGACAATATGGGGATGCTGCAGCAAGATAGACAACACCAGTTTAAATTTACTGAAACATTCCATGAGGCTTATTTTAAATTGGGCTGCCAGCATTCCTCCCACCAAGATGCTAATCAGGCTAAATTTGTATCCACTATCTGATCATTACAAATTTAATAAAATTGTTTCAGTTTATAAAGCACTACATCGTCAATATTCCACATATATCAGTCAATTACTTTCACCACATAGACCGCGCCGGTCTTTGCGCTCAGTTACCAATCATCCGTTACTTATCTCATTTGCCAGAACATATCTTTTTTTAATAGATCTTATTGCAGTCGGTAGTTGATTGTAAAGTGTAGGCACTGCTACATATTTTTGTGGCAATTACCTTTGCATTTAATTGTGAATCAACTAACATTTTCCATGAATGGTGCTTTGGATGGATATTTTGGTACACAGTATCACTGTCGCATCAAATCGGACCTTCTACAACTCACAGAACCACGTAATCGAACATTACACCACTTCTCCATAATGTCCCATATTCAACTGAAGTTTATGTACTAGTATTATGTATGCATATAAATGATTTACATGGCCATGAAAGGAAATTTGAATTTTGTTTATATAGCAAAAGGTATGTGTAGAGCTGGTTAATAGTTTTGACAGTGACTTCCCGTTAGCAGTACATTCTTGTAAATGTCAAAGGAACTTGTTCAAAAGACGAGATGTGGTTGTATTTTCACATTGATGGTCATTTCTATCCAATCATAATTTCTTACAGTATACCATTATTTCTATGTTATGCTATCACTATTCATAACAGTTGCTAACTTTTACATATAATGTTTAATAGAAAACTGTAGCGAAGGCTTATTTTATTTATAATATTACCGATGTGTTTATGTCCTCCTTGCATGCCTTGTATGTAATCGGGCCCAGTCCCTTGATATGTGGGATTGTAATCAGACCTTGTAATCGGCACAGATCTTCTGACATACATATCAACTTTTCACGACCACTCACATAGTCACTAGTTGCATATTGTATTTGGACTCAGTGTAACAAAATATTCTACACAGGATGTATTTTATTACCAAAAACATTCATTTATTGGTATATGATAGAGACATTACTAAAACATGGTATTTGTAAGCGTACTTTATGTTTCCATGGAAACAACTATCCTATGTTAGACAATTTATATTACAATGGATAGCACTAGCACATATATGTCAAAAGTAAAAACATTTTGTCCTAAAATATTTTTGTTCTCATTTTACATCTAATTTTGAGAAAAGATTTGCATACTATGGTGGTTTTGTTACTATGACAACTGATGTTCATAAAGTGATGACTTTTTTTGAACTCAGCATAACAAACTACCCTATGCAGAGTGGTCAATATGCAAATAAACTAGATTATCAGTACATTTATAATATTATTTCTCAGATGCGTATGTACTTAACTAAAACAACATTTTCAAGTCTACAGTACATTTCCATGGAAACAGCTCTCCCATTTTATACTATTTGTGTTACAACAGATAGCACCAATTCATACATGCCAAAAACAAGGAAATTGTTTTACTAAATTTTATTTTTTTCCATATTTTATATCAAATTTTGGGAAATATAAGCTTCACATTATGGTGATTTTGGTTACCATGGCAACAGGTGTTCATAAAATGGACCCCTTTTTTGAACTCAGCATAACAAACTATACCATGTGGGTGGTCAATATGCAAATAAACTGATTATCATTAAAATTATTATTCTATAATATTACTTAATTTTGGTTACCATGGCAACAGGTGTTCATAAAATGGACCCCTTTTTTGAACTCAGCATAACAAACTATCCCATGTGGGTGGTCAATATGCAAATTAACTGATTATCATTAAAATTATTATTCTATAATATTACTTAATTTTGGTTACCATGGCAACAGGTGTTCATAAAATGGACCCCTTTTTTGAACTCAGCATAACAAACTATCCCATGGGGGTGGTCAATATGCAAATAAACTGATTATCATTAAAATTATTATTCTATAATATTACTTAATTATAATTATATGGAATACTCTAAGACTTACATCAGTGTGTCTATATGCCCATATTTATATTTCTTGCAGTAAATGCTGCCTTGATGTATCATAAAAAATAATGAATATTCAATTTCTTTGTTGACTCCATAACTTCTGCTCCAGTCGCTCCATATGCATTACTATAGGCACGCATGAGAATAAATTGACCTTGTTCGATTTTTACCCTCTAGCATGAGGTAAAAAGCTATTGTAGGTACTGAGAATGTTATGACTTTTCTTAGCCTTTTAGCACATTATGGAATATTGATACAAGCTATGATTTTGACCTTGACCCTTTTTATTGCCATACATCAGTAGTGCAATATTGAAAATAACATTTTTCTTTGACATCCAAGTTATGGGCTGCATGAATTAAAAGGTTCTAGTAGCTATGACTATTTGCTACTATTGTAAACTGTAAGGTTCAATATTGTTAGTACTTCTTTCCTTCATCTACAAGATTAACAAAGCCCCACCAATGACTATCATGAATCTTCTATGTGGGTAGGGTGGGGGTGGGGGTTATGTGGGTAGGGTGGGGTTCAGGGTTATGTAGGTGGGGTGGGGATGGGTTAAGGGTTATATGGGTATGGTGGGAGTTATGTGGGTACGATGGGTTCCAGGTTATGTGGGGTAGGATGGGGTTCAAGGTTATGTGGGTATGATGGGTTCAGGGTTATGTGGGTAGCATCATTTGGTTCAAGGTTATGTGGATAGGATGGGGTTCAAGGTTATGTGGGTGGGGTGGGGTTCAAGGATATGTGGGTAGCATCATTGGGTTCAAGGTTATGTGGGTAAGGTGGGGTTCAAGGTTATGTGGGTAGGGTGGGGTTCAAGGTTATGTGGGTAGCATCATTGGGTTCAAGGTTATGTGGGTAGGGTGGGGTTCAAGGTTATGTGGGTAGCATCATTTGGTTCAAGGTTATGTGGGTAGGGTGGGGTTCAAGGTTATGTGGGTAGGGTGGGGTTCAAGGTTATGTGGGTAGGGTGGGGTGGGGATTATGTGGGTAGGGTAGGGTGGGGTTCAAGGTTATGTGGATATGGTGGGGTTCAAGGTTATGTGGGTAGGGTAGGGTGGGGTTCAAGGTTATGTGGGTAGGGTGGAATGGGGTTCAAGGTTATGTGGGTAGGGTGGGATGGGGTTCAAGGTTATGTGGGTAGGGTGGGGTTCAAGGTTATGTGGGTAGGGTGGGGTTCAAGGTTATGTGGGTAGGGTGGTGTTCAAGGTTATGTGGGTAGGGTGGGGATTATGTGGGTAGGATGGGGTTCAGGATTATGTGGGTAGGGTGGGGTGGGGATTATATGGGTAGGATGGGTTATACTATAAAGTTAACTAAGAAAAATTAGTTAATGTATTCTCTTCTTTTATGCCACACAAAGTTCAATATATGAGCAATTGAGGAAATTGCTTTGGGCAATAACATTTTACATAAATTTCTTTGATGAATGTAGAAAATGTAATTTTTTAACAGATAGCATGTAATAGATGTAACAAAGTACAACATATATCAAATAGTCAGTTTCACAGTCTTTGTGTTTTTAAAGTTTTATAGCTACAAGTGAGATGAATTGTGAGTTATGAAAACATCCATTTCTATTATTTTCGGTAAAAAAATCAAGTAGACTTTCACAAGAAAGTATCACATCATTTTACTTTTCCAACTTTTTGAAGGACTTATCTCTGAAAATCAAATAACTCATTTTGATATGTTCATCAAGTTGTGATTTTACAATATGAAAATAAAAGTTACAAGTTTTTGTTTCCTAGCAATGTTAGCACAATCTGTAACATGAAGTGAAGAGTTCTCCTTTCTTTGTTGTTTGGGTAGGGTTTCCATAGATATTCAACAGACAGATATTGGCATGTACCCCACTTTGAGAAGATGCTGTATGACCAGGGACAACTAGCTGTCAGTTATGCCAATGCATATCAGGTACAGTATTACTATGACAACTAGCTGTCAGTTATGCCAATGCATATCAGGTACAGTGTTACTATGACAACTAGCTGTCAGTTATGCCAATGCATATCAGGTACAGTGTTACTATGACAACTACCTGTCAGTTATGCCAATGCATATCAGGTACAGTGTTACTATGACAACTAGCTGTCAGTTATGCCAATGCATATCAGGTACAGTGTTACTATGACAACTAGATGTCAGTTATGTCAGTGCATATCAGGTACAGTGTTACTATGACAACAAGCTGTAAGTTATGTCAATGCATATCAGGTACAGTATTACTATGACAACTAGCTGTCAGTTATGTCAATGCATATCAGGTACAGTATTACTATGACAACTAGCTGTCAGTTATGTCAGTGCATATCAGGTACAGTATTACTATGACAACTACCTGTCAGTTATGCCAATGCATATCAGGTACAGTGTTACTATGACAACTAGATGTCAGTTATGTCAGTGCATATCAGGTACAGTGTTACTATGACAACAAGCTGTAAGTTATGTCAATGCATATCAGGTACAGTATTACTATGACAACTAGCTGTCAGTTATGTCAATGCATATCAGGTACAGTATTACTATGACAACTAGCTGTCAGTTATGTCAGTGCATATCAGGTACAGTATTACTATGACAACTACCTGTCAGTTATGTCAATGCATATCAGGTACAGTATTACTATGACAACTACCTGTCAGTTATGTCAATGCATATTAGGTACAGTGTTACTATGACAACTAGCTGTCAGTTATGTCAATGCATATCAGGTACATTGTTACTATGACAACTACCTGTCAGTTATGTCAATGCATATCAGGTACAGTATTACTATGACAACTAGCTGTCATTTATGTCATTGCATATCAGGTACAGTATTACTATGACAACAACCTGTCAGTTATGTCAATGCATATCAGGTACAGTGTTACTATGACAACAAGCTGTAAGTTATGTCAATGCATATCAGGTACAGTGTTACTATGACTATTAACTACAAATGTAGCTGTTATTTATGTCAATGTTTATTAGCTACAGTGTTACTATGACAACTAGCTCTCCTTGTTTCAATGCATATCAGGTACAGTGTTACTATGGCAACTAGCTGTTGTTTATGTCAATGCATATCATGTAGAGTGTTAACATTTACTATAGTTCGATAATCAATCAAAGGAGTGTACTTTCTGATGTTGATTAAGTCATACAGTTGAAGCCTTTTATGTTTTGCAGTGTATATAAGGCAATGAATTTACCTATAGCTTATAAACTATTACGTACAAAGAGATCAACTAACTACTATTTGGAAAGTTCCAAATGACATTTTGTCTGTCATTAATTGTTTGCTAGGAGCTCTAGTAAGAGATGAGTAAATCAGATGAAAGTGACAGTTTTCCTTCCATGTTCTATGGTTTTGTTTTAGACCCCTGTTAAAAATGACTGGAAAAACCCTGAACTGTTGGGTCTATGATTTTACCTATTTACTTTCCTTAACGAAAAACACTGATATCGTAGTCAGTCACATGATTGTCTTTATAATGTCCTTTATTAGTAGTCAGTCACATGATTGTCTTTATAATGTCCATTATTAGTAGTCAGTCACATGATTGTCTTTATAATGTCCTTTATTAGTAGTCAGTCACATGATTGTCTTTATAATGTCCATTATTAGTAGTCAGTCACATGATTGTCTTTATAATGTCCTTTATTAGTAGTCAGTCACATGATTGTCTTTATAATGTCCATTATTAGTAGTCAGTCACATGATTGTCTTTATAATGTCCATTATTAGTAGTCAGTCACATGATTGTCTTTATAATGTCCATTATTAGTAGTCAGTCACATGATTGTCTTTATAATGTCCATTATTAGTAGTCAGTCACATGATTGTCTTTATAATGTCCTTTATTAGTAGTCAGTCACATGATTGTCTTTATAATGTCCATTATTAGTAGTCAGTCACATGATTGTCTTTATAATGTCCATTATTAGTAGTCAGTCACATGATTGTCTTTATAATGTCCATTATTAGTAGTCAGTCACATGATTGTCTTTATAATGTCCATTATTAGTAGTCAGTCACATGATTGTCTTTATAATGTCCATTATTAGTAGTCAGTCACATGATTGTCTTTATAATGTCCATTATTAGTAGTCAGTCACATGATTGTCTTTATAATGTCCATTATTAGTAGTCAGTCACATGATTGTCTTTATAATGTCCATTATTAGTAGTCAGTCACATGATTGTCTTTATAATGTCCATTATTAGTAGTCAGTCACATGATTGTCTTTATAATGTCCATTATTAGTAGTCAGTCACATGATTGTCTTTATAATGTCCATTATTAGTAGTCAGTCACATGATTGTCTTTATAATGTCCTTTATTAGTAGTCAGTCACATGATTGTCTTTATAATGTCCATTATTAGTAGTCAGTCACATGATTGTCTTTATAATGTCCATTATTAGTAGTCAGTCACATGATTGTCTTTATAATGTCCATTATTAGTAGTCAGTCACATGATTGTCTTTATAATGTCCATTATTAGTAGTCAGTCACATGATTGTCTTTATAATGTCCATTATTAGTAGTCAGTCACATGATTGTCTTTATAATGTCCATTATTAGTAGTCAGTCACATGATTGTCTTTATAATGTCCATTATTAGTAGTCAGTCACATGATTGTCTTTATAATGTCCATTATTAGTAGTCAGTCACATGATTGTCTTTATAATGTCCTTTATTAGTAGTCAGTCACATGATTGTCTTTATAATGTCCATTATTAGTAGTCAGTCACATGATTGTCTTTATAATGTCCATTATTAGTAGTCAGTCACATGATTGTCTTTATAATGTCCATTATTAGTAGTCAGTCACATGATTGTCTTTATAATGTCCATTATTAGTAGTCAGTCACATGATTGTCTTTATAATGTCCATTATTAGTAGTCAGTCACATGATTGTCTTTATAATGTCCATTATTAGTAGTCAGTCACATGATTGTCTTTATAATGTCCATTATTAGTAGTCAGTCACATGATTGTCTTTATAATGTCCATTATTAGTAGTCAGTCACATGATTGTCTTTATAATGTCCATTATTAGTAGTCAGTCACATGATTGTCTTTATAATGTCCATTATTAGTAGTCAGTCACATGATTGTCTTTATAATGTCCATTATTAGTAGTCAGTCACATGATTGTCTTTATAATGTCCTTTATTAGTAGTCAGTCACATGATTGTCTTTATAATGTCCATTATTAGTAGTCAGTCACATGATTGTCTTTATAATGTCCATTATTAGTAGTCAGTCACATGATTGTCTTTATAATGTCCATTATTAATAAAAATGATTATTTCATGTGTTACTCAATTTCATCATTTAATTCCATGATTAATCTAATCCTGGAATATCCTTCAAAGTTCTAGAAAAATGTAATAATTTATACCTGCTACTTCCTGGAAATTCTTGGAACGCAATGTTATGAAGTTTATGAAATGCTCAAGCATAAAATGTTGAAAGTTACCCACTAAATGATAAACAAAGTTTATGTCATAAAAGTAAATGATGACCTACAGGAAAATGTCCTTCAGAATATTGGGAATGAGAAATCATGGAATATGCTGGACATCCTAGTGACCAAGGGTCAGCAAATTGCCATGGTTCTCTTACAAGGGACCTAAAGACCAATAACCACTTATTTGCTTGGTGTAGAAAACATTGGTAAAACAATCCTCCAAAATGTGAAGTATACCGAAGGTTTCGGGTAACAACTCTGCATCATCATAAATGGACATTAAGATTAGGGACCGGTCAGTTTCTCCAGCCAGGGGGTGCCAGTGGATTCTTAAATCTTGCCAAAAAAAAGTCACTGACACTGACCCCCCTATCTGTAAAACCAAAAACAGGCTGACCCCCCCCCCCCCCATCACTTAAATCTGAAATATGATGACCCCCCCCCCCCCCATATATAATATTCACGTGACAGGTATTTTTGATCGTGACTCAGTGTGGACTACTTGACTGTCTTGCATCTACTTTATAAGATCCCGGGTTAGCACTATCATAATTATAATTATTGACTACACAGGGTAAATATATTCCAAAAGGAGTTTAATAGCATCTTGACAGTGAAAGGTATGGGGAAAACTTGAGCAGGGAATATGTATATCTGTTATGGGGGGTCCTAGGGGGTCTCCCCCAAGAAGCCCTGGAGGTGTTTTACTCTGAAACTCAATTTTGAGACTATTCAGACCCTTTCAGACAATAATTTCAAAGCTTTACAAGACAGCACCAACATGTAAAAAGCAACTACATAGGGTTGAAATATTTTTGAAATATAGTTTGATAGCATCTTGACAGTAAAAGGTAGGGGAAAAAGCTTGAGACTGGGATGTGTACACCTTATGTAAGGAGGGGGGGGGGTCTTTTGGTAGGGGAGAGTTGGAGTTTAAGGCAATTTTAGACTATCTTGGCAAACATTTGACATCTTTTAAAGACAAAATCATCTCAAATTAGAATTGGGTGAAAATATTTAAGACAAGTTTAATACCATTATGACAGTAGAAAGGTTGGTGCATCTGATTGTTGGTTGAATGCATGAGTGTCCTCTGGGGGTGAGGGAGTCCTTGGGTTTCCCCTGGTAGATCTGCAGTTTTTTGCTTCTATTAAGGCAATGTTTAGGTTATTTATAGCCTTTGAGGTAATATTTCCAAGCTTTGAATAGCTAACGTAAATGTAAGTTTTAAATGAGTTTCCCATGTCACATAAAAATGGCCCATAACATTGGTTTTGGGGCATTAATATTACATGTATAGTAAAGTCATCGGTATGTTAGAGAACTTTAGGTGGTCATACCTAGTGTATAATAGAAACTGGAATCTGATGAGATGTGGTGATTTGTAGTGTCAATAACATGTAGTGTCCAAAATAGAAAGTGTATTAAACCCTTCTGACAAGTTCATAGTGACGAGTAGACCAATTTAGATTAACTTCTTTTGTAAACTATCTATGAAGATTAGTATTACGAAACCTTCAAGTTCACTTTTGCCCCAAAGTGCAATATAAGTGAAGCATTGATTGTGAAACAGCCAAGCATTTACACGACATGTTCTGTAACTAGTGTGGTAGCTAGGTAATACATGTATATGTATATGTATAGTTATGTTTGAACTAATAAGTAATATTAAAGAATTCATGTAAGAAACAGGGATAAGAACAAATATTTACATGTACCACATTTCAGACATGGCTATATGCCATTGTAGAAAAAGGATTTTTTCTTCCATCACAATCCAAAACACAATGACCCCCCCCCCCCCATCCACAATTTTGAAAACAGCATGACCCCCCCACTGCCAATTTCAAAAACAGGATCACCCCCCCCCACACACACACACACACACAAATCCACCCCACCCCCAGGCTGCAGAAACTGACTGGTCCCTTAGATGGTTAAGAGGCCAGTCTATCCAAACGAAATATAAATCTTCCCTTCTCAAGATTCATGGTCTATGTATTCAGATGATGTGGTTGATTCAGTGTTGCCATTTACGAGAATGTAGTTTTTAGAGACCATTTTCATTTTCTTCAAGAGGGTACTCATAAACTGTAAGGAGGCTCATCACTTTATTTCACTGCTTAGGAAAACAACTGAAGACAAATAGTAAATATGAAAGAATACTCTAAAAATGTTAAAATTTGGTATTTTCAGATTTCTAAGGATGATTTGTATGCAGATATTGCAAACGATATCTTGACTTATGTCTCTAGGGATCTGAGTGACAAGGTAAGAAATTGTACATTAATGAAATGTTTTAGTTCAGGGCTTGAAATTAGCAGTAGTCCAGCTCACATACCTGTAGACTGCTAGTACTACACACCATATTGAGACTACCAAATTAGCAGTAGTCCAGCTCACATACCTGTAGACTGCTAGTACTACACACCATATTGAGACTACCAAATTAGCAATAGTCCAGCTCACATAGACTACTACACACCATATTGAGACTACCAAATTAGCAGTAGTCCAGGTCACATAGACTACTACACACCACATCTAGACTACCAAATTAGCAGTAGTCCAGGTCACATAGACTACTACACACCATATCTAGACTACCAAATTAGCAGTAGTCCAGGTCACATAGACTACTACACACCACATCTAGACTACCAAATTAGCAGTAGTCCAGGTCACATAGACTAACACACACCATATTGAGACTACCAAATTAGCAGTAGTCCAGGTCACATAGACTAACACACACCATATTGAGACTACCAAATTAGCAGTAGTCCAGGTCACATAGACTACTACACACCATATTGAGACTACCAAATTAGCAGTAGTCCAGGTCACATAGACTACTACACACCATATCGAGACTACCAAATTAGCAGTAGTCCAGGTCACATAGACTACTACACACCATATCGAGACTACCAAATTAGCAGAAGTCCAGGTCACATAGACTACTACACACCATATTGAGACTACCAAATTAGCAGTAGTCCAGGTCACATAGACTACTACACACCATATCGAGACTACCAAATTAGCAGAAGTCCAGGTCACATAGACTACTACACACCATATCGAGACTACCAAATTAGCAGTAGTCCAGGTCACATAGACTACTACACACCATATCGAGACTACCAAATTAGCAGTAGTCCAGGACACATAGACTACTACACACCACATCTAGACTACCAAATTAGCAGAAGTCCAGGTCACATAGACTACTACACACCATATTGAGACTACCAAATTAGCAGTAGTCCAGGTCACATAGACTACTACACACCATATTGAGACTACCAAATTAGCAGTAGTCCAGGTCACATAGACTACTACACACCATATTGAGACTACCAAATTAGCAGTAGTCCAGGTCACATAGACTACTACACACCATATCTAGACTACCAAATTAGCAGTAGTCCAGGTCACATAGACTACTACACACCATATCGACACTACCAAATTAGCAGTAGTCCAGGTCACATAGACTACTACACACCATATTGAGACTACCAAATTAGCAGTAGTCCAGGACACAGACTACTACACACCATATTGAGACTACCAAATTAGCAGTAGTCCAGGTCACATAGACTACTACACACCATATCGAGACTACCAAATTAGCAGTAGTCCAGGACACATAGACTACACCATATTGAGACTACCAAATTAGCAGTAGTCCAGGTCACATAGACTACTACACACCATATCGAGACTACCAAATTAGCAGTAGTCCAGGTCACATAGACTACTACACACCATATTGAGACTACCAAATTAGCAGTAGTCCAGGTCACATAGACTACTACACACCATATTGAGACTACCAAATTAGCAGTAGTCCAGGTCACATAGACTACTACACACCATATCGAGACTACCAAATTAGCAGTAGTCCAGGACACATAGACTACTACACACCATATCGAGACTACCAAATTAGCAGTAGTCCAGGCTACATACCTATAGACTACTACACACCATATTGAGACTACCAAATTAGCAGTAGTCCAGGTCACATAAACTACTACACACCATATTGAGACCATGACAGTCACAAACCATTAGCGGTCCAAGTGCAACAAACCCGCGGGCTTGCCTGGCGAAAACCGGTGTCATAAAAGTTGTTTGCATCTCTAAAGCTGTTTGTAGCGTAACTTATAATAGCCTAATAAATTGATAACAACTGATATAAGACAGAGATAAGGTTTGCCTCAATTGCAGTCCATGCAGACGGCTGAATAGAGGTTTTACAGCTGTTTACTTGTGTTATGTAAGAGCCCATCATCACATGTGTAAATATTGGTACTCTTTGATAACAAGTCCACCTGCTTGGCTAATGGCTTGTCCCAGTAATGCTACCAAATTAGCAGTAGTCCAGGTCACATAGACTACTACACACCATATTGAGACTACCAAATTAGCAGTAGTCCAGGTCACATAGACTACTACACACCATATCTAGACTACCAAATTAGCAGTAGTCCAGGTCACATAAACTACTACACACAATATCTAGACTACCAAATTAGCAGTAGTCCAGGTCACATAAACTACTACACATCATATCTAGACTACCAAATTAGCAGTAGTCCAGGTCACATAAACTACTAAACACCATATCTAGACTACCAAATTAGCAGTAGTCCAGGTCACATAGACTACTACACACCATATCTAGACTGTTATGTAATAGGCCCTAACAACCATGTCCATGCCCTTAGCAATAGTTAAATGATAGTTTTTTTTACAATTATAACAACTGGGATGGGTATACGATTTAATAAACATTTTAAAATATGTAAATACCCTTAGCAACAAGACCACACTCATAGCAACAGGTAAACAATGACTTATAATGCCAAAATAACACCGGTGACAGGAAGGTAAATGAATAAACATTGCAAAATTGTATGTAGATATTCCTAGCAACAAGACTACACCCATAGCAACATTAAATGATATATTGCAGATATAGTACCATGGACCATGGATGGGTAGGCATGGGAACAAATCTTCAAAGAATGTATGCAAATATGCCTAGCAACAAGACCACATAATCATTACAGAAAATTAAAGTGTACTGTCAACAGTTGTGCTACAATGCCATTGGCACTTTTATTAATTTTAATAAGTAATAATAATAATTTATTTCTTATAAAAGAGCGCACTACACTGCGTCTCAGTGCGCTTTCCATAACAATACACAGACTGGAATTTTAAAATACAGAAGTAATTGCCCTAATTAATGATTTTCTGTAATTAGGCTATATCTTAAGAATGCAGACTTGAAATTTCATTTAACTAGGTACATCCATCAACCATAACAAATCATACATGTTTGATGTAGTTGTTTATGTAGTTTTTAATTGTGATGTGTAATTTGCATAAATTATCATTTTGTTAGTTAAGCGATATCTTTAGTATGTAAGCTTTACATTTCAGATAATTAGTACGTGTATTGGTGGTAAAACTTGCATGACATGTGTCTTTAAGCTAAATTGTTCAATTAATGAGTTTTTGATAATTTGGCAATATGTTGCTATGCAAGTTTCAAATTTCATACAGTTTCGTATAATTACTTTTCCAATTAGTGGTATATCATGTATAATAGCTATATTTCACAATTTTGCATTCCAACACTGTGTGTAGGCCCAAAAATATGTTTACACGTACAATTCACTTTAAATGTGGTAGAATGAAATCATAAGAGAACACTTCAGATTAGGAAAAATGATGGTTAAATTACATATACATGAAGCAGTCAATTGATCAGCACTCCTAGAGGCCAAACTGTACAATCTTTTGTCTGTCTGATACTTTTGGGGGGGTTGTGCCTCTGTTTATTTGTTTTTGTTTGATTTTCTATAAGAATGGTGGATTCTACAGTGCAGAGGATGCTGACTCCTTCCCAACTGAAAACTCAGAACAGAGAAAAGAAGGAGCATTTTGTGTGTGGACCGACAAAGATATCAAATATTTATTGTCAGACAATGTACCTGGTAATGATTCTGTTAAACTATCGGATGTCTTCATCAAACACTATGGTGTCAGTCAGAGTGGAAATGTTAGCTTTGAACATGTAAGTAAAATATGGTTTGATACTTGAATAAAAAGGAATCGTAGACTTCTGAATTATTGACCAAAATTTGTAATAAATTAGTACAAAAACCTATGAATCAGTTTGTTTACTCATTTATTGTGGATATACAATGTATACAGATAAGTAAAAATTGTGTCCTATAAAATATGGTATTAAATCACATGTATGTAGGTGTATAGTTGGTCTTTAGAGTATTATTTGACCTGCAACTTATCAGAATCACAGGGTTCTAGTGATCCTGGAAAAATATATTTGATCTTAGAATTTCCTTGAAAAGAAAATTGATGAAATGACAAGCTAAAACTAGTGAAAACTTCCAATAATATGGTGTGACAAATCCAAATAGTTGGGCAGGGCTTGAAATTAAATGTTTTCTTTGGTTGTCCTAGTGGGCTTCCAATTTCAGAAAGTGGTAGCCCAAAGATTTTTACTAGTACCATATAATTCCTGAACTGAAAACAGAGTTCCTCTATCAGATATTATGTGCATTATTAAAATACTTTCATGTCTGTAAATCTAATCCATCCTGTAATTCATCCCATAATTGGTCATAGTCTGAGTGGGCTACAAATTATGGCAGCCACATGACAAGAATCGGTAGGCTGTGGACACGGAACTACTGTTAATTTCGAGGCTGGTTGGCTAGCTAAGATATACCACAAAACATTCCTGGAAAGTGACATTAGTTGACAACAAAAACTTCCTGAAAATAACACCAAAATTCCTGGGAGTTTCAGTTTCATGTGGATGTACTTTAAAGTGGCCATATGGATGAGAATTTGGTATTTATTTTGGATTTTTATTTGATAAAACAGCTTCACTATGTTTTTCTACATGAAAAAATAATGCCAAAGAACATATACTAAGTCCATGTTCATAACTCAAAACATTGCAAAAAGATGCACAAAGTGTAAAAAGTTTGTTATTGTACGTACAATAACAAACATTTTACACATTGTTTAAAGGTGATTCAAAATGCTTACATTCACTATCGCTAATTTGCTAGACTACATGTTTGTGAAATGCATTCTGGTTTTAAAACTTTTCAAAAGCGTCTGCAAACACCTTAAAATGACCATTTTTCAGTCACTTCCCTTCGGATTTACTTCGAGAGTTTTCGGGTATTTCCGGTCCCACCTAGACCACGGGATTTTATGACGTCATAGAGAGACATGGTTAGCACGTAGCCTATGACGAGTGTAGTCAACAGGTGAATAAAACTCAACGGCATTGTGAAAAAATACATTGCTGGTGGTTGTAATAGACATCAGTAAACAAAAACTACACTGTACTGTCTTATTAACCAACATTTACCGATATTTACTCACACTTTCTGACTAATTGGCAGTGTCTGTGGGTATAAATGCTAAAATATTATCTCCCCATATTATGGCAAAATAAATCAAAACGGCTAGACTAGATATATATAAACACTTGTAATGTCGCGTGTTTCACATTCATTGACTTTTATTTATCTGATTTTTTATTATTTGCCGACAAGAAGCATTACGATACCGTCGTGACGTTTGACGGCATCCCCGGGCCAAGGGCGGCATATTTTAGCCCAATCGTACTCGCGTCGCCTTTTGAACAGTGCATTTAACAACAAAGTAATCATATTTCATCTCGAATAAATATACTAGCTATTAGAATACCAATGGGAAACTTCAAGAAGGCGTTTCGGGACATGTGCCACAATATATTTGTTGGTCCCATAATACACTAATTGATTCGATTTGCTCCCATCATATGGAAGTACGCTCCGAGTCATTGCATCATGTAAATGGAACTGTGACCGACCTAATTTTTTTGTCCATATATAAAATGAGACTGACCTGCAAATTTTTCACAGTTTTCGTTGTGGTCTTGTATTGTCACATGTTTGGCTTGTGAACACAAGTTTACATCTATTATTGTCTAGGGCGTAATACTCTAGTCCGAGTCTGAAACCCATATAAAACCTAAGAAACTCGCATTCGGATCGGACAGAACAGAAGTAGGTCTCATCGACTTGTTGGGGACTCGAATTATTGCTTGTTTTTATCACGGTATACAGGTGATTATTATATATCGGTAGAGGGGTAGTGTTGTCAAGTTTTGTGCAGTCACCGCGGCCGCGGCAGTAAGCTTATACTATTACTAGGATACTAGTAGTTCCGCCGATCAAAGCTGAAGCAGTGTATGTACAATTAATGGAATCGGGAGAGCACAGCGCACATTCGTGTCGGGTTAAATTTATCCACGTGTTGATGTAATCCATATTTATCAATCAGATATATTGTAAAATTCTTCAAGTCGTACAGAAATAACGTCTCTAACTTCAAAACAAACCCTGAGAAACTGGACCGGACGTGGCTAGCCAAGTATCTAGTTGCAGGCTTTCTTTCATAACCATGTGCTGGGGTCACGACCTTGATATTGCCGACGTCAATATTGTCCAATCATATTTAATATCATGAACACATCGCGATATTTGATTTGTTGGTTTCCTAAACTGTATACTTCGAATACCATGATTCGCTACAGAATTCTTCTAATGAATATTAAATAGGCCGCTTGTTGCATTAAATTAAGTGATATCGCAACAAGGGAAACCATACAAGTTTTCTTCCAGATAAGTTACTAAAGTCATGTAAATGACAACACTAAACTCACGAAATTTCCTCAGTTCTTTACAATTTTATTGCCGATAATATGGCAATCTAATAGCTAGTATATTTATTCAAGATAAATATGTTTACTTTGGTGCTAAATGCGCCGTTCAAAAGGCGACATCAGTGAGTATAGTCGAGTATAGTGGGCTATAATATGCTGTCGACACCATGCCTGTCGAAGATATTGTAATGCTTCTCCTCGGCAAATAATAAAAAAAATCAGATAAATAAATTGAAACACGCGAGCGACATTACAAGTGTTTATGTATATCTACACTGTAGTCTAGCCGTTTTGATTTATTTTGCCATAATATGGGGAGATAATATTTTAGTATTTATACCCACAGACACTGCCAATTAGTCAGAAAGTGTGAGTAAATATCGGTAAATGTTGGTTAATAAGACATGTAGAGTGTAGTTTTTGTTTACTGATGTCTGTTGCAACCACTAGCAATGTATTTTTTCACAATGCTGTTGAGTTTTGTTCACCTAGTGACTACGCTCGTCATAGGCTACGTGCTAACCATGTCTCTCTATGACGTCATAAAATCCCGTGGTCTAGGTGGGACCGGAAATACCCGAAAACTCTCGAAGTAAATCCGAAGGGAAGTGACTGAAAAATGGTCATTTTAAGGTGTTTGCAGACGCTTTTGAAAAGTTTTAAAACCAGAATGCATTTCACAAACATGTCGTCTAGCAAATTAGCGATAGTGAATGTGAGCATTTTGAATCACCTTTAATGTTTCGCCGTTTATTGAGATGTGAACATGGACTTGGTATATGTTCTTTCGCATTATTTTTTCATGTAGAAAAACATAGTGAAGCTGTTTTATCAAATAAAAATTCAAAATAAATACCAAATTCTCATCCATATGGCCACTTTAAATTCAAAGTGAAAGTAGACGGCAATGGCTATATTGATTTCATGGGTCTTGTGTTATTCTGATAGAGTTTTTTAAATGGGAACAAAGATGAGACTGATTTTGTCCGTATTGCTTGTGTTGATCACCAAAAGTCAGTTTTACCGCCTCTGCATTGCATAACCTCTCAAACACAAAGAGCAATGAAATTATTTGAATCAGCCATGGACAGACCTCTGTACACTGGGTACGGAATTCTGGGTATGCAAACGATGGATGTGTTTTAGCATGCATTCTTTGCTTTTTGTTCCCGTGCATATAAGGTGAGAAAAACGGTTGTTGCACAGAGCTTTAGAGAACATTGGTAGTGAATAAAAGAAGGATTCTATGTACTCCATGTAGTAACTCCACTGATAAGATACATATCTACACATGTAGTAACTCCACTGATAAGATACATATCTACTCCATGTAGTAACTCCACTGATAAGATACATATCTACACTTGTAGCACTAATGTGACAACCTGGCACTGAATCATGTTACAATAGCATAAATTGACTATTTCCCACATCAATAGGATCCACACGGAGAGTTACAAAACCAAAATGTGTTGATTATTAGAGGAGAAATAGAAGACACAGCTAGTGTTTGTAAGGTAGATGTAACAACAGCCAGAGATGCACTCACAAAGTGTAGAGACATCCTGTATAGAGAGAGACAGAAGAGACCTAAACCACATCTAGATAACAAGATGATCACAGCATGGAATGGTAAGTATTTGCTAAATAGAATCTAACTTTATCATCCTACAGATAAATACAAATCTCTCCTAATCATCATTATGTTTGTACCACTGATTACTTGCACTGCTGCATGCTGCATACTAGTGGTATTTCCACAGCAGTGTAATACCAAAAATATTATGGCATGCTTGCATGCAAATGTATGCAAATGAAGACAAAGTCGTTCAGTGGCCACAAAAGTATACGATTACACAGTATCATTTTAATGGAAATTTGCTGTTTCAGATAAACATAATGTAATAGAGAACCCCATACAGTGAGTGACAGTGTGGGTAGTCAGAGGTATTTGTGCTTGTGTTTGCAATGTTTTCTGCTGCACTTTCACTTGCTACACTTGTGAAAGTACTGCTGCAGAGAACACTGCAAGCACTGAGCAAATACCCCAAGTATGCCACACTTGCAGTCATACAGAATGGGGTTCTTGTCAAATTATTTGCATAATTGCACATGCTTATTGTGGTACAAAAAGCATGTGAGAATGCCGCGTACACAGAATCAAATACCCTGAGTACACCACAGTGGCAATCACACACATGATGGGGTTCTGTTACTGTATATGAGGTACAGTATATGTATAATTATGACCACAGTGTGTTCATGATTGTGTGATAGTAGCTCCACAAGCATACATACATGTTTAATTTGTAGTTTAGGAAAAATCAGGAATTTCAAAAATAATGGTAATTTGGAATGTTTTGACTAGCATTTTGAGCACTACAGAACCCATTGCAATGGCGCAGAATGAACAAGGTATCAATCCTATATTTTGTATTCACATGTATTCAACTTGGCTTGAGTGTGGCATGATAAATATTGTTAGTTAAATATTGTATACATACATGTACATTATTTGATAGGTCTAATGATGTCAGGATTTGCCAAGGCCGGTCAACTTCTACCAAGTAGTAATTACACACAGAGAGCACTGGAAGCTGCTAATTTTATCAAGACATACATGTATGATGCAGCAACAGGGTGTTTGCTTAGAAGCTGCTATGCTGGACAATCTGGAGATGTTACTCAAATGTAAGTTTTACTACTTCTGCTGCAATATACTGATGTAATTTT
This sequence comes from Glandiceps talaboti, assembly GCF_964340395.1. NCBI lineage: Eukaryota > Metazoa > Hemichordata > Enteropneusta > Spengelidae > Glandiceps > Glandiceps talaboti. The sequence goes on from NC_135553.1 coordinate 27,219,099, forward strand.
TACTACTTCTGCTGCAATATACTATAAATGTTTCTAAAGACAAATTTTCACAAGTGAAAAAATGCAAGCATATAATTATAACACTAATAATAAATGTGTTGGTTTATATATAGCACTTTGCCACTCTGTGCTCAAAGTACTTTACAATTATTACCCCTGGCACGGATCTATATTGACACAAACAACCCTTTACACTTCCTCAATTCCTTGTGAGCATACAATCCATTGCAGTCTATTAGCACATATGATTCAAGCATTCACACTGCAGCCTCTATCCTACCAGGTCCCCAATTATACAGCTAGTTTGACTGGGCACAATCTTGGTTCAAATCTAGTCAAAGGCCATTCAGAAATAATGGGCAGCAGTGAGGCTTGAACCAACAACCTACAGGTTCAGGCAAGCCACGCTAACCATTCGACCATCATGACGCGACTAAATGTAGTGACTAAATGTATTCTGTACATTAACACAGTGTACCAGGCTTAATAATGTCCAAAATTAGTTTTTGGGAACTAGTTTAACTCACTTAAGTTGCAAAATTTTTATGTAGTGAAATATCTATTTTATCAATCATAAGTGAAAGACAATGATCAACAGCGCCCTCTCTGGTAAAACTGTGGCATGCAAAAGAATGGTCATTTAAAATTTCTTATCATAACTTATTTCTTTATTTCAGGAAAATGGAAATTGTTATTGTTTTATAGTGATTCTAAACAAGAATCAACATTTTTGATCATTAGCATTTGTTTGTTTTTATATTGCAGTGCTACTCCAATCAATGGTTTTGTAGATGACTATGCATTCTTGATACGAGGTCTACTAGACTTGTATGAGGCATGTTATGATGATGCCTGGTTGGAATGGGCAGCACAGCTACAACACAAACAAGATGAGTTATTCTTGGATACTGAAGGTGCTGCTTATTTCACGGTAACTGATGGGGATCAAAACATACTAGTCAGGATGAAGGAGGGTAAGTTTAGCCCACTTTCTTGTAACTAATGAAATAATGTAGATAGTCAGAACATAGTAACTCCATTGTCATGGTGATTCATTTAATGATGGAGACACTATTTCAGCTTATTAAGTCAAAATACAATCCCAAGTACACAGTATTCTCTCAGTGCTTGAGTATTCTGGTACAAGACATACCAGATTTAAACTGAATGCCTCCCGTAAGGGCAAAACCATAGATTTTTATGCCTACGCACATTGTTGGTATGCAAAATTCTGAGCTATAGCTATTATACGGTACATGGTATACCCTTTAATTGGGGAAATTAATAATAATTTATATGAAAGTATATGAAATTTGAAGCTTGCATACTGAACATATTGCCAAATTATCAAAAATGATTATTTATGCAAATAAGGCATCACAATTAAAAACTATATAAAAAACTACATCAAACACTTGATTTGTTATGGTTAATGTACATACCAAGTTATATGAAATTTGGAGCTTGCATTCTTAAGATAGTCTAATTACTGAAAATCATTACCGGAGTTTTCCGAAAACTAGCCCTGGGCCACTTTTCGGAAAATCGGCAAATTCGGACCCACAACGAGGAACTAAATAGAAGCTCAGGGCGATTATTTGGCAGTCAACACTCAACAGCCATGTGACTCATATCATTACTAATAGGGACATGCTACTATGTACCATTCTGATTGGATAATAACTGTGGTAAAATCCCATTTTACCACGGCTGGCAGTGGTAAAATGGGCCCCTAAACTAGCATATGAATAGTACATACAAGCTGAATGTGGAAACGACGCGACGTTACACTTCCTCAGAGCATGGAAGTCATGGGTTATACTTCCATGCTCAGAGTAAAGGTATGTCAGGTATCCTGTCCAATAGTTTGGGTTACAGTAGTCCAAATAATTCCACTGATGACCTTGCGATCGAAAGCAACGATTGATCAGTGGCTTCAACATCACTGACCATGGTAAGGTACAAGTTCTCCCATGCAACGAGCCGTCTCAGCGTCCTGCTTTCGTTGAATCAAGCAACACCAATTTAACTTTTAACCATCAGTCAAGTGCGTCAGGATTATTTTAAAACTGTACATTTTCAGGTTCAGTCAATGTTCAATTTGTTAACCATTAAATTAAAGTAAACTGTGTAACGTCGTGTCTCTGATTTACTGTCTTGAGCTTTCTCCGATTCAACTGATTCAACGCCGAGACATCTTTTTTTAGCAGTGTACAAGATTGTATTGTTCTTATGTAAATATCCAAACAAAATTGTTACTTTCTTTGACCTCTTGCCCCGTTTTCTTTGTTGCTAGTTTTCAACACGTTTTCGTTATGCATTATATGATGTAAATGAAGTAATTTATCAATGAATGCAATGTAGTGTATGGTTTGTGTTCATGTAGTGTGTGTGTGTGTGTGTGTGTGTGTGTGTGGGCGACATGAACGTATCCACTCATCAAAATATGCTCGTTCCCGACGATCTATTACCGACGATCTTTTTCTGTACGTGCGAATTCACCTTTTCAGGCATATAAATAACCACAGAATCACATTTAGAAGAAATAGACACATATTTTGATATTTTGATATAATATAATAGTAATAACCCCCGCCGAAGGCGGGTATACACTCGAATTTGGTACAATTCGCTCCATATAGCACTCACCATTCTGCTTGTGCTATATGTCGCCAATTGTACCAAAATCTTGTGTATACCCGCCTTCGGCGGGGGTTATTGCTTAAGTAATTTGTAATATTTTTTTGCCACACTAATTAAACTTTGTGTATCATGTACAGCTCAAGCTGGAATTGATTAACCAGACTCTTTGTTCATGTATATACTGTCCTCTAGAGTTGAAAGACAACATTGCAGTGAAGGGGTACTTCAGTTCAAATAAGGTGAAAGTGCAGCACAACACTAAGGTTGACTCAAAACATATAGTAACATAGACCAGTATCAACCCATATAGTAACATAGACCAGTATCAACCCATATAGTAACATATACCAGTATCAACCCATATAGTAACATATACCAGTATCAACCCATATAGTAACATAGACCAGTATCAACCCGTATAGTAACATAGACCAGTATCAACCCGTATAGTAACATAGACCAGTATCAACCCATATAGTAACATAGACCAGTATCAACCCGTATAGTAACATAGACCAGTATCAACCCGTATAGTAACATAGACCAGTATCAACCCGTATAGTAACATAGACCAGTATCAACCTGTATAGTAACATAGACCAGTATCAACCTGTATAGTAACATAGACCAGTATCAACCCGTATAGTAACATAGACCAGTATCAACCCGTATAGTAACATAGACCAGTATCAACCCATATAGTAACATAGACCAGTATCAACCCGTATAGTAACATAGACCAGTATCAACCCATATAGTAACATAGACCAGTATCAACCCATATAGTAACATAGACCCATATAGTAACATAGACCAGTATCAACTGATCACGCATGTCACATTCCATGTTATCAAACAAATTCCGTTGACAAATAAGTAAAAAAAATCCCCAGTGAGTATGTTTCCAATTACATTCCTTCTTGTCTTTTGTACAAAGTACATTTTGTCTTCATAATATTTACTAGTTTATTAGATGACAATACCACAAATTTCTTTATGTAATGTGTGTTTCTGGTATAAAGTTTATGTTGTTCTGAAATCAATGTTTTCCCTCCAAAGTTGGGTAGAAATAATTTTGAAACGTACTGAGTTCATGTCATTTGCAAAGAGTTTATATATGGCATGGGTACAGATGAATATAGCAATGTATGATAACCCTGTGATGAATTATCTGTGTCTGTGTGTCTGAGTCTGTGTGTCTGTGTCTGTGTGTGTCTGTATCTGTGTCGCTGTTTGTGTCCCTATATATGTCAGTGTGTCTCTGTGTCAGTATCATTATTATCTTAGAAAACTGCCAGCCCTAAGACCTATCTATGGCTATGACTAGAAAAGTAATTGATAGATAGATACAAGATTGTTTCTTCATTTACATGGTTCTTGGTCAAAATACAATATTTTGTAGAGTTTGGTATGAGATGATCGGGGCAGTATAGTAGTTTCTATATAGAGTTTGGTGTGATAGGATCAGGGCTCTGTAGTAGTTTCTATATAGAGTTTGGTGTGATAGGATCAGGGCTCTCTAGTAGTTTCTATATAGAGTTTGGTGTGATAGGATCAGGGCTCTGTAGTGGTTTCTATATAGAGTTTGGTGTGATAGGATCAGGGCTCTCTAGTAGTTTCTATATAGAATTTGGTATGAGAGGATCAGGGCTCTCTAGTAGTTTCTATATAGAGTTTGGTATGAGAGGATCAGGGCTCTCTAGTAGTTTCTATATAGAGTTTGGTGTGTGATGATCATAGCTCTATAGTAGTTTCTATATAGAGTTTGGTGTGATAGGATCAGGGCTCTCTAGTAGTTTCTATATAGAGTTTGGTGTGATAGGATCAGGGCTCTGTAGTAGTTTCTATATAGAGTTTGGTGTGATAGGATCAGGGCTCTGTAGTAGTTTCTATATAGAGTTTGGTGTGATAGGATCAGGGCTCTGTAGTAGTTTCTATATAGAGTTTGGTGTGATAGGATCAGAGCTCTGTAGTAGTTTCTATATAGAGTTTGGTGTGATAGGATCAGGGCTCTATAGTAGTTTCTATATAGAGTTTGGTATGATAGGATCAGAGCTCTGTAGTAGTTTCTATATAGAGTTTGGTGTGATAGGATCAGAGCTCTGTAGTAGTTTCTATATAGAGTGGTGTGATAGGATCAGGGCTCTGTAGTAGTTTCTATATAGAGTTTGGTGTGATAGGATCAGGGCTCTATAGTAGTTTCTATATAGAGTTTGGTGTGAAATGATCATAGCTCTATAGTAGTTTCTATATAGAGTTTGGTATGATAGGATCAGGGCTCTATAGTAGTTTCTGTATAGAGTTTGGTATGAGAGGATCAGGGCTCTGTAGTAGTTTCTATATAGCGTTTGGTGTGATAGGATCAGGGCTCTATAGTAGTTTCTATATAGAGTTTGGTGTGATAGGATCAGGGTTCTATAGTAGTTTCTATATAGAGTTTGGTATGATAGGATCAGGGCTCTGTAGTAGTTTCTATAAAGAGTTTGGTGTGATAGGATCAGGGCTCTATAGTAGTTTCTATAAAGAGTTTGGTGTGATAGGATCAGAGCTCTATAGTAGTTTCTATATAGAGTTTGGTATGATAGGATCAGAGCTCTGTAGTAGTTTCTATATAGAGTTTGGTATGATAGGATCAGAGCTCTGTAGTAGTTTCTATAAAGAGTTTGGTGTGATAGGATCAGGGCTCTATAGTAGTTTCTATAAAGAGTTTGGTGTGATAGGATCAGAGCTCTATAGTAGTTTCTATATAGAGTTTGGTATGATAGGATCAGGGCTCTGTAGTAGTTTCTATATAGAGTTTGGTATGAGAGGATCAGAGCTCTATAGTAGTTTCTATATAGAGTTTGGTATGAGAGGATCAGGGCTCTATAGTAGTTTCTATATAGAGTTTGGTGTGATAGGATCACGGATCTATAGTAGTTTCTATATAGAGTTTGGTGTGATAGGATCACGGATCTATAGTAGTTTCTATATAGAGTTTGGTATGAGAGGATCAGAGCTCTATAGTAGTTTCTATATAGAGTTTGGTGTGATAGGATCAGGGCTCTATAGTAGTTTCTATATAGAGTTTGGTGTGATAGGATCAGGGCTCTATAGTAGTTTCTATAAAGAGTTTGGTGTGTGATGATCATAGCTCTATAGTAGTTTCTATATAGAGTTTGGTGTGATAGGATCACGGATCTATAGTAGTTTCTATATAGAGTTTGGTATGAGAGGATCAGGGCTCTATAGTAGTTTCTATAAAGAGTTTGGTATGATAGGATCACGGATCTATAGTAGTTTCTATATAGAGTTTGGTATGAGAGGATCAGGGCTCTATAGTAGTTTCTATAAAGAGTTTGGTGTGATAGGATCAGGGCTCTATAGTAGTTTCTATAAAGAGTTTGGTGTGATAGGATCAGAGCTCTATAGTAGTTTCTATATAGAGTTTGGTATGATAGGATCAGGGCTCTGTAGTAGTTTCTATATAGAGTTTGGTATGAGAGGATCAGAGCTCTATAGTAGTTTCTATATAGAGTTTGGTATGAGAGGATCAGGGCTCTATAGTAGTTTCTATATAGAGTTTGGTGTGATAGGATCACGGATCTATAGTAGTTTCTATATAGAGTTTGGTGTGATAGGATCACGGATCTATAGTAGTTTCTATATAGAGTTTGGTATGAGAGGATCAGAGCTCTATAGTAGTTTCTATATAGAGTTTGGTGTGATAGGATCAGGGCTCTATAGTAGTTTCTATATAGAGTTTGGTGTGATAGGATCAGGGCTCTATAGTAGTTTCTATAAAGAGTTTGGTGTGTGATGATCATAGCTCTATAGTAGTTTCTATATAGAGTTTGGTGTGATAGGATCACGGATCTATAGTAGTTTCTATATAGAGTTTGGTATGAGAGGATTAGGGCTCTATAGTAGTTTCTATAAAGAGTTTGGTATGAGAGGATCAGAGCAGTTCCTGTGTTTATCATTTTCCCAGTATTATTCCAATGCAATTCAATGGAGAGCATGTTCATCAAATCCAGGCAATAATTTTCCGTATCAAGCACACTTTGCCCATATATGGCAAGTGGCGTGCTCATCAGTATCCATTCACTCAATGATATGACCTTACGAATTGTTTCCCTATTTTTACATTTTTGCAAATAAAATAATATTTCATTGCCAATTTATGTGATTGAAATGATGTTTCCATGCCACTACATAGGCTATATGATAAAACCTCTATGGCCCACTGCAGACCTCGGTAGTATGGCTTACAGCCTCTAAAGTCGGACCCTTCCGCCATACAACCTCGAACCATAAAACTCATATCTGGGCCATAGATATTAATGTAGCATTAGGTCCTCTATCAATTTAACAGATTTGTCATATTTAGCTGAAAATGTAATGTGTAGATTTAAGTTTGTGTTCAGAATTAACATCTTAGATATAAAAATGACATTTACAGTGACAGGTTGACAATTGAATGATGACATAATAGGCAAGTAAGGTAGAAATTCTATCTTATAATGTGTTTTTTTGTACTCTGAAAGCTCCATACAAGTAGGTAATGATGAATGGATGGACTATAGCCAACGTAATTCTTATGTAAGCTGTAACACAATTATTATGATGTGAACTCTGAGGAAGTCAATGAGGTGTACCATGAAAGTGCCGACAAAATATGAAATCATGTACAAGCATCTAAGTAAGATTGTGTATTTAGTATAAGTAGTACACAACCTGAATGGATCTATGCATGATAAATCTGCCATGACAGGTTGTGAGATAATATTATATAAGTTGCAATCTAATTATTCGGTTGGTGAACTCTGTGTAAACTTTTGACTTATGCTATTAGGTTGCTAACAACATATGATGTTATTATATGTCTATATATATATCTCCATAAAGTATAAAGATTAACATAGCATATGTAAAGTGTAATCTGCTGTCTGCATCCAAATTATGGAATGGATTAAACATTCAATATGGTAATCAAGTATACCAGTATAGCGTTAGGAGTGTTTTTTCTGTATACAAAATTAGATATGAAAACTCATGGTGGTCAAATGGTTCGTGTGGCTAGCTTGGAATCTGCAGGTTGTAGGTTCGTGCCCCATCGCTGCCATTTGTTTCTGAATGGCTAAAGTCCTAGGGCAAGATTTGAACCACAATTGTCCTTCAGTCAACCCAGCTGTATAATTGGGGACCTGGTAGGATAGAGGTTGTAATGTGAATACTTTAATCCTATGTGCTTATAAAGACTGCAATGGATTGTATACAGAGTGGGAAAGTACTATATAAAAAACAATTATTATTAATAGAAAATTTTTAGAACTTTCTATTTGTTTCAAGATTAAGTTATAATGCCGGGGTTATCAAAGGTTAAAGATTGGTGGACACAGATTACTGTAACCATCATTAACCTTAATGGCTAATTCCGTCACTTTCTCTTTTCATTTTTCATTTTCGAAATGGGTGTAAAGTTTTTTAGTTGCTAGCTTATGTCCATTGATCTTTCGTCATTATGTGTTGATATATAATGTGAAAATTAGGTCAAAATTCAAACTATATTAATTCAAATAAAATCAGTTTTCCTCATCATAATTTGAATAGACTGTACTTTATAGAGACTAATCTATAAATCAGTCACATTGTTGTAGTGATAGTGATGTCACATCTATTCAACAATTTCTTGCATTGTACTGATTTTGTAATACTGGCTGCATGCAATACTTTGTGAGACAATCATGTTCCAACTATAGAGGGCACTATTTTGACAACAGTTTGAAAAAAATAAAAATGTCTATGACCCTTGTCCCAGATTGTGTAAGTTTGGTATTTTTGTAGTTATAAATACCACATTTCATGAATAAATAACACAAATGCATTAAATTTCATCTCAAATGATGCTTCTACTAATGTTATTTTTGGATGTAAAACTGATACTTTTGTAAAGACAGCCAACAGAAATGTGTGGAATGGTATGTAGCCATATATTATTAGCCTTACACTGTAGTGGCCATGGTTGTCCATAGGGAGCTCATCTTCCAGCAGTGAATAAGTTGCAATAATATGTAAATGATGTAGAATACAAAATAGTATGGGCTCTTTTTTGAGAGATCGAGAATGTGTGACTTTTATACTAGCTAGATGCATGAAACTAACCATAACAAATTGTGCATGTCCTATAAAGTTAGTTGATGTACCTTACAGTTTTCATGAACAATTTGCATAATTAATGATTTTCGGTAATTAAGATATATCATAAGAATGCATCCTTGAATTTTAATATCATTTAATAGTACATTCGTTAACCATAACAAAGCGGATATGTCCTATAAAATTTGTTGATATAGCTTACAGTTTTCATGAACAATTTGCATAATTAATGATTTCAGGTAACTAGGCTGTATCTTAAAAATGCAAGTTCCAAATTTCGTATAATATGGTACATTTATCAACCACAATAATACACACCTGTCCTATGAAGTTTGTTGCTACAACATTTACCTTTAATGAGTATTTTGAATAATGAACGATATTCAGTAATTAAGCAGTATCATGCAATCTTCAAATTCCGTATAATTTGGCACATACATTAACCTAAGAAAGCACGCTTGTCCAAAAAAGCCTGTTACCATAGTTTTTTAGTTTAATGAGTTACTTGCATAATTAGTGATTTCCTTACGAGAGGCTTTCAGTTTAAATCTGGTATTTAAGTGTTGTGGGTTGTATCAATTTGTTAATCAATTACGTTATAACAATAGAAACAGTTAACAAGAAGATTAATTGCAGTTGGCTGGCAACACCTTTACTTCACTTATGCCTATGTTCTGATGGATGCCAATTCCATACTGATAGGTACAAGTGAATGGTATCTGTTTTAACAGAGTGAATCCACAAGGCACTCTTTCCCTTCCAACAAGGATGTACAGCTTGTCTTCACCATTACTTTAGACAGGAATCCTTGTGTAGTCTTCATTCACTACTGATGCATTATACATGCTTTATTCTGTGAAAAAAAAATTGCAAAAAAATTGCTTTTTAAAATTAATCCAATCTAATTCTAAAGATATTACACAAGATCCATGATTTTAACACAAATATGATAGACTACGTTTGTTTCTTTCCCAAATTTCAGGTTTGTTGATTATTAGTGTTATTCTTAGTGTCATAAAAGAAAGAAATTGAATAAAAAGAAGGTTTCTTGCCATAGTCTTCTCTGTTTACCTGTCATAACTGTAGTAGCATTGTTATGATTTGTACTGAAATTAACATTATGTGACTTGAATTGAAAATGTCAGTGGGTTTGGTAGAGAAAAGTCTGTTATTAAACCTAATTTTTGTAATAACCTAAAATGCCTAAGGAGATTGAAAATGTCTGCAACATTATCTGAATCATATGAATGCATTAGTGTTTTGAAATTTCTTCTTAAAAGAGACTTCATGACTAATATTAGAAATCAGTGAAAATGGAAAGATTTGTACTCTTATCTCAGTGTTGCCAAAGACACAATGAAAGAAGTAGGTATGCCAGATACATTTTCTTGAGAATGAGCATTAAATCAGCTAGATTAATATACATTCTGCTTTAGCTGCTTCTTTTCACTCTCCTATTATTAATTTTTTTCAAACATTCAATAATGTAACAGACTATTTCTGGCTAAAAGACAGTCAACTAAGTCATCTCTTGTTTGTTATTTATACAAGTCAAGTAGTAATAATGAA